>NW_028318793.1:1240000-1547500 GCF_062004578.1 Staurois parvus
CGTGATCACTATGACCAATCATACTTTGTTTACAGCAACTGCGGTTACCAGTAGTTTTTATATATTATACAGTGATTGTTGTGTGAGATGAAAATGAAGTTCCAGATCGCAGCCAGCACACAATAAAAAAAATTATAATAGTGTATCCATTACTAGAAATACTGATATGCACCCCCTACAGTCATTACCCCTCTACATTATATATCACCTCCATCGAGGTCTCTGATCTGAATGTTAACTCATCGCCTCCCTTATCCTGTACATCTTCATATTAACCCCTTCCCCTTTATCCTTCTACTGTATGTGTCCTGTACATTGGGATTGATTTACTAAATGTAAATAGACTGTGCACTTTGCAAATGCAGTTGCACCCATTTTCTGCAGAACTTAATGAATGTGGTGAATCTCTTCTTATTTCCATCATCCAATCATGTGCAGGCAAAAGGGCGGTTTAGTTTTTTGTTTATTTTTATTGCATCTGATTGGGTATTCTTTACAAATTTAAGCTTCACTGCATTCTCTGAGCTCTAAGAAAATGAGTGCAACTGCAAAGTGCATACTCTATTTGTCTTTAGTAAATCAACCACATTGGCTCCTTCTCCTCTCTCTGTGTGTGACTGTGACAAAGGGAGGCTCAGTCACTGGGAGAATATAGGAAAATGTGTTACAGGATTCACATTTGAGGTTAATGTGAAGTTTCAGATTGCTGTTTCTGAGCAAAGAAAAGTTGTGTTTTTGTCTCTCTGGATTCTGGGTCGAACTTTCAATCTTCTGTCCAGGTTTTGCCAGGTGCCTGCAACCTGTTTGAGTGCACAGGTGTGCAGGGTCGATATACACACAGGTCTGAGGTATAGGAGATGGAAGGTCAGAGATGCCCCAGGTAGTCAAGAGACAGCGGGTCTCATTGAGGGGTCAGAGGTGCCTCAGTCAGAAGCCAAGAGACAGTGGGCCTCATTAAGGGGTCAGAGGTGCCCCGGTCATAAGCTAGAAGACAGCAGGTCTCAGTTCCAGGAGTAAGGTTGCCTCTTATCAGGGTGTCAAGAGAACCCCAATCCATAGGCTAGATGTGGGCTGTGCAGCAGGGTGCTATGACTAAAGGCTAGAGAGGGCTAGAGAGCCAAGTGTTTCAGGAGATCTTGAAAACTCAGTGAAAGGGACTGGTGAGAGAAGCAGCAGTACTGCCAAGTCAGCCAGGTGGCTCGGTATTTCCGTTTGTGTATATTGTGTGGGAGAAACCCCTGCTTGGGTAACTGATGTGTATGTGAAAAGTTTATTGAATAAAGTGGGCTGCCAATGTATCTAGTGCACCATTACAAAGTTCCATTGGTTTACCCCCTTAGTACTACTCCGTTTATTTCCCAAAAAATGGCAATAAAAAAAAAAAAATCAGATCACCTGAGGTCATTTCGGGGGTGTTCATGCTGTCCTGGCATTTTTATTTTTCTATGTTTTATAACCAAAAGTAAGAGAAAGTCTTTTTTTTTTTTTTCAAATGTTTTGATCATCTTTTCCTTTATATAATAAAAAAGAAGAAAACCTGTGGTTATTAAATATCACCAAAAAAAAGCTCAAAACATCTCAAAATTATATAAAATTAATTTGGGTACAGTTTTGCATAACCGAGTAATTGTTATTCACTTCTCTGAAAACCTAATGACCTGGACAGGAAGGAGGGTGTAATATGCCAGTCCTCAAGTGGTTAAAATAAGACTCTAGTTGACACCATCTTCCTTTCCCTGAATACAAATTTCAACTATGACTCAGAAATATTTAAACATTTTACAAATTAGTTTCGCGTTTTGTTACATAGGAAAGTAAACCTAGTCAACCTAGTCTGCTTTCATGAGCAGTGACACATATTGACAGGGGGTGGGGGTTGCTCCATGATAGGAAGGGATGCAAAATGGAAGTCATATTTTTAAAATATCATTAAACGTTTCTTTAATTCTACCGTGTTAGAAAAGAAAATGCACATATATAAAACATATATTTTCCTCTTCAATGTTTGATGAGGTATTGTAGCTCAGAAGTGACCAGACCCTTACATATACGAGGTCTATTCAGCAAAAGTCCAGTCATTGTAATATAACGAGAAGGGTTTGCACAACATTGATGTAACCTGGTGGCCAAGAAGCATGGACTAGAGTGCGCATGCATGAACAATGACAACTGTACTGCACTAGTCAGTGAGGGCACTAGACATAGTTGAGTGAGCATGTGTACTGTGTGGCCATCGCATTTTAAATCATGGAGCAAGTAGAGCTACAAATCTGCATCAAATTTTTTGTGTTAGGCTTGAACATTCCTCCATGGAAACTTTTCAGGTGATTCAGAAGGCTTTCAGGGACAATGCAATGAGTGCAGCATAAAAAAAAATGTGGCACAAACCCTTCAAAGATGGTTGAAAATCTGTTGAAAGTGATCCGTGTTCAGAACACCTGATAATGCTGAACGTGTATGGGCCGAAATCAAAAAAGATCAGCTATTGTCAGTGTGAGAGATAGAAGCTGGAGATTCCAAAAACAACTGTGTCCGAGATATTGTGTGAGGTCATTGCCCTGTGTACAATGTTTCTTGTATCTTCTTTGATAAATGTCTATTTTTCATGTTACCTGGCTAGATGCTTTCTGGACAGACCTCGCATTTTTTCAAACATACCAACCTTTCTAATAAAAAAAATATAAACTTTCAGCTGTGACCTGGTTGGATTACAAAAGAGGAAACAACACTGTATTCTAAAGTTAGCAACATTTTTTTATTTTTGTTAAAAGTATCTAATGTTAGAACTACATCAGGGGAGACAACACTTGCAGAAACTATTAGAAATAAAAGTATACCGTATCTAAAAGACAAAACTGTTGTTTTATTTTTCATTTTTGATACAGTAAGGGAGAGGTTCAAGCCACTATTTTGTTTTGCATCTGAGTCTCATTAGGGAAATTTCCCTTTACTTCCCATTCTGTACATTCAACAGGAAGTGAGACAAGACATTTTTAATATAAAGGATATCCCCCCAGACAGTTTTTATGGAAACAAGTGTGCACGTTGGACAGTTTCTACTCTACTGCTGTTCTGGTGGAAACTCAAAATTTGGGATTTACTGTCACTTTCATTATTGGTGGCATTGGTGGTCAGGGCAATTTGTTCCTCTTCCTAACATGGACACAGAAAATAGAAACATACCAACAAAAACCTGACAGTGGTTTTAACCCCTTGCCACTCTATCTAAAAAAAGAAAACGTTTTGTCTTGAGTTATATTCCAAGACATTTGATAAAGCGCGTTGAAGACATTCAGTATCAGGGATTTAACCGTCATCAGAATCAGGTATGGTGAATATCTCACATCACTCTGGGAGTCTATGATCTTGTTGCAGATAAAGTGACCTTAATGTTCAAAAATGACATGTTCTGTGAAACTATCAATGGACTATAGAGCAAAAAACCTTTCATGTCTGAATTTCCTTTCGTTACACATAATACTCACCCATAGCGTGACCTTAATGACACAACTGTTTCATCTGTACAATATGTTATAGGATTAAATAGCATAGAAGATTGTTTGATCATGTTATGTCAAGAACATTGATGAAGCTGAAATGTATACTATTTGAGAAACAGAGAGCAATAAAAGATGGTGTGGAACAATGATCTGCTTTTAATATTGAAGAACTTGAAGCCATTAAATAAAGTCAAGAGGGAAGACTGGTCTATCATATAGTGACACTAAAAATACTAAACAGTAGTGATATTATTATACAGTATTTATATAGCGCCAATAGTTTGCTCAGCGCTGTACATTATAGTGGGAGACAATACAGTAACAATACAATGCGATACACGAGGGGTTCGAGGGCCCTGCTCCTTGGAGCTTACAATCTAGGAGGGAGGGGAGAGTGGTACAGGAGGAAATAGCTGTGGGGGATGGAGTGGTGGGAAGAGCGAAGGAGATCAGCAATTAAGTGAGGGCTGGGTAGGCTTCTCTGAAGAGATGTGTTTGCAGGGTGCACCTAAAGGTGAGGAGGGTATGTGACAATCTGATGGATTGGGGTAGCGAGTTCCAGAGGATGGGGGAATCCCTGAAGAAGTCCTGGAGACGGGCATGGGAGGAGGAGACCAGGGAACTGGAGAGTAGGAGGTCTTGTGAGGAGCGGAGAGGGGGAGTGAGGGGGAGGTGGCAGTGTTATAGGTAACACTGAAGGAGCGTTGTGATAGATAGGAAGAGAGCCAGGAGAGAGCAGAGTCTCTGAGGCCAAGAGAGTATAATTTTTTGAGGAGGAGGGGGTGGTTGACCGTGTCGAAAGCCGCAGAGAGGTCGAGGAGTAATAGCACTGAGTAGTGGCCTTTGGCTTTGGCAGTTAGCAGGTCATTGGTGAGTTTGAGTAGGGCGGTTTTGGTGGAGTGTAGGGGACGGAAGCCAGATTGTAGGGGATCAAGGAGGTTGTTGTCGGTGAGGTGGGAGCTTAGGCGATTATAGGCGAAGCACTCAAGGAGTTTGAATGTAAATGGCAGCAGGGAGATGGGTCTAAGGTTGTTTAGGTCAGTGGGGTCCAGGGAGGGTTTTTTAAGTATGGGAGTGATGTGCGCATGCTTCAGAGGGGAGGGGAATGTGCCAGTAGAGAGGGAAAGATTGAAGATGTGAGTGAGGGAGTGAAGGATGGAGGAGGAGGGTGATCGTAGGAGTTGTATGGGGACAGGGTCAAGTGGGCAGGTGGTAGGGTGAGCTTTAGAGAAGACCTCAGTGACTTCGTCAGTGGTAGCAGGGTCAAAGGAGTGGAGTGTTGAGGGGGTTTGAGTGTGGGGAGTGTTGGGCGGGGTAGAAGTCTGGACGGTGGCTAGGTCAAGGGAGAGGAGTGTTGAGGGGGTTTTTGTGTACGGGATGCTAGGTGGGTCAGAAGTTTGAGCAGTGGTGATGTCCCTGCGAATTGCGTCGATCTTGCTTTGGAAGTGGTTAGCAATCTCGTGGGCGTTGAGTGAGATACTGGGTAGAGGAGGGGGTGGAGAGAGCAGAGAGTTGAAGGTGGAGAAGAGCTGGCGAGGGTTGGATGGTGATATAGCCGAAAACTTGATCAACCCTTGGTATTTTGGGGCATTTTAGGAAAAAAGGTTACCATATTTGAAGATGAGATAAGCTGTCTTTTATCACCTTTATGCACTGTAGTTAAATGCTATTTAGACGGAATGTGCAACTTTTCTTAAATGAAAGTAGGAGAAAAAAAACATTGCTTATGTTTTACAGGTTTATATTGTCTTCTCTGGGACTAACAGGCTGACAATGCTGCTGTCCAAAGATGCTTAGTTTACTACTTCATTCAGAATGGAGACATCCTAAGACAGTAATTATCGTACTGGCAGAATCAGCAGGTGACATCAAGGGGAAAAAAAGAATAAAAAAGAAAAATAAAGTGGTTCTTGGAGTATGCAGGTTCTCTCCCCCCCCCCCCCAGCCACCCCTTATACCTACCTTAGTCCAATCTCGATTCAGCGATGTGCAGGAGAGCAGGGGCTCTCTCAGCTCCCACCATCTTCACTGGCACAGACACTGCAGCAGGAAGCATTGGCTCCTGCTGCCATCAATCACAGCCAATTAAGAGGGAGCAGGGGGTGGGGCCAAGCCATGCTCTGTTTGTCCTATGTATACATAGAGCCAGCTCAGCAGTAAGCAAGCACAAGTGCCCCATAATAAATGGCTTGTTATGGGGGCACTCGGTGGAGGGAGAAGCCAGGAGCTCCGACGTGGACCTAAGAAAAAGAAGATTAGGGCTGCTCTGTGAAAAACCATTGTAAAAAGTAGTAAGTATAACGTGTTTGTTATTGTAATTAATAAAAATGAACATTTATAGTTTACAACCACTTATTGCAGTCATCACATCTAAGGAGTAAGATGCAATATACTACATATTTGTTTTGGGGTTATTACCCCTTTAAGTCTACGAGGTTGAAGAAGAGGCTGCATTATATACCAGACTCCTTGCTCTAACATGCAAGTGTATGATCCAAACGCACACGTTCCTGCTTTAAAAATGGCTGTGTGTATAAGTGGGTGCTGCAGTGACCGTCAGCTGGAACCGAACAAAATCAGCAAGGAAAAAATGTCACCAGCACACCGAGGATCACCAATATGGGTCCAAAGGTTTTAATAAACCATCACATAGTTACAGCAAGGCAACGTTTCAGAGTCTCACAGGACCCCTTCATCAGGCATGTGACACATTTTTTCCTTGCTCCAACAGACTCCAGTCATCAAGAAAGGTTTTGCCGTAGTACAGATGGTGTTGCGAGGTGCATATGTAAGCACCGGCCGGGAATGGGCCAAGTAGATGTGCACAGATGCTCTTGTGCATTCCTAGGTGCGCACCTGTCACCAATCGGCCTATTTAAACAGGGTTACTGCACTGGCTAATTGCGGTTTGGTCTACAGCGTTCTGTGAGTGTGCTTGTTTCCTGTGTCTGACCTCTGACCTTGACCTGACTTGCTCCTGACCATTCTTGGCCACTACCTGACCTGAGCTTGTCTCTGGATTCTGCTTCTGCCTTCTGTTCTTATCTGATCTGATCCTCTGTTGCTGACATTGGCCTGGGACCTGACTATTTTTCTGCCTGCTGTTTATGCCTGATCTGCCTTTCCATTACTGACCTGGTTTGTCTGACCCTGCATCCCGCTTATCCAGCCTGCTAGAGTTCTTTCAGTCTAGCAAACTCTTATCTGCTTCTGTTTCTTGATGAGCATCCACAGCCTGTCTGCTACCGGTCTGTTCCATTGTGACATATGCCTGCTGTCAGCTGCTCCATTTCCTGGCATCCTCTCGGTAAAGTGTAACCTACAACCCACACATACTGCTGGACTGGCCACAGGCACTCATACCTCGCTGTGCTCTAGCAGTTACTGTTCCACTACCAGTGGCCCCCGAGCCGGAGCTGTACGAAAGGCCTTCACGTCATGCTCGCTAACCAGGTACATGACACCATTGCTCTCCTCCTCTCCCTGAAGCTCCAGTCTGTGGTAGGCGTATATCACATACAGTGCAGGGCTATAACCCCTGTGTTGTACATAACAGGAGTGAGAATATACCAGTGAGTGGAAGTAGCTTACAGACAAAACTGTGGTAGACCAATTGCATGGATTGAGGGAACCTACTAAAGTATGGAGTCAAGTAATACAGTCTATTCTGCAACTCCCTAGCAAGCATTTAACCTTTGTAGTGTGTGGGGCCCCACTGCAAGGGTGGGTTTTTTTATGTGTTGTGTCCGGAGCTGGGCTTCAGTTTTGATAAAATAAACTCTACATCCCCATAATTAAATTATGATATGTGAGTGAGAACATGTAACAAATGTAAAGTAGGTGTTATCCCAATCTTGCTGCAAACATAGAAATGTACTTAAAAGATTCCAGTTATTGCGGAGTCATAAATGGAGATCTGAGACCACTAATCAGCTTTTTAGGCGCTTCCAAGTTGCAAAAAAAGCATTTTTAAATAAGAATAAAAAATGAAAAGTTCCACGATTAAGTACATTTACAGAACACAAGCCGTTTCAGAAACTAAAACTACATGTATTCACTGAGCAAATGATACCACAGGAAGTAAATTATTATAAAAAGTTATTACAAGTAAATTTGCAAAAGTAGTTTAGGAAGACCTAAAAAAAAAAAACCTTTTTGTTTTGGATAGAGTAGGAAATGGTCAGGTCAAGCCATTTTTTTCTCTTTTTGAGGTTGTATGTCCCATTGGGGAGTTTTCCTTTCGGTACATTAGAAGATTCCACATCTCTTCCAGTTGTGGTAACAATGTGACATTTTTAATTTTCTCCTTTTTGTGCCCTGGTGACAATGGTCACTAGGCAACATAGAAAAAGTGTATTTCCCCATTGGAGACACAGAAAATAATGGAAATCTGCCAGAGGTTTTGGCCCTTTCTTACTGTACCCAAAAGAAGAAAACGGGTAAGGTTTTAGGTGTACTTTAAAGAGACCCTGTTGTCAGATTATTAATCCCAACAGCAATCTACCAATGAGAATTCCCTCATATCACTCTTTCCCTGGTTGCTACGTGGTGGGATATTTGGGGGAACTAAGCAGGTACAGAGGGTAATTATACAGAAAAAGAGAGGTCTATGACATGCAAAGGGTAAGGGGCTGTGCTAGGAAACTGACTCTACTTTAAATGACCAAATTTTTGAGCCAGTTCATGTTAATTCAAATTATTTATGGAAAGGAGACCAGTTAATACACTTTCCTTTTTCTGTGTTTTAACCATAAACCATAAATGGCAAACAGAAAGGACAAAATTCTCTGCAGAGAAAAACTAAGCTCTCTATAAACTTTTCATCTACTGTATGCCAACTCTCAAACACCAGAACTCTTGTAATGCAATTAGCTTGGACAAAATAACATGTTATCTCTTTTAGCGGTTTATTGGCATAAACTGAAGAATTTTATATCATGGAAACAATGGGGTTCATTTACCAAAACTGAAGAGTGCACAATCTGGTGCAGCTCTGCATAGAAAGCAATCAGCTTCCAGTTTTTTTTTTTTTTTTCAAAGCTTCATTGAACAAGCTGAAATTAGAAGCTGAGTGGCTACCATGAACAGCTGCAGCAGATTTTGCACTCTCCAGTTTTAGTAACTTAACCCCTTTATTATAAAGGGGGATTCTAGATTGCAATACAAGTTCAGCAACAACTCCCATATCCTTTATATGGGACTGAATGTGGGGAGGAAACCCTTGTAGGACAAGGTGCCCTCTGCTTGGGGGGAGGCTTTGCCCCATCTTACAAGGTAACCCCTATGTTGAAAGGCCTGGTATGTTGCAGGAATGGAAGGGTGCTGTTTTTTTCCTATTTTTTCTTTCACTTTTAAAAAGGACCACATTGCACTGTTCTTTCACACCACACACAGCTTTAAGTCATTCCCAAAACATATTAAATGATTTGTATATTTTCAAAGTTGCCTTTTAAACCACATGACAAGACCCTCTACCCAGTTATTGGAATTTTCTTTTACATTTTTGTGTACATGTAATATATAAGTTCGTGTGTACCTATCCCCATGGTAGTACCCATATCCCCTATTCAACAATAGCTGGACTATTAGCCTTAAAAATGGCAAGAAAAATAGTTTGTTTTGCCTCCCATAACTTCAGAGAGATTAACCACTACGTTCGGGATTTGACAAAACCAACTAGAACAGTAGGCCGATTCACCTATCCCTATTCCTCATTGATAAACCCTACATTTCCAATCATCCCATAACCAAGAATTAAAGTTTTTAAAAAAATTAAAACAATGTGATAAAGTTACTGAAGACTTAAATAAAATGTTATATAATATATGCAATAAAAGCAAACCTCATGGATGTAATAGGAAAAAGTTTTTGAGAACATTTGGTAATATTGAGAATACCTGGACACTTTTAGTTGATCTCCTCAAGATACAAATGGGATATAATTGTACAAAATGGTAGCTAAGGTTACACCAATAGCACTGGAATACTTTTATCAATTACTTTTTACAGTTTCCAAGGTAACACAGTGGTAGCATTCCCACTGTGCCAAAGGAATACCAGAAGATGAATGTTTATTAACGTGTATTATGCTGCAACCGTATTGTTTAAGGTTAAGTTCCTTAACTAAAAATAGATTCTTATAAAGAATATGAACAATTTATTGTGTAATCTCACAAGAGAGTGGAAAAAACCAATACTCCATTTTTTTTCTTGGTATGTAATTTGCTTAACACAAATCACACTGCTGCAAAATAATCCGTTGTGGCTTTACCATATTGTTAATAAGTGTTCTGGATTTAAATCCTCATATTGGTGTTGCTCTATGATCCCTAATAAAATGAAGAAATGAGTTAATTCCGTTTTATAGGTTGATCAGTAAGGTGGAAAGAAAAAAATATATAATTAGAGTACATTATACTGTTGTATTGATTTTGAAATATATTGAGATTAGTAGAGCTCATAAAGAATTCAGGTTTTATCCAGAGACCAGATTTTGCATTTTGTATAGTAGATTCAATTTGGTGTTTTAAAATGACCCTGTCAAGGGAAAAAAGAAGAGTCATTCAGAAGTCTCTTGCATAGGGAATTTATATGGTTTGGTGTCTCTCCTCTGTTGTCCTCTGTGGTTCCTTCCACAGGCCCCTATGTCAATGGTTGTCAGTAGGAACAACATGGCTGCAGCGGGGGACAAAATGCAGCAGAGTGATAACTGCACAAGCAGGGTACCAGACATGGTAAGTATATTATAACTATTATAACTATTATTATTGTTATACAGGATTTATATAGCGCCAACAGTTTGGGCTGCTCTTTACAATATAAAGGGATACAGTACAGGTACAATACAATGCAAAAAAGTTTAAGCAGGGCCCAGCTCATTAGAGCTTACAATTTAATAGGGTGGGGAAAGTGGTACTAAATAACTGTGAGGGATGAGCTGATGGAAGAGTTAAAAGTTCAGTTGCCAGTTAGAGGTGGGATAAGCTTCCCTGAAGAGATGAGCTTTCAGGAATCACCTAAAGGAGGCCAGAGTAGCAGATGGCCAGACAGATTGGGGTAGAGAGTTCCAGAAGATGGGAGAGGCTCTGGGGAAGTCCTGAAGACAATCATGGGAGGAAGAGACAAGAGAGGTAGAAGAGGAGGTATCAGGAGGAGTGATATTTTGAGATAAGATTGGTGATGTAGGATGGGGTAGATTTGTAAATGGCTTTGTATGTTGCTGTTAGCATTTTGAATTTATTTTGTTGGGCAATCGGAAGCCAGTGAAGAGATTGGCAGAGAGGGGTGCCGGACACTGAGCTATTGGTAAGGTAGATAGGTCTGGTAGCTGTATTCATGATAGACTGAATTGGTGATAGCCCGAGTAGAGGTAGGCCTGTGAGAAGGGAGTTGCAATAGTCAAGGTGAGAAATAATAGGGGAATGAATGAGAACTTTCATTATTTTAAAAGGAGTGAATTTTAGTGATGTTACAGAGGTGAAATCTACAAGCTTTTGACAGCAGTTGGATTTGGGGCCAAAGCATAAAGTCTCTTCCTTTGACGGAGAAGTTTGGTTGACATCATTTGCTGCCCAACAGGATCACTTTAAATTGGAGGGCTAAGGAGGTACACACTGCCCTGGTCCTAGAAGCAGTTACACAAATTTTACACAAAGATGCACAAGAAGCCTAATTACTAAGAGTGGGGTTTGACAACACCTTGCCAAACTGACAGGCATATCAGACACCATACTGCATATTCACTATGCTATTTGCCAGTGTTTTTACCTAAATTGCCTTGAAACAGATGGTAGTCATGACTTGGCAATGTTATTTGTGATACAATTCAAAGAATCCCTATCAATATTTTTTTTTTTTTTAACTGCATGAAGTAAGCCCAGTTAAGCAAACAGGCTATGCTATAACCATGACTGTAACTATAACAAAAAAGAACATGAAAATTGACAGATTTGCCAACTTTTGATCTAATCCAAAGTACTCAGTTACATACTGTATATGTATAGCTTGAAATTAACCATGTATATAGGAGTTCAACCCTATGGCTTAATACTTTAGCAGACCAGAGAAATGAAAAAACAAAACTCCATTCTTAACATCAGTGTTAATTGGATAGAATCTTAAAGTGTTACTAAACCCAGGACCCTGCATTCACTATATCTGGTCTCCCACAGTACACAATATTTTAGTAAATATAAACTGCTAAATACCTTTTCTCATCAGCAGTATATAGCAGTATTGTGACGTCTATCAGTGTTCAGCAGAGCACTGGTTAAAGCTTGTAGGAAGAGTTTTCTTTCTGCTCTAGGAGGATGTAAAACCCTTGACCTATGTCTGGACAGTGTTGATTACATGCACTCTTCCAAGAAAACAAAAACCCTCTCTAGCAATACACATCAAACTGAGCATGTGCAGAGTGTCTCCACAATATGTCTTATCAGGTGATAAGAGGGGTACACTGGAAAAAGGGGAGGATCAGAAAAATCAGGATCAAACAGCCTTTTTACACAATGCAGAGGATTAACATCTTAGCTTCCACAGTGAATATATCAAGCATGATTTACTGTAAAGACTGATTTTACGATTGTTGGTTTAAGCAGTATATAATTTCTAAAAAAAATACTTTATAGAGTAATGATGCCAAAAGAAGAAATACTAGCACAAAATTCACGGTCCATGTATTACTCACTCAATGATGTTGGACATATGAATATCAGTTAACACAAAAGAAAAAAATATCACCTATGGATGGAACTTTAAGGGCAGCACCAATCAATGACCCAAAGCAAAGAAACGTGGAACAAAAATATCATAGTTTATTCAAAATCCATTAAAAGATACATTTTTACTGACAATCTTGTAGTCATAATTGCATAGAATTGCATACAAAAATCATACATATGGTAATTTACAGTCAAGCACTGCATTTCGAGATAGACTTCTCTTCTTCAGGGATGCAATAGCTGACCATAGTACACTCCGTATGTTTAAACCTTTTTGGTATGGTCACATAAGTGCGTTTAAAAACAAGGATACTGCAAGGATGAGCCCAAGATCGCCAAGGCCACTGAGGTTGCTGTGAGGCACAAGGATGGACAGTTCACCAATGATTGTATATAATGGCAGGTAAAAAAATAGCAAAAACCTTTGGGCCCTACAAGGCCACTATTTATAGAGAAGTGGGAAAGGGATTTAGAAGTAATAATTGATGAGGGAAAACAAAAGAAAATATATAGTTTAATTCACGGGAATGTAAATATGAAGGAAATGGAAATGAATTATAAGTATTTAGTAAGATGGTATATTACACCGAATGTAGCGTATAGAATAAGTGGAGACAACTCACCTTTATGTTGGTGGGGATGTGGAGAGAGAGGTACAATGATACACTTATGGTGGGAGTGTCACAAAATTCAAGAATACTGGGAGGGCATAGTGAATATAATTCAGGAAATAACAGAGGTAAATATTCCTAAGGACCCTGAGACTTGCCTTCTTTTTGGTACCGAGTTTTCGGTTAAAAAATATAAAAAAACTGGATTATTGTATTATTTAAATGCAGCGAAGGGACTGATACCCAAGTTTTGGAAGAAACAACAAGCACCGAAAATAAAGAATTGGGTAGAAAGAGTGGAGAATATATATAGAATGGAGGAACTTTACCATATGGAGGAAGATAAAATGGAGGTATTTCATACAAGTTGGGAAAAGTGGGAACAGTTTCTAGAATGAAGTTAAAAATGCATAGTCAAAGGGTGGTGGGGGGGGAATAGGTAAGGGGAGGGGTAAAAGGTCACCGAAATTAAGGTTATTTCTAAGGAGTGTTATGATAGAAATGTGTAATTTATATTGTCTATTTTATTAGCTTTTATACATTTAATATGGTGATTTGAAAACAATAAAATATTTAAATTAAAAAAAACCAAAAACATTTGGGCCCCAATTTGTAATAGGAAGGAATGGACCTTATAGAGTAACTAGATTGAAAGAGATGGAGTAGCTGCACTGTATATGGGGCAACTCAAAAAGGGCTAATTGTGTCACTCATCTCCGAAACAATCAGAGTTGTGCAGATCTTCCAAAGCAGCATTTACAAGCAAACGGCATGATGTGCCCATACACAGCAGGAATATCTGTTGATGGACATGCTATCTCTCATGAGTTGAAAGCTTAACAGCATAAGATCTATAGGGATTACCTCACATCACTCCCTCTGGCAATGCCTTTGGCTCTTCCATCCAGAAGGACGGCACCTTTTCTGTTGAGTATTTTCTAGGGTCAGCATCTACTTCCTGGACTGAAATTCTGGCTTAGAAATGACACAGTCATGTATATCCTGGTTCCTGAACAGTTCTTGACAGATCAGCCTTCTCTTTCTTCACACCTTCTCAACTTGGACATGCTTTAAGTGGACCTTTCCCCCCCTTTCCCTAAAAATCACATGAGCATTCACCTGTGTATATTGGTGTGAAATCACCTAACATGATATTTAACACAATCTCACAGATGCCTCCTGGGAAGGCAACTTCACCACTACCTTCAAGGAAATGTTGCACCTAAATGTATACAAAAAAAGTATGGTCATACTGCACATACTGTGTGCGAGAAAAAGTGAATTATGCCATGAGCCTCATTTTGTGCATGCACCTTATGGAAATACATTTATTTGCTGGTTAAGATAAAACTTCTCCCTGTGATTTTGTAAGATTTTGGGGAAATACATATTTGTTTTAATTTAAAAAAATTCTTGTAATGTTGTACAATGTAAACATGAGATGAGGTGCATGATCCCATGGAACAGGGGGCCAGGCAGCACAGAGGCAAAAAAAAAAAAAAAAATTAAGAAAAAGTCACATAGATATAAGTATATTTGCTTATTTCCCCTTTTATGGGGAAATTGTATATTTTATATTTCCTTATTGTTGGCTCACAATATCGAGTAAGGAGGCAAAGATCACTTTAGATGACTCACACCAAAGAAATGTTACTGCAAAGTGATCAAGTCCTTAAAAAGTCATATTGCCTGAAGTGGGGGGGGGGCTGGGCATTCCATACACACAAGTCCAGTATATAACACACAGCTAGACTGGAAATATTTGTTATGACATAGAGCATGAATTTATTCTGATCATCGGCCATGCCATATAATGAAGGGACCCATGGCGGAAACAGCATCTTTAGTTAAGTATTCTTGTTATATTTATTTATTTCAGGTACTTATATAGCGCCGTCCATTTTACACAGCTCTTTACATACACATTGTACATTCACATCAGTCCCTAACCCTCAAGGGGTGTGTACAATCTAAGGTCCCTAACTCACGTTCATACATACACATACTAGGGACAATTTAGACAGGAGCCAATTAACCTACCAGCATGTCTTTGGAGTATATTTTCTTTATCTTTACCTGTTATTACTTGTAATAAATATTTTACTTATAAGTATTTGTGTGATCTCTCTTTGCACATATCGAATACAACCCAAAAACACCATTTTTCACATATTATTAACAGTTTTATAGAATGGATAGGAGGATTGGGGTTCCTGTTTAAGAGGGAAAATAGTTATACACAGGAAAACAAATATCTTTAGGTTAGAGCTATGGGAACACCATAGAGTTTTTCAAATTGCTATAATTGTTTTCTGAAATTACATTGGTGACTTATTTTGTTTCAGATAGTAATAATGATTTCATGAATGTCATTGGGGGGTTAATTATTAAAACAAAATCTAGTGCAGATCTGCATAGAAACCAATCAGCTTCAAGGATTTATGGCTAAAACTCAATCTTTCGGCACTGACCACCACCTGTCCCTTTAAGGGTACTAAAAGCCGAGAGGGGGAGGCAGGCCTTTGGGTCATGTGACCACTATGATCGGCTGTCACATGATCAGAAAGCTCCTGATTGCAAGTATGCATCGGGAGCTTACTGATCACCACCGGCTATCGTTCTGGGAGCACACACTTGGCACGGTAAGTATTTTTAACAGGGCTGCATATGTGCGGCCACTCGGCGTCAAGACCCACATGCCGGGCGGCTATATATATACGTGGGGAACTTAGAAGCCGATTGGCTGCCATGCACAGCTGCATAAGATTCTGAGTGCTCCAGTTTTAGTTAATCTCCCCACTGTTTTATTTAAGCACTCTATATACATTTACCTCTTTATTTTGTTTGTTCACCAATATTCAGAACTATAGCGTTAGTATTTAATTAGACCTGTCAAGGGGTTTCCAGGCCAGGCATGTCTGCACTTACAAATGATCCAGCTATTCCATTCTGTTCGTCTTCTTGATTAAAAAGCTATTGCTCCAGAATACCTTAATTAAATGTGCTTGTGGTCAATATTTCCTTCACATCTATTCAAGAAGTCTTTATGTGTGCATAATTGCTTTGTAGATAAACCTATGATGAGCCAATTACATAGCTAGTGAACACACCCTTTGTCAGACATGCATTGCTATACTTGCCCATTTTTTAAATACATCAACAAAATTTTACTGGACAGTTGCACAAGCTCCTATTGAGCTTGTATCTCCCTAGGCTATATATTAAAATGTAACAAACATGGAACAACAACATGTACATAGGTAGAAGTGAAGTTACTGAACTTAGCACATCAATCCGTTTGACTGTCAGCAGCTCAGACAAGCATAATTGTCAACATGTGCAAATATTTCAGAAGGATGCCTTAAAAGAATCAGGAAAAAATGGAGATATGCCAAAAAAATGGGTGCTGCATTACATGGTAGGGCTTGTATTGTGGGAGGAAAAGAGCCCCATCATTGGTGTCAGTGGCAGTAATAATAACCTGTAGCATTGGTGTAAGTAGCCAGAATAACCTTCCTTCTTTGAGTGCCAGTGATAAACCCCTCAGTAGAGATGAGCGAATCGAACATGACGAAGTGGAATTCGTTCCGAAGATTTGGAAAAATTCTATTCGCGACGAATCCGAAGATTAGCAAACTTCGGATGCACGAATCGAATTTTCCCAAAAATGGCGGCGACATGTGTGGCGACGGAGAAAATGGACAGAGAAGATGGGGCAGGGATCTCTGGGAAGGCGCGCAGACAAGGCGCGCTGACCCATAATGCATTCATGACATGTGATCGCATTAGCCAATCAGCAGCCAGCCAGCACTGTGTAATGGTGGAGCTATAAATCGCGGCCATCTTAGAATTCTCCATTAGCCTCCGGTCATTCAAGAGAGACAGACCTGTGTGTATTAAGGGACAGAGTTAGGGCCACAGAGACTTTAGGGCCACAGAATCGTTACTCAGGGACACAGAATCGTTACTCAGGGACACAGAATCGTTACTCAGGGACACAGAATCGTTACTTAGGGCCACAGCTATCAAAGAATTGAAAATTTAAAGTGACATACACCCTTTTTTTTTTTGGTGGCTGTCGTGCACAGTTGGTGCTGCAGTTTGCCGATTGTGCAAAATAAACTGACTTTCTGCTTCACAACCACTATTGTACGTTCAAAGAGTTAAATCCATTTACACGCCGGCTGGCGGTAATATTTTTTGGGTGATTAGTGCATTCCAGTGACACAAACGTACAGTTTCCAGCCAACGGCAAGCTGCAATTGACCGATTGTGTACAATAAACTGACTTTCTGCTTCACAACCACTATTGTACGTTCAAAGAGTTAGATCCATTTACACGCCGGGTGGCGGTAATATTTTTTGGGTGATTAGTGCATTCCAGTGACACAAACGTACAGTTTCCAGCCAACGGCAAGCTGCAATTGACCGATTGTGTACAATAAACTGACTTTCTGCTTCACAACCACTATTGTACGTTCAAAGAGTTAGATCCATTTACACGCCGGGTGGCGGTAATATTTTTTGGGTGATTAGTGCATTCCAGTGACATAAACGTACAGTTTCCAGCCAACGGCAAGCTGCAATTGACCGATTGTGCTAAATAAACTGACTTTCTGCTTCACAACCACTATTGTACGTTCAAAGAGTTAAATCCGGTTTTATTTTTGGGGTGCTTATTGAATTAAAGAGTATGTCAGACAACACGCAGAGGAGTGGCAGAGGAGGCAATGTTTCAGGAGCGAGCAGACGTGGCAGCAGAGGAAGGGGTCGAGGCAGCACTAGTCGCAGCCAGAGGCCAGTGCTCCCGGTGTCATCCAGCGGTCGTGTCTCCACCGACAACCCTGCCGTCATCGATTGGTTGACTCGGTCGTCTTCCTCTTCCCAGGTCACCTCTGACACCTACAGCCAACGGTCGGTGGGTACGTCAGACACAACCGTTAGTTGGCATGGCCCGGGAGCAAGCCCACTGAAATCACGTGTCCTCGACCTGCCCCTGTCCTTTGGTGTTCCCTCACCAAGCGAAGTATCGCATGCTGTGGGCTCAGCCCCACTGTCCATACTGATTCATGGCCCCCTGTACCGGCTCCTCATGAACGTGGTTCAGCGGGTTTGCATCACTTAACGGCAAATCGTTGACAAATGCTGGGACGTTCAGTGTTGTGCGCATTAAGCCAGACACCAAAGGGCAGCACAGACCTGTTATTACTCACTCAAGCATGGCTGAACAAAACCAGTCTCTACCACAAATTGGACCCAGACCTGCCCAGGGTCTCGTAACTAGATTGCATGGAGGAGTAGAGTCTGTTATCTGAATTAAATAGACAAAACGCCACACCAAAAAGAGTGGCCATTTCCAACACTTATTCCAGATAGAGGAACAACCCGTTTCATATACGGCCCGTAGACGTTTCACGTCTGCCACATTCAGTCGATTTAAGACGCAAGCTCCACTTCCTGTGGTCTCTGACCGTCGATATACCTTTAAGTGTCAGCTTTGAAGCTATATTCCCTCCGGAGCACTGACACTGGCGCCCTTCCGTCAACATGCCTTTAAGTTTCAGTTTTCAACCATATTCCCCACAGAAGCCAAACTCTTGGGTATCCCAGAAGCTGCTCAGCGGGTCAGGGCAATAAAGCTCCCGGTTCGCAGGTTGTTCCGTCTTATGGATGGAAGTACGACGGTATATGATCTTCTTCGCACCCACGGCATCACCTCATAGAATCTCTGCATTGCATCTGCAATCACAACGCTGACTTCCCGGATCGCCACTCAGCCATTGGACTCTTGATAGTCGTCTCCCCACACTGCTGCTGGGGGGACTTTTTAACCTAGGCCTGTGTATGGCCTTCAATTGAAGCTGCTTCCGCTCCGCCACTCTGCCATTGGACTCTTGATAGTCGTCTCCCCACGCTGCTGCTGGGGGGACTTTTTAACATAGGCCTCTGTATGGCCTTTAATTGAAGCTGCTTACGCTCTGCCACTCTGCCATGGGCCTCTTGGGTATCCCAGAAGCTGCTCAGCGGGTCATGTCAATAAAGCTCCCGGTTCGCAGGTTGTTCCGTCTTATGGATGGAAGTACGACGGTATATGATCTTCGCACCCACGGCATCACCTCATAGAATCTCTGCATTGCATCTGCAATCACAACGCTGACTTCCCGGATCGCCACTCAGCCATTGGACTCTTGATAGTCGTCTCCCCACACTGCTGCTGGGGGGACTTTTTAACCTAGGCCTGTGTATGGCCTTCAATTGAAGCTGCTTCCGCTCCGCCACTCTGCCATTGGACTCTTGATAGTCCTCTCCCCACACTGCTGCTGGGGGGACTTTTTAACATAGGCCTCTGTATGGCCTTCAATTTAAGCTGCTTACGCTTCGCCACTCTGCCATGGGCCCCTGTACCGCCGCCTCTTGCTGCTGCCAGGTCCAGAGTGTGTCATGGGTCCCTGTACGGCCTCCCATTGCTGCTGTCTCCATCGCCACACTCTGCCATGTGCCACTTTCAGGTCTCCTTACACTGTTGGTGGGTTCCATTTTGTGATAGGGTGCTGTATGGCCTTCCATTGCTGCTGCCTCCATCGCCACCCTGCGCCATGTGCCTCTGTCGTCTGCTCACGCTGCTGACGGCTTACGCTTTTTAACCGAGGCCTGTGTTTGGCTTCCAAATACTGCTGCATCCACCGCCACCCTGCGCCATGTGTCTCTGTCGTCTGCTCACGCTGCTGACGGCTTCCGCTTTTTAACCTAGGCCTGTGTATGGCTTCAGAATAATGCTGCCTACACCGCCACCCTGCGCCATGTGCCTCTGTCATCTGCTCACGCTGCTGACGGCTTCCGCTTTTTAACCTAGGCCTGTGTATGGCTTCAGAATAATGCTGCCTACACCGCCACCCTGCGCCATGTGCCTCTGTCGTCTGCTCACGCTGCTGCCAGGTCCATACTGATTCATGGCCCCCTGTACCGGCTCCTCATGAACGTGGTTCAGCGGGTTTGCATCACTTAACGGCAAATCGTTGACAAACGCTGGGACGTTCAGTGTTGTGCGCATTAAGCCAGACACCAAAGGGCAGCACAGACCTGTTATTACTCGCTCAAGCATGGCTGAACAAAACCAGTCTCTACCACAAATTGGACCCAGACCTGCCCAGGGTCTCGTAAGTAGATTGCACGGAGGAGTAGAGTTCGTTATTGGAATTACTGTGAGGGACTTTTAAACCTAGGCCTGTGTATGGCCTTCAATTGAAGCTGCTTCTGCTCCACCACTCTGCCATTGGACTCTTGATCGTCGTCTCCCCACGCTGCTGCTGGGGGGACTTTTTAACATAGGCCTCTGTATGGCCTTCAATTTTAGCTGCTTACGCTCCGCCACTCTGCCATGGGCCCCTGTACCGCCTCTTCATGCTGCTGCCAGGCCCGTAATCTGCCATGGGCCCCCGTACCGACTCCTCATGCTGCTGCCAGGCCCGTAATCTGTCATGGGCCCCTGTACCGCCTCCTCATGCTGCTGCCAGGTCCAGAGTGTGTCATGGGTCCCTGTACGGCCTCCCATTGCTGCTGTCTCCATCGCCACACTCTGCCATGTGCCACTTTCAGGTCTCCTCACACTGCTGGTGGGTTCCATTTTGTCATAGGGTGCTGTATGGCCTCCCATTGCTGCTGCCTCCACCGCCACACTGTGTCTCCACACTCTGGTTTTGGCCCTGTGACTGCCCAAATGAGTGAAGTGTGCGGTGATTCTAAGATCGACGGCACTCATCTGCATGTCATACTGACTGACAGTATTATTTCTCTTCCCCAGCAGACTCCAAGGGCATTTAAATTAAAGGTACAGTGTTCTGCACTAATATAAAGGCTCTCTGAAGCCTAGAAACACCCTTTTATAAGTTAAATTTGCAGCGAATATATTCGGCTCGAAGCGAATTTATGCGGCGAATTCGGCGAATCAGCCGAACCGAATTTTGGAATAATTCGCTCATCTCTACCCCTCAGCATTGGTAATCAGTGGCAGGCTGTAATAACCCCCCCCCCCCCCCAGCACTGGTGGTCAATGGTTGTCTCCTCAGGCTTCAAACCCCCCTCCCCCAGCATTGGAGGCTAGCGACAGTCTCAGGTTTTAATAGGAACCCCCACCCCCTGCATTAGTGTTTAGTAGTTTACTTGCCTGAGCACATGTTCTCACACTGCTGCCTCCATCCATTGTCCAGGACTATACATCTGCTGTTAGGTGAAGATCACGCCACTTGTCATTTTTGGCTTCTTTCAGTGCCTGGTGCTGGAATGGAAAGAACGTCCCAGCAAACGGCACACCATGGCAACTCTCCATGATGCTGGCAGCCACACTGGGGCGCCCTCTAAGTGGCGATCCACCCCACCCCTATTGAAACACCATTCATAAAAACAGTTTTTCATTTTTACACAACTGGAGAAGCAAGAATCACATTGTCTAACATTTATCTTCAGTTTGGGCATGCCTAACCTGCTTTTTATCTTTGTTGGCGGCTGTCTATTATTTTTTTGAAGCAAACAAAAAAATTGAAGGGTAAGTTGAAAGATGAACAAGTATACTGTAATTGACGGCACTGCAGTAAATACATATATCACTGTCAATAAGTTTATGTGCGTACATGAGAGAATTGTATTAAATGAAAAAGACCGAGCTCCTGTTATATGAGGAGCAAATACGAGGCATTTTATGTCTAAATAATTGAAGAGCAATGGATATTTGATGTTGTAGAGTAGTATCGTGAGGGAAAAAAAAAATCTCTGTAGGTCTGTTATTTACACATCATTGGTAGTATTTTCATACAGCAAAGCCACATTCTGAAGAAACAATTTATGCCAATATTCCAAGGTGCAAAATGATTTCAAAATGTCCACAAATTTTCAACCTGTGCGCAACATTAGCAATCTATAATCAAACTCAGTATCTGATCTCAGCTATTTACTTACACCCCCCCCCCCAGTCAATTCTCAGCCTCATAAGCATTTCATTTACATAGAATGTGGATTATTACTGTAAAATAGCAGGGTTGTGTGATGCGAAACTAATAATAGAGGCTAGAGAAACATTGATTGCTATTATTAATTGCCCTCTCTGCCCTACTTTGCTAGCATCCAGACAGGTGAATGTATACTAATACAGAGAGCATAATTATCACCATTGGGGAATTCTGGAAACAGGCATGCAGGACAGGACTCATTGGGGTTGATTTATTAAGAGCAAATAGGCTGTTCACTTGGCAAGGAACTTTGTGCTTTGCAAGGGAATTTTCCTTTAGATTAATGAATGTGTTGAAAATTCACTTTACTAAGATTGGAGGAAAGTGCAGTTTCCCTTGCATAATGAACAGCCTATTTTGGCAGCACAGTGGCTTAGCACCTCCACCTAGCAACACTAGGGTCGCTGGTTCAAATCCAAACCATGACACTACCTGCCTGGAAATTTGTATGGTCTCCTTGTGCCTGTGTGGGTTTCCTCTGGTTATTCTGGTTTCCTCCCAAATTTTAAAGACATGCTGTAATGTTAATTGGCTCCTGTCTATATTGGACCAAGTATGTGTATGTATGAATGTGAGCTTAGATTTAGACTGTGAGCTCCTTGAGGGCAGGGACTGATGTGAATGTACAATATATATGTAAAGCACTGTGTAAATTGATGTCACTATATAAGTACCTGTAATAAATAAAATAATAAAAAAATACATTTGCCTTTAGTAAATCAACCCCATTATATCAATGGGACACCAACTAGTTTCAGCTCCTTGAGGAGGTTCCTGTTACACTGGGTAGCATGCAGACAATTCTCGGACTGCAAATTACCTTGAAAGGGATCAGTCTTTTTATTGTGCTTGGCTTTGGAATTTCATAGATATATAGTTATTCAGATTGAAAAAAAGACAAGTCCATCTAGGTCAACCAGCAAAAAACAAGCAAATAGAAAACCTTCATATACACAATCCTGTACTCATAGTTGATCCAGAAGGTAACCAAAAAGCCCCCATAAAGCATGATCCACTTTGCTCCATCGGGGGAAAAATTGCTTCCTGATCCCCCAGGAGGCAATCTGACACTCCCTGGATCAACAATCCCTAGTGTTATTCGCTATAAATGTTAATATCAGTTATATTTTTTGCATTTAGAACTATATCCAGCAGCTCTATTTAAAACAATCCACTGAGCTGCCCAAAACTAGTTCTTCAAGGAATCTATTCCACATTTTCACAGCTGTTACTGTGAAGAAGCCTTTCTGTATGTGGAGTTTAAATCTCTTTTCATCCAGACATAAAGCATGTCCGCTTGTCCTCTGTAGTGACCTGAAAGTAAATAGCTCTACACCAAGTTCACTATATGGACCACCCATGTATTTTCATATGGCGATTATATGCCCCTTTAATTACTTCTTCTCAAGAGAGAATTAATTCAGTTCTGCTAATCTTTCCTTATGACTGTGCTCCTCCATGGATCTCATCAGTTTGGTTGCCTTTCTCTGTGCTTTCTCCAAATTTCCAATATTCCATTTTATGAACTGGTGCCTGAAACTGAGCAGCATATTCCAGCTGAGGTCTTACTAATAATTTGAAATCCTTTTGAATGTCCAAGAACTGTTTACATTTTTATCCACGTAGTATAAAACTATGGTGACCTATTCTGCCTCCTCTAAACACATTGGGGTTGATTTAATAAAGGCAAATAGAGTGTGCACTTTGCACTGCAGTTGCACTCATTTTCCTTAGTAAATGCAATGTGGTAAAGCCTTGCTTTGTAAAGAATACCCAATGAGGTGCAAGGAAAGTAAGAGAAAGCATTTTTTCTTACACATGCACGTACACAGTAGCTAAGCTCTGGGGAAAATGGGTGCAATTGCATTTGCAGAGTGCAAATAGACTGTGCACTTACATTTGTCTTTAGTAAATGTACCCCTTTAGGATATGATGATTTAGCCTCCCTAGCGGTCTGATTATGTCCATATCTCTGTGCTCAAAGCGGTACATTTTTTTGCATGGAAATATGTCATTTTTTTAATGTAGGCCTGTAATTTTTAGGAGTAACTCACTGAAATCTGTCCGAACAAGAGTCTAGTAAACATCCTGGGTAGGATAAAACTTGAAACACGAAATCATAAATTATAATATAATAAATAATCATAAAAAAGAATAATATAATAATACATTTAATTCAATAATATAATCAAACCAATTATATGTCGCAAAATCGTTTTCAGTGTCTGATGGTGAATTTCCCCCACGAATCATTATCACTCAATGCTGCAAGTGGTCCTGATTTACTATCGCTGTTCTCTAACTGGTCTAAAACCACATAAAGGGACCTAAAGGGACGCTTTTTGGACGCCATGGACATTTCTCAGTTTCCAGGCAGAAAGAACAGTAAAAATGCAGGCAGGGGACAGGACAAAGCACTCGGGACAAAATGTATGTGAAATGGTTTGATACAGGAATGTAATACTATGAGATTTTAGTGTATTGAGTGAATGTCACTTTTTGTCATTTTCGAATTTCCCACCGTTCCGTCCCCCCGTATGTCCCGACGCTTGCAGGGGACGGAACCTAGATGACAGATGCCGGCATCCGCTGGATTACATTGCCGGGGACACCGCAGGAGGGACATCGCGGGAGCGCAGGACAAGGCAAGTGAAGAAGAGATCCCGGAGCAGCGCCGCATGGTAAGCCCGAGTGTAGCTCAGGGTTACCGCTTGTGGTACTGAAACTTTATCCCGAACTACACTCGGGAATACCTCCAGGGAGGTTAAAAGAATCAAGAGCACTGCTTTTTTTACTTTTTTTTTTTTTTTTTTTAACAAGAAACCGTGAGGTTTTTTTCTACAAGGAAATCAGTACACACATCAATGAATTACAGTCCTAGTTCCTGCTGCACCTAACGGCCTTGCTGCACCTGCACCTTCCATTACCCCTCCACTGCACCCATGGGCGGACTGGCAACTCATGGGGCCCCTGGGCAATAGGGGATCATGGGGCCCGTGTCCTTGCCCAAACTCAAAAAAGCCTATGAAAAAGGTACCAGGGGCATCTCATGGGGCCCCCTACTGACCCCGGGCTCTCGGGCAGTGCCAAGTTTCCAAATGGTCAGTCCGCCCCTGACTGCACCCACAGTCTTTGCTGCATCCACAGACTAAACCTCTGATGCATTCATAATCTAAGCCTCCACTGCACCCAAAGCTGCTCTGTAGCCTAGTCTCTGCTGCATCCACAGCCAAAAATCTACTTTGCCTGCAGCCACCTTATCTAGGAAATTTTTAGACTGCATGGCATGCCATCTCATATTATCTGAGTCCAGTTCACTTCTTGGTTTTGGAGAGTGCTTTGTAAACCCATGGACATTCTCATCTGCTTGTCACCCTCAAACAGATGAAACAAGTGAGACCCTGAATCAGTATCCACGTTCTTTCAACTTTCTTCACCATGACAACTGGTTCTTTCTCCTGCCCTGGGTCCCAGTTCACCCATAATAATCTCATTAAACTAATTGTAAATGCTCATTTGTTTATTAAAATAACAAACATGTCATACTTACATGCCCTGCGCAATGTATTTTCGTAGAGCAGCCCAACCCTGCTCTTCTTGGGTTCCCCACCGGTGCTCCTGGCTCCTTCACCCTGACGAGTATATATAGCAGATAGCAAGCTGTTTACAATAAGGGCACTTGTGCTTGGCCCTGCCCCCGCCTCACTGGCTGTGATTGGTAACAGCAGGAGCTAATGGCTCCAGCTTCTGTTATGCTAATGAGTAGGGATAGAGCTGGGAGAGCCACTGTTCTTGTGCACATAGCTGTATCAAGATCAAGCTCAGGTAGGTACACTGGTCAAAATAATTAAAGGAAACCTTTTTGAGTATAGCATCAAGTCAGTTAAACTTCCGGGATATTGATCTGGTCAGTTAAGAGGGGGTTGCTAATCAGTTTCAGCTGCTTTAGTGTTAATGAAATTAACAACAGGTGCACTAGATGGGCAACAATGAGATGACCCCCAAAGCAGGAATGGTTTCACAGGTAGAAGCCACAGACATTTTTTTCCCTACTCATCTTTTCTGACTGTTTTTCACTGGTTTTGCATTTGGCTAGAGTCAGTGTCACTATTGGTAGCATGAGGCAATACCTAAACCCTAGAGGTTGCACAGGCAATACAAAATAACCTCCAGCAGGCCACTGGTGTGAATGTCTCTGACCAAACAATCAAAAACAGACTTCATGAGGGTGGCCTGAGGGCCCAACATCCTGTAGTGGGCCCTGTGCTCACTGCCCGGCACCATAGAGCTTGATTGGCATTTTCCATTGAACACCAAAATTGTCAGGTCCACCACTGGCACCCTGTGCTTTTCACATATGAGAGCAGGTTCACCCTGAGCACATGTGGCAGACGTGAAAGGGGGAGAAGCTGTGGAGAACGTTATGATGCCTGTAACATCATTCAGCATGACTGATTTGATGGTGGGTCAGTGATGGTCTGGGGAGGCATATCCATGGAGGGATGCACAGACCTCTACAGGCTAGACAATCGCTTCCTGACTACCATTAGGTATTGGGATGAAATACTTGGACCCATAGTCACCCTACGCTGGTGCAGTGGGTCCTGAGTTCCTCCTGGTGCATGACAATGCCCGGCCTCATGTGGCTAGAGTATGCAGGCAATTCCTGGAGGATGAAGGACCCCCTTGAATGACCCCCATGCTTGCCTGACCTAAATCCAATAGAACAACTCTGGGATATCATGTTTCAGTCCAACCGACATCGCCAGGTTGCACCTCAGACTGTCCAGGAGCTCATGCCCTGGTCTGGATCTGGGAGGAAATACCCCAGGACACCATCCATTGTCTCATTAAGAGTATGTTGTCAGGCATGCATACAAGCAGGTGCGGGCCATACAAACTACTGAGTAACATTTTGAGTTACTTCAATGAAATTTCAGCAAAATGGACTAGCCTGCTGCATAATTTTTTCACTTTGATTTTTGGAGTGTCTTTGAATTTAGTACTCTATAGTTTGATCGTTTTCAGTTTCATCAAACAATGGGGCATCCTTACGTTCTTAACACATTACCCAGTCCATAACAGTCTAGATATCCAGAATGATATTTTTCCCCATTTAGCTCTGATGTGTTTTCAATGTGTTCCTTTAATTTTTTTGAGCAGTGTATAAGGGGGGTTGGGGTTACTGCAAGTAGAAGGCGTTTTACCTTAATGCAGAAAATGGGACCACTTTAATTCTAGCTCCAGGTAATCATTATTCTTTGTAGTCTACAGTAGGCACCCCTGGACACCAGCTTCTGTCTCACTGGCTCATACTGATCCCCCTCTAGCCACCATGCAAACCTCTTTCAATGCAATTTGGTCCCAGGTACAAATGATTTCACCTCCAATTACAAAAGATTTGCTGAATGTCTACGTTATATTGGACTTTTTTAAACCTTGTCCAAGATCAATCTAATGTCTTTCAGGCTACAGCTTTCTCCCAATTCCTTCAATTCAACAGATTTTTTCACCCTACTCTAATTGTTTTTTCTTAAGAACTTTCCCCCAGGAATATGAAGCCCAGCAAATCTTGGATTTCAAGAGCTCCAGAGGCAAGTTGTATTACCTGTTAGATTGGAAAGACTTTGGATAGGAAGAATGCTCCTGGACCTTGGAACCAGAAGTTATTTCTCCTTCCCTTTTATGAAATCCCATTGTCTCTTCCTCTAAAATCAGGCCCTTTGTGAGTATAAAGTCCTGATGTACATGAAGTCTTAGCCCCTGCTGCACTGGCAGCCTCAAGTGTCCATCAAACCCTCAGTCAAGTCACCACTGCACCCGCAGGCTAGTCTCCACTGTATGCGCATCCAAGAATTTCTACCTCCGCAGTCGCCACTACATCCGGCCTTAGATGCTTCCAAAGTCTGAACCTCTCTCTGCTCTGCCTCCTCTGCACCTGCAGCCTCAAATCTCAACCTCTGCTTCCAGCAACACAGTGCCATGTGCGTCTTTGTTCCAGTTTCTCTTTACCTGGCGCATACCTTCCTCCCCACTATTCGTATCTGTTGAGTTAAATAATGTACTGCTTCATGTGCAAGTGCTCTTTTCTTCATGACATATTAGATTCAAGATTACAGAATATGTCAGCAGTACATTTGTTTTACCCTAATGGCAGGAATTCGGTCATCTCCATTTGAGATTACAGAATATGTCACTAGTACATTTGTTTTACCCTAATGGTAGGAAGGCTTGGGCCACATTGTACCAGTGTTTAATACGATAATTTATTTTCTTCCACGTAAAATGAATGTGTTCAAGCATTGAAAAAAGACTTGATTGCTTCATTCAGTCAGAGTTCCAAAATACTTCTGAAAATTATGTATATTTATCTTTGAGAATCAGACTCACTTCTAAATTTAGCATGCCTCTTTCCCTTCAAGGGTTTCTCTTTGGGGGAAAAATTAACATCAAAACACAAATATTACATTCATTACCCTCTTGGAAGGATATTTTTTTTTTTTTTACAAATAAGAAAATGTCAACCTAAGTTGCCTATTAAATAAAACATTGTGATGTAACTGCTGTTTATGTCATCTTTTAATTCCAGTTTAAAAATAAAATGCTTATTAAAAAAAAAAAAAACAGGTTCCATCATTACTGCAGATTGTTCTAATAATGCCGTTTCCAGTGCTGCTAATGGAGAACTATATGTACCAGTGTATGCAAATTATTGTTTTGGAACATTACGCTTCTGCTAAAATACATTAAATTATACAGAAGAACTCAAAAGGTTTAAAAGAAAATTAAATATGTATAATGTATATTCATGCTAAGCAACGGAGATGAGAAAATAATTAAAGCAAACCTATGGGAAAATTAGAACCAAGAAAAGCTTACTGCAGCAGCAGGTAGCTGATAGCATAAACTGACAGAATCTCCTACCACAATACCGACCAGCATGCCCACTTCGACCCCCCCCCCCCTCACCACACAAACACACAGCTTCACCATTGGCCCTCCTTCCCCCATCCCACAATGCAATGATCAGTATCCTAGTAAAATCACAGTAGGCCCATGTGTTTCACATGTTGAGCAGTAAAGTTGTCCATGCATTGCAAATAGTGAATGAGAATGTTGATATTTACATAGCAGTTTCGGAAGGGCTCCTGGTGATGCTGGATCTAGAGATTTTGCAGTAAGAGACATACAGTATGTTGACATCTTATGCTGTTGCCCTCCCTCTTGACTAATTTAGAGGACCTGCCTTAAGCTAATTTAGTGTTGTTTGCAGCTAGGCAGTAGCCAGCCTGAGATTTGTTTGCTTTCTGATGGCCATTTTGACACCAAATCTTGGTGTGGTCTGCTTTATTGTATAGACTGGATTTGGGGGGATGGCCTAGCTGGCTTTGGTTAAACTTGGGGACATCTATTCTAAATCATGATCATGTCATGATCTCTACACTAACATCCTCACCAGATGATGCCTGGGTTTTTTCTAAGCTCAGGCCATTACTTATTTCTGCCTACTAATGCTCCTGAGTTGACTCCAAAAATTAGTGTGAGAAGCAACAATGTATTGAGTTATGAATATTTTTCTGCCCTAGGCAATGGCTTAATTCCAATGAGAAAGCTAGAGGATAAATACATAGATCAATCTTCTGGAAGGACCCTTGCCTCCCAGACATTACCTGGTGAGGATGTCAGTGTAAAGATCATGACACGTGTAGAATAAATGTCCCCAACTTTAGCAAAAGCCTGCTAGTTTATCCCTCCAAACCCAGTCTATACAATAAAGCAGACCACACCAATTTTTGGTGTCAAAATGGCCATCACACTTCTTCTGATGATCCAAACACTGCTAAGGCCTGTATTGCTCTTTGCTGGAGAGATGCTGACCCTCCTACGAAAACTCTCTGATTTGCTAAAGTTGATGACCTCTGGGGTATGGAGGACCTTATAGTCATAATGAGCAACATGGAAGAGTTGTGTACTGAAACTTGGAGGACCTGGAACTATTTCATGTATACCAGCACCTACCCCAATGAGCTGTACAACTCCCTGTGAATATCTACCTACCCTTTCCTTACCTGAAAGAGGGGCAACTCTGTAACCTTTCCAACCCCTCCCTACCCCCTTGCCCTTCCTTTCCCCTACCTCCTCTTTCCCTCCTGCCCTTCCTTCCCTATCCCTCATTTTGTGCACACTCTCAATCCTTATCTACTAAACACTTCCAGTTATTGGCAGCATTGCTCCTTTCTACTGTAGTATGTTCTATACAGATGATGTCTTATTAGATACCACAGCGTATGCTACTTCTTATGTAAATGTTTCTCATTAGATTCCACTATCTGCAAGATAAGTTTATGTTAATTTCCTTTGCTATATTTTGTTATTGGACTATTTTGTTGGTTATTTTTTTTTCTGATTACTGCTTTGGCAGTTTTGAACAGTCTTTTACACTCGAGATTGTATTGACGATGTGACTATGTGTTTCTGGTCAGTGTATTTTATTTGACATTTGCAAAAATAAAGGAATTACAAAAAACTGTCCATTGCAGTCTTTTATTAACAATTAAATAACACAACATTCCTTAAAACAGAAACAAGAAAGAAAGCTTGCTGGTCTTCGAAGGCACCAAACACATCCTATTATTCACTGCGGAAAAACCTTTGCTTATACTAGGCCCTCAGCCGCAACACACGGCTTGAAGACAATCCTCTCTATCCGCAGTGACCTCAATTTTCCATATACTGAGTTAACCCCTAACTAACAGGAATGTACCTGAGGACATCATATCACTGATAGGTCCTGAACCATTCTATTAACCCTTAATTTTACCTCCTCCAAAGATCAACAGCCCCCAGGCTGCCATGACAGCCCTAAAACCAGAACCACAACCAAAACAGGAGAGGGAGGAAGGGAGGGAAGTTTCTTCTTCTCTAACTGGATCCTTGCAGTTCACCACTCCCCGTTAATGTCGTAAGACTCTTCCCAGCTTTAACCCACTACCAATCAGGTAAGCTTTAGAACCTTTTTAAACCTGTGCTAAAATTATTAATCCCTTACCATGCTATTCACCCTTTCATGTCTGCCCTATGGTTAATTTTTGCTTTGGGTCTACCTTGTCTGTTATGCTCCGGCCTGGAGAGGATCTCAGACTGGATAAAGTTTTTTTGTCTTCTTGGGAACCTGAACCAGGGCCTAAAGAAGGTTAAGATGGCTTATGACAGAGGACTGAAGAACATGAGAAAGAGGTGGCCATCTTAGAATGAGTCTGCTGTGACATATAGGGTCCTGAAGAAGCTGCTGCTGGAAGACATTGCATGGGGATTTCCACAGATTAAAAATTCAAGGTAACGGTGACTGTGCTGCTAAATACAATTAAGGGCAATACATCTATTTAACCACTTGCCTACTGGGTACTTTTACCTTCTTCCTGCCCAGGCCAATTTTCAGCTTTCAGTGCTGTCACACTTTGAATGACAATTGCGTGGTCATGCAATACTGTACCCATATGACATTTTTATCATTTTGTTCACACAAATAGAGCTTTCTTTTGGTGGTGTTTATTAGTTTCTATAATACAATTTTGCAAACAGGTAATTTTTCTCCTTCACTGATGTGCATTGATGAGGCTGCACTGATGGGCACTGATAGGCAGCACTGATAGGCACTGATGAGATGGCACTGATGTGCATTGATGAGAAGGCTGCACCGATATGTGGCACTGATGGGCACTGATAGGTGGCACTGATGGGCAATAATAGGCAGCACTGAAGGGCACTGATAGGCAGCATTGATAGGTGGTACTGACGGGCAGATTGGCAGCACTGATGGGCACTTTTGGGGCTACACTGATTATCAGTGTAGATGTCTCCTTTCAGACTTGCCAGTTATCGGCAGTACTTTCCTTGCGCTGTGACACACTACTGCCAATAACCAGCAAGTATATTTACATAGTGTATTTCCAATCACAGCTAATCACATTGTAAAAGGCTGCTGTCATTGGCCCTTTATTGTGTCATGTGTTCAGCTGTGTCCAAAGGACACAGTGATCACAGAGAGCACCAGGTGCACGCCGCTGGGGTTGCGTTCTAAGAGTACATCATATGACACCCTCCTAGAACTGGGCAACCGCGTTGTAGCGGTCATTCAGCTATAACTCAGTCAGGAAGAGGTTAAAAGATAAGTACCATCTTTGGGAACATTTTACATATTCCGCACACTTTTAGGGCAGAACATATAACATATTCCCACTCCTGAAGCTCTCCTCCTGATCGCCTTCCTCATTGTGACAGCTGGCTGAGGATCTTCTCCTTGCACCCACTATCACAATTTGAAAAGAGCATGGTCATGCCGGGCTCTGACCACACAACAGCATCATTCATTCATATTGCAGATAACGGCTTTTAATTCTCAATTAACTATGAGAGTGAAGATGAGCATCCTCGTAGTTCATTGATTCCTCCTGGACTGAAGTAATTGCCTGGCCATACAAAGTATGGGCAGACAGCTAAACAGACAGTCCGAAGGAGCCTGACACTGCACCTGCAATTTGCTGATCGCAGGTGCATTGTTCTGCAGGCTCCTGAAAAAAAAAATATAAATGCACATTTTTTTTACCTGCAAAAAATGTGCATTTATTTTTTTGTTTTCTAAGGTGAACCTACATTTTAAGGGTTTAACCATGCATTCAGACTTAATAGCCTCCCAACTGCTGGCAACAATTGGTAATTAATAGCCACATTTAAATTCAGTGCCACCAGCAGGTGGTCCCTGATGTTAATTACAAAAGAGCCATGAGAGGAGCGGACTCTATGGGGTTTATTTACTAAAGCTGGAGAGTCCAAAATCAGACTCCCTTCTGCATAGAAACCAATCAGCTTCTAACCTCAGCTTGTTCAATGACGCTTTGGCAATGAAACCTGGAAGCTGATTGGTTTCTATGCAGAAGGGAGTCTGATTTTGGACTCTCCAGCTTTAGTAAATAAACCCCTCTATGTCCACAAAAAATCAATTAGTTGAATGCCTTTTCTCTATTAAATTCCTTTTTCATTGAGCCTGCAACATTACAGTTCTCATTACTGGCCCTTTAATGCCATGGGTGGCCTTACACGGGAGGCTTGGAAGGCGGGAATGGGTGGGGCCATTGCCTAGATCTCTTCCTTTGCCAATCATTTCAAAAGTGGTTTTGCCAAAAGTTAACCTTTGCATTTGCATTTTACCATCATAGGGTCAGTATGAATTGCTAAGGTGACAGGTTTACATCAGTTTGAACCATTGTAGTTGCAATGGTCTTTTATGATCATGCTGTGCCAATTGTCTTCACATTAAGGATTAGTTCTTCAAAGCTTAGAGTAACCTCTAATTTCACACTTTCCCAAATTAATAAGTTATCCTTCTTTGGTGTACATTTCCAATATCTGAGTATATTACCTCTCAATTTTCACTGAACTAATACAATGGAAGAAAATGTAACAAAAGCTGCCTGTGGTTCATTACACCTGTCGATATTCTCCTTCAGTGAATATTATGTAATGCTATTTTAAAGCTCAGCAGGGGAATTTGGCTTGCTTAGGGCTTCCACACATTATATAATATACTTTATTCAGACCAGATTTAGTGATTAAATGGAAACTATAGAGTATTTTCATTGAGTTGTCATGTTGAATCATCAGTGTAAAATGTATTGGTATGTTATAAATTCATGTTTCAGTGTTCATGCTGTTCTATACTTTCATGATCATATTTCATATACAAATTAAGATTTTTTTCTATGCATGTCTGACAATGTAATCAACATTACTGCTGAGCAATTGTATGAAAATCAATGCTAGTGTGAGACACCGGGGGTCTGATTTTGTAGAAGTGGAGAGAAGTTGAGCACAAAAGTGGAGTTGCAGCCTCCAACAACCAAACAAGTTTCACTTTTCATTTAATGGAAAAGTTAAACAACAATTCTGAATTGTCACTATGGGCAACTACTCCCCTTTTGTGATCATTTTATTTCATCCATATTTAACAAATCAGGTCCATAGAAAGTATACCTTTTCATGTGAAGGTCTAGTTTTAAAGCTCCATTAGAAATAACAGCATGTGCAGCACAGATGACAGAAGGTGGAAAGTAGCAGCACTAGTGATGAAATGCGTTGAGGTGGAAGTGACGTCAGACACTGGGAAAGGAAACTGGAAGTGGGTATTCTCTGGTATATTGTATACTGACCTGTCTGTTTAGTGAATCAGTTTGAATACTACACGAATGTGAATGTAATTGTATCCTAATAAAGTGTTTCATCTGGATTTCCCATACTATGGAATGGGATTGTTGTATGTTGGAGATGTCTAGAGCAGTGTTTCTCAACCTTTTTTCATTCAATGCACGCTTTCAAATTATGGACAGTCTTGAGGCACCCCATTCTAAAATGTGAAAAACTGTTCCAAAAGTTTTATATATTGCAGCAACATCTGCCCATGTAGGACACCCAACATTAGAGGTGATTATTTCTTCCAAAGCGAATACACTTTTGCACACTGCTACTGAGTAGTATTCAAGTGTTTCTTTTCTCCCTCAGTTTTTCTCCATCCCTCAGCTGATGTGACCCCAACACTGATAGAGAGGGGCAGGGGAGTTTAAACTAGGATGCTGTGCAGGCAGCTGACATCCTCCTGATCAACTCATTATGTCATTGGTTGTCAGGACGCCGGTGGGTAGAAGGTTGTAATAGTACACAATGAAAGCCTCTTTCTTTGTGTAACCAAAAGGAAGCCTTGTTCCACCTGTTGGCTTGTATACACGTTTTGGGCAATTTTTATACATTTTGCCAAGGCACCCCTGAAGAAACCTCAAGGCTGGTCTAGAGAACTGGAGGAAGTTTGAACATCAGACTTTAGGGAAGGAGAGGGACATCTACTTACAGTATTACAATGAAAAAAAAATTCTACGTTCAGGAGTATTTCCAAGAATAAGCTACTGGCACAAATAAAGCCTTTGATACCAAGCTCCAAAAGCCATATATCAAATCAATAGTGCAGCACTATGTTATAAATGTCAATCACATAACCGGTAATAGCACAAGAAAAGTAAGTGCAAAAAAAGAAGTCCCCAGTCCAGAATAATCCAGAAAATAATGAATAAATAATTATTTATTCATCATTATTTTCTAGATTATTCTGGGGACTTATTTTTTCTTTTTCACATATTTTTCTTGGAAGTATTTATTTATATTTTATACACTTGTCTTATTACCTGTGTTGTGATTGACATTATTTGTAACACATTGCTGCACTATTAATTTGATATATCACTTATAGCATTACACCCTGCCTCATGTGACCCACTTAACCTCAAGGGGTCATGTACTTGTGGTGAGAGTCCATTTGAATTCATTTTTGCTGCACAGTGGTGAATATAGAGGGAAAGAGAATAACATCACTCAGAAGTGGAAACAGTTGAATTGTGATTTTGAAAATCCCTCTGGACTGATTTTGGGGATATGTGTGATCACACACACAAAATGTATTTTTGTTGTATATCTTTTAATAGTATTGATTGATGATGAAATGTTATCCTTATTTGATGTCTGGGGAACAATAAAGAGTGAGGAAGTTATTAATGCTGGTATTCATTATTATTATACAGGATTTATATACAAACAACAGTTTGTGCAGCACTTTACAACAACAGGGCAGACAGTACAGTTACAATACAGTTAAATACAGGAGGAATCAGAGGGACCTGCATGTTAAAACTTGAAATCTAAAAGGGGGGATCAAGTGATCCAAAAGGTAATAACTGTGACGGATGAACTGATGGAGAAAGTGGAAGTACAGTTGTTAAGTGGAGGCAGGATAGGCTTTTCTGAAGAGATGGGTTTTCAGGGATCGTCTAAATGTGGACAAAGCAGGAGATAGTCGGACAGAATGGGGTAGGGAGTTGAAGAGGATGGGAGAGGCTCAGGAAAAGTCCTGAAGGCTAGCATGGGAGGTGGTGACAAGGCAGCTAGAGAGCAGATCTTGTTAGGAACAATTGGTTGGTATTTTGAGACTAGGTTAGTGATGTAGCTGGGAGCCAAGTTGTGGATGGATTTGCAAGTTATTGCTAGTATTTTAAATTTAATTTGTTGGGTGAGTGGTAGCCAATGAAGGGTTTGGCAGAGAGGGGTAGCAGACACGGAATGGTTGGCAAGGTGGATAAGTCTGTCAGCAGCATTCATGATGGACTGAACGGGGGGGGATAGCCTATGTAAAGGTAATCCAATGAGGAGGAAGTTGCAGTAGCCAAGGCAAGAGATGACCGGGGAGTGAATTAGAAGCTTAGTGGTGACATTGGTTAGGAAGGGGTGTACTTTGGAGATGTTGTGGAGGTTTCCAGCTGCTGAAGGGTTATATATTCATTACATATTTTGTTTAGTGATTTCTGTTTTTATTTTTATTTTTTTCCCAGTATGTCACAAGTGTTAAAATATTATAGAGCGCTGGCACTTTCGTTTACGAACCCACTGCATATGTTGATAATAAGAAACATGGGGACTTTATGGACTTGTAGAAAGAATAAAATAATGAAAACAAGTAATATTCAGCAATAACCCTTCCACAAACAGCTAGCTTGAGTGACTTGGTACAAGCATCATCACATGCTCACTGGTTGCAAAAGGGAAACAGAGTAAACTTGTGTATGTTTTCCATCTGTGAATAAATCTGTTGATTTCCTAAGAAATGCAAGCTCCCTAGATTTCTTGCCTCTATCCATGGCAACAGATCAGCAAAGTCCAAGGAAAATAAATCTTCAAAAGACTAAAAACTGTTTACTGAGCAGATTTAGCCATTTCTAGATTCTGTGAAATAATATACATGAGTCGAATGATGTGAATTGGCAGGGAAGTAAAACCTTACAAAAGCAATCTATTGCCTGACATTCTAGATTTGAAGCTGAAGCACATTATTTATTTGCTTTGGCAAGTTGAGGTTCTTGTCACTCATTAACTACAGTCATGTCACTCCTAAGGACTAACCAAAGACTCTTTCTCCTTTAGGATGGGAAAATTGAGGCTCTGTGTGTTAACTGGCAGGCTGATTGGCAGGCTTGTTTACATGAGAAGTAAACAAGATGGTTTTTTTAGGCAGTCTTGGGGTTCTATAGAAGTATAGCTGCACTTCTTTGCATTTTTAAAGCCAAGGCAAGTTGCCAAATACATATCGTAGGTGAAATACATATACAAAATTTGTAATTCTGCTTGGCCAGTTTTGTGATCCAGGAAACGCTGCCAGACAGCACAGCCAGATCACCAAGCTCTAGTGCAGATAAGAGAAAAACTTTGGGTAGTGGATGAAGAAAAGCAGCAGTATACTAATTATGTCATGTTGCTCCTTGCTATCTACTCCTGTCTAGACATGCGTGATTTGTTTCATTCCAAATTGAAATTTGGACAAATTTTTATTTATTTGGAGATCTGGACAAATCCAAATCTCTGAATCACAATAGTAACAAATTTCAACGAATTCAAAATAAATTCTAACAAAACAACGTATTTCTAAGTTTCATTCAGATGACATGATGCAATATGTTGGGTCTTTTATAACCACTTGCCATCTGCCTACTGTTTTTAAACGGCAGGACGGAGGCACTCCAGGGGTGGGTTGCCTTTCAAAAATGGCCCCCGCTATTTCTAGTTGTGCGCGCTCCCTGGGAGCGCGCAGCACCGCGATCCGGTGCCCGCTGTGTCCTCCGGACACAGTGAAACATTGATCGTCGGACAGGACCTCTGTACGTGGTCCCGATCATGTGATCACTGATTGGCCAAACAGTGATCACATGCAAAGTAGTAAGCAAGATGTCACTTGTGACATCATTGCTTACTACGTGTGAAATCTGTGAATGATCACAGAGGTCACATGGTACAAGGCTATTCACAACAGCCCTGTACCATGTGACAAGCTCTGACCAATCACAGCTCACACATTATTTCTCAATGGCTGCAAGAATGCAGACAGAGAGAAAGAGAAATGATTGTGTTTACATCCTATATGGGTGTAAAAGCAATCACTGTAAAAAAAAAAAAAAAAAAAAACAATCTTCATCACCCCCCACAAGTAGTACAGTGTCACCATGGTGACACTGTACTGCTAGGGTGACCGTATGTAAAAAAAAAAAGAAAAAACACAAATAATATAAAAAAATAAAATAAAAATGTAAAAAAAATGTTTAAAAATTATAATTTTTGGTTATAAACTAATTTGGCATTTTTTTTTTTTACTTAAAAGATAATGGAATACATTTTGGCCAAGATTTATGATGAAATACTCTTTATTTGCAAAGTTTTAGAAGAACATTTCATTTACATAGCAAAAAAGATAAAAATTCCAGCGGTGAATAAATACCACCAAAATAAAGCTTTATCTGTCTCAAAAAAATGGTACAAAAATTCATATGGATACAGTGTTGCATGACCGCACAATTGTCATTCAAATGGTGATAGCGCTGAAAGCTGAAAATTGCCCTGGACAGGAAGGGGGTAAAAGTGTCCGGACAGGAAGTGGTTAATGTTTAAATCATCCTAAACAATGCAACGACAATCTGAATTGATTTAGATAAGTTTAATTTTTAGTTTGCATTAACATTTTTCATTATAAAAAATTCCCTAAATATGAAATGGAAACATATTACAAAAAAAAAGCAGTAAGGTATAAGTGACATAAGATGCTTCCTAGTTATTGTGTTTGGCTTGGATGGAGGTGGATCCATCAGAATCACCAAATCATAACATAAATGAATCAGAAATGAATTTTGTTCCATTCGTTACTTTTGGTACTCCAGTCAGTATTGTCTAATCAGTTCCTTCCATTTCTCTTTGTGAGTTGGACTAGCAGGGATGACTCAGATTGCATAAGTAATCCCCGAAAATAACAAATTAAAACATTAAAATAATATAGCCAATCTTCTGAAATATCTTCAGAAAATAAGAATCAATTTGAAACAAATATATTAACCGCTTCCGTGCTGCCATATAGCACAAATACTGCTACAGGACGGCACGGGTGTGCAAAATCACATATATTACTAGTAAAAAAAAGAAAAAATTCCAGTATATATATTGCATTTGTAAACGCTATAACTTTCAAGTAAACCAATTAATTTACACGTATTGGGATTTTTTTTTAGCAAAGACGTAGCAGAATTTTTAAAGTAGAAAATGAACCTTAAAAAAATGCTGACAGGTTAGATTCGGACCCTATTGGTCTCTTCTGTCATAAAATCTTCTGTCAGTGTTTATCTACACTGAGCTGTGCATGTACAGCTCTGTGCCATGATGATGTGACTCCCATGTGCATGTGCAGGAGTGATGTCATCGAGGCTTGGCCAATCAAGCAGCGAAGAGTTGGAACCCAAAAGGAAGAACGGGAAAGGATGGGAGTGCTCGTGACTGGTGGCAGAACAGACAGTGCAGTGCTGGAGGAAATCACTTGCCACGCAAGTCCACCATAATGTGCTACTATGTTGTGAACACAAGCACATTATAACTAAATGCTCCTGGGGCCCAATTTAAAAAAAAATATTTGGAGATTTAATTCTGCTTTAAAATTAGACATTTGCCACAAAGTAAGAGCACTGTGTAAAGGATCTGCAAAACACATCAATGTATGGCATTGTAAAGCAGGAAGCAGAGCCTGCATATGTAATGATCTATTATACGTATATCCCACCTCGATTACTGCAACTCCCTCCTCACTGGTCTACCGTTACACAGGCTATCCCCCCTTCAGTCTATTATGAATGCTGCTGCTAGACTCATACACCTTACCAACCGATCAGCGACTGCTGCCCCTCTCTGCCAATCCCTCCACTGGCTTCCACTAACCCAACGTATAAAATTCAAAATACTAACCACAGCTTACAAAGCCATCCACAACACTGCCCCTAGCTACATCACCAACCTCATCCACAGATATCAGCCAAATCGCCCACTCCACTCCTCCCATTATATGCTCCTCTCTAGCTCCCTCATCACCTCCTCCCGCGCTCGCCTCCAGGACGTCTCCAGAACCTCTCCCATCCTCTGGAACTCCCTACCACAGCATGTCCGGTCAGCCTCCACCCTGTCTGCCTTTAGGCGATCTTTGAAAACTCACTTCTTCAGGGAAGCCTACCCCACCTCCACCTAAGAACTGTACTTGAATCACCTCCACCAGATCATCCCCCGCAGCTATCACCTTTTGTATCACCTCCCCCTTCCTTTAGATTGTAAGCTCCACGAGCCGGGCCCTCCTATTCCTTCTGTACTGAAATGTATTGTAATTGTACTGTCTCCCTTATATTGTAAAGCGCTGCGCAAACTGTTGGCGCTATATAAATCCTGTATAATAATAATAAATGTTAATTATCTTTATGAACATACATATAACTTTTTAAAACTCAAATATTTCCGAATTATGGCAACAGTGGAGCGTGGCACAATTTGGTATTTATCTAATTTTTTGCCTCCTAACCTGTAACACTACTGCAACCCTCAAAGTCGTGACTAACCTATGAAAAGCCCCATCCAGGCACATAGCAATGTTTACAGCTTCCAAAATCTAAGCAGCATTTACATAGTGATATGAACTACTTGCAGACCGCGTACTGTACATGTACTGGGACAGTGTCAGCCGGCTGTGCCGGATCACCTACATGTACGTGATTTGGCTCTTCCGGATAGGGGGGCACATGCACCTCGCCACCCCAGATATGTTGTCATTCGCTCCAGCACATGCTGATCAGCGGGTCCCAGCCAGATATTTAACCCTCTGATTGCCCTAGATGGTAACCCCTTCCCAGCCATTGTCATTAATACAGTGACAGTGTAAAGTATCATCACTGATCACTGCATTAGTGTCACTGGTGATGTCAGTGTCATTTAGTCAGTTTCCATCCAGTGTCAGTTAATTTCAGATTACCAGTTGGATCAGTTGCTGTCCACCACCATCACTAGTATTACAAAAATACTGTAAATAAAAATTCCAGTATATACCATATTTTATAGACGCTATAGCTTACAGCAAACCAATATATATTTATTTGGATTTTTTTTTTTTACTAAAGACATGTACCAGAATACATTTTGGCCTAAATTTATAAACAAATTAATGTTTTTTTAATTTTTTTATTGGATCGGTTTAACAGTAGAAAGTAAAATATATTGGTTTTATTTTCAACATTTTTGTTCTTTATCCTTTTTTCCTAATAATAAAAAAAAAAACAAGTGGTGATCAAATACCACGAAAAGAAAGCACTATTTGTGGGCAAAAGAATTATATAAGTTTAATTTGGGTACTGTGTTGGATGACTGCGACAGTTAAAATAGTGCAGTGCCAAATAGCAAAAAATGGCCCGGTCATAAAGGGGGTAAAATCCTCCGGAGCTTAACTGGTTAACGCAAGGTACAAATCTGGGCTTAGGATCTCTTCTGTGCTCAGTGGCAGGCAGATAATAATTGGTAAAAAGAGTGGTGCCACTCTTTGCAGCATTCTCCTGGACTGGATTGAATGGTGCCACAGTGCTGTATCAATAAATCAGCAGGGACAGCGCTACAGATCAGGTATGTATAGAAGTTAAAACTGCTGTTTTATTCAAATCTGCCAGGACTGAATTTAATCTTTGTACAAGCTGGAGATTGGATTCAAGACTAGACTAGAGGTGGTTTCAGCATTGATTGTTTTTACCAAAAGTAAGCATTTTTTCCACATACTTGATTTACTTTGTAAAGTGTTGTGCAAACTGTGCTATCTACTGTAAATCCTGAATATATATAGTTACATACATAGTTACATAATTAGTCTGGCAGAAAAAAAAGTCCATCTAGTTCAACCAATAAAAAGAAAATTTTTTTTTTTTTTTTACAAACCTAGATACACAATCCTATATCCACAGTTGATACAGAGGAAGGTAAAAAAACCAGCAAAGCATGATCCAATTTGCTCTAGCAGGGGAACAAAATCATTCCTCATCCCCCAAAAGGCAATTAGATATTTCCTGGGTCAACCTTACTTATAACTATTAGTATCCTGTTGTATTATATGCATTTAGGAAAGAATCCAGGATTTTTTTTAAAGCAATCTACTGAGCTGGCCAGAACCAACTCTTGAGGGAGTCTATTCCACATTTTCACAGCTCTCACTGTAAACAAGCCTCTCCATATTTGGGGATTAAATCTCTTTTCCCCCAGATGTGAAGAGTGCCCCTTGTCCTCTGTGATGGCCTTAAAATGAATTACCCTACACGAAGTTCATTATATGGACAACCTATGTATTTATACATATTGACCATATCTCCTCTTAATCTCCTCTTCTCAAGAAAGAATATGTTTAGTTCCTCTAATCTTTCCTCATAGCTGATCTCCTCCATGCATCTTATCAGTTTGGTTGCCCTTCTCTGTACTTTGTCCAGTCCCTCAATATCCTTTTAGTGAATTGGTGCCCAAAACTAAAGTGCATATCCCAGATGGGCTCTTACTAATGATTTGTACCGGGGTAAAACTCTCTCTCTTTCTGGAGTCTATACCTCTCAATGCAATAAAGGATTTTGCTCACTTTGGAAACCACAGATTATCATTGCATGCAAATATTAAGCTTATGATCTACCAGAACCCCCAGATCCTTCTCCACCATTGATTCCCCCAGTTGAACTCCCCCTAGTATGTATGATGCATGCATATTCTTAGCCCCCAAGTGCATAACTTTACATTTATCAACATTAAACCTCATTTGCCATATAGTTTCCTAAATGGACAGTGCATTGAAGTTGGCTTGTAATAATAATATAAACAATGCATTAGTAAGTCCAGGTTCGATCATCAGTTTCCAAAGGATGTTGTGCAACTGCAAAGAGGTCAGAGAAGGGCAACTAAATTAACGAGGAATGAGCATGCACAGCTCAATTTAAGTGTCTGGCAAGATGAATGAACTCCCAGACATGCATGGAAGTGACATCTTCTTGGCCTGACCAATCAAAACGACCAAGGTTCGAAACCCAGTAGACGACCAGCCAGTGGGGGAGATCTAGGACACCACAGCGCTGGAGTGAAGGCAAGTACGGCTCCACTTTAAGCAAAATACATATGCTCTTCTTTAAAAAGTAGCAAATAAGGATGGATATGATCACACTGTATAAATACATTAACAGATCAACTATAATAAATAACCTGGAAAGTAGTGAAAAACCACAAAAAACACAGGACACTTTTTCCATGTTGGATAGAGTTGGAAAGGCTTAAAACCCCTTTTTTCTACTTTTTGTTTGCTATTCATTATGGAGATTTTTCTTCACCTCTGGTCCCAGACACATTACAGAATATGAAAAGACATCTCTTTAAAGTCAGGAAAATTCCAACTGTCAGAAAGTTGTCACCAGAACAAGTGTCTCCATTGGAAGATTTTCCCTCAAGTTCAGTTCCAGTCACAACTGTAGCATTGTGGACTTCCCATCCCTTTCTGTCCCAGGGACAATAGACACCAAGAGAAATAGAGAAGATTAATTTCTCTAGCAGGGTAACAAACAGCAACAAAAACATGCAAGAGAGATCCTGCACACTAATGCTGAAAATGATGGAGCAAAGTCATGATATGACTCTGTTCTCAACATCATTCAGGCACACCACCACAGAAGAGGACAAAGGGAATCAAATGAAGGGATCGAAGGACCCATGGAAAAAAGATATGAAAGCAAAATGGGGGGTGTTCTAAACGGGGTGAAGGAAAAAAATTGGCGAGCAGCAGATTTGAATACCTTAAGCTGGGGTGAAATGGACTTTTCAATTCCACTATTTATCTTGCTGTGTTATATATCCATAATGTTTTGTTTAAATGTTCAGCTGCCAAGAAATGGGAACATCATTTGAAACTTCCCTTTGTAATCTTGCGTTATGGATGTACTCAATAATGTTAATTTTACAGTAGTTCACTTTGGTAACCTACTTGGATGATACAGAACTACTACAAGCGTAATATAGTCAGCAAGCCTATGGGATAACCTTTTCACGTAGAGGAGTTCTCTCTACCACAGGGTAACAATGCTGCAGTGAACTGACGCACTTGGGGTGATGGAAATTTTAAGATAATAAAATCCTCTTCTTTTTTTTTTAACTGAACTTGATGATCTTATTAGGTACATTGTAAGGTGTATTTGCCAGCATGTACTGGTCTCCTGTGATTTTTCTTCAGTTCCCAGAAGTCTGTATGTACCCTTTTATCCATCAAAGGCTCATGTGCCACAGCATGAAAGGGTTCAAAGGAAGAATAAGAAAAAAAATTTAGTGAAATATACCTCTAAATTAAGCAAGTGTACCAGATGACGACTCAGTGCACCTTGTGGTTAGAAAGAACCAGATATTGCTCCAAGGGCATGTTGCTAATTTTTTGTCTCATTATATGTCCGTTTTATTCCTTCAGCATCATGATGTTGACTGTTGGTAAACCCTGATAGACTTCAGGAAATAAAGTATTACTTAAATCTGTTTCCTTCCTTTTTTCACATTTTATAATTCCACTACTTAAGAAAATGCAGCATAATCATGGATACCAAATTAAACATGGGTATTCTTAGCAAGGTGTTTATACTGTAGAGTATTTGTTTTTTTAACTCGTCTTTTCTTCAAAATATTTATTAATCTTTAAAATATGGATCAGGATTGAAGAGATGAATTGGAAACACAATGATATGCAATGCAGGAGTATGCCATCAGAAAAAATGCATTTTGCTCCTGAATTGAGCAGACATAGACCCAGGACATGCTGTTGAGAGGTGGAGCACAGAGTTTCAGGACATAATGGTGGAAGGTGAAACATCACTTCACTGTGATAAGAGTTTTTGGTATAAGAACATCTTAAATGTTAAAAAATATATAGTAGTGGCAGTTGGCCCAGTTCCCTTGTTTTCCATGTCCCCTCTCATAGGTCTTTGCAAAGTCCACTGATGGGGACACTATGAGGAATAGAAATGTAACAGCAGTACTAGAGCTTCCTAGCTCTGTATAAAAACTAAAATAACATTTTGTCTAGAGCAGGGGTGCTTAACCTGTGGTCCTCAGAGCACTCTGATGTGACCCTTGACCTTAAACCAAGGAAGCACTCGTATTATATCCTGTGAGTTTGGTGCACTTTCAGAAAGTGCCGCCTGAACTTCCTCCATGCTCAGACACAGGTAGAGCGATCCGCACTGCCCCCAGCGCCGGATAGCCGCCACTACACCACATGCGCCACATTACCTTCTACGCGGCCGAGAGCGCGGAGTGATCTGTGAACCGTGTTACTGCCGAGGCGGAGTAATCTACCTGAGGAGGAGCGTTAGCACATGGGCGTGCTGTTGAGTGTTCTCAGGAATGTATATGGAGAGGCTTCGGTTTCAGTGCTAATGAGAGGGTCCCATCACCACTGCTGAGGACGATCTGACGGGCTGTGGAGGAATAATTTAGCATCTTTTTGGCTCATTGGTCCTGAGGGGCCTGGGCAGGAAGGTGAGGGGGCACCCCTGTCACTGTGGATTGACATCCCGTGGTTTTGCACTCAGTGTGGAGCACGTACACAAAGAGCCATTTTATGTGTTTGACATAACGTGGAGACCTCACTGTACAGCATGTGTGTGGACTGCACTATATAATATTGCTCACAGCACTAAGAATGTATTTAGACATACCCCATGTCAAGGGTATCACCATTATTGCATGTGTATTTATATATACACTGGCACTTTTTTTTCTAGCGCTGCACTACTTATTCCTACTTAATTGTATTTTGTGCTTTGGTTGTAGCATTTCAAGTGCTAGCTGCTTTTAGCGATAGGGGATCTAATAGCGCAGGAGGTATACCGTATATTTACTTTCAGAAAGTGCACTACACCTGCAAGATATAATAGAAGTCTATGGCAAATCTTCACTAACCCGCAGGAAAGCCACAGGTGAACTGCAATGCGTGTGAAAGCAGCCTTATAGAGGGCTCAGAACCAAAGTTGAGATGTGTTTTAACTAACCACTGGTGTATTTTCAAGGGTCACAATGGCAACCCCACCCCATGGTCCAGGGGGCCTGTGTGCAGGGCCATGGATAAGGGGGTACCACCAGTCCTCCTGTACGTGGTCCAGGCCATGAGGGGGGGGCCCAGGCATCTGGGTGAATTTGATGTGGGCAGGAAGGGTGATTGCCACAGCGGGGGGGGATTACTAGAACCGATCCCCTGTATGACTTTCTCTGCAGCAGCTGAAAGCTGGCTTCTTCTCTCCCCCCCACTGGATTTCAGATCCTGCAGAGAGAACCAGAGATTTGGTTCCAGTAATTGCCCCCTGCAGCACCCATCATCCTCCCTGTGAACCATATGTTTCCCTGTGTGCCCCAGTGCTGTCAGCTTCCCTCTTCTCCTTCCCACCAGCAGCTGCAATCACATAATAGGATCATTCAGGTTGAAGAGTGGGGGAAAGGTCTGGGAAATATGTCTCATTTACCACCCCCTTCCTTTCCTGAATTAACACAATGAGTGATCGGTACCAATCACTCATTGTGTTCATTCATAACTGAAGCATAGTAAACTTCTTTTTTTTTTTGAGCTGGGGGTGCCTGCTGAGTAGTCCCAGTTTCTTTTCCCATGTTAGTGTAAGAGCAGCCAGGTTCACCGTGACAGTCACTCTTCTGGTTCATTGATCAGTCTAGAAGTCTCTTGTGATCATTTATTGAAAGATGAACTTGGATAGGGCACAGGAAGCTTTGGGATACTCCAGTAAAACAGTACGATAATCAAATTACACTCTTCACATTGATTAAACTTCTTAGTATAGTCCCTCCAGAGGCAGCTGAGGGAATGAGCAGCACGGAGACCCCAAAAGGAATGCACAATTCAAGCAAGAACTGGCAATCATGCAAAAAGAGATAGTAGCAATAAACAAACAGTCACTAGGATTCTACACTCAGGTCTGTACTCACAATCTCCCTGGATACTTTGATACCTCTTTCCAATATCAGCAGACATTTCTATCCTGAACTCCCAGACCAGATCCTCAGTGAGATCCCTTGCTCAGCTAAAGCTATTCTCATAAAACAGGTTCTAGCTGGGACCTCAATGAGCTCCTGTAAGAACTCCAGCTGCACTGCCAGAAGCCCTTCAAGCTTGGAATTACTTCTCCTGGACAAGAACATATTTGTTCTAAATCATTTGGCAAAACATGGCAGCTAATAACAAACATTGGCTGCTTTTATAGCCACAATGCAATATAGAAAATCACTTGGTTATTCACCATCAACACAATCATGCCCACACACATTTGTTTTAATGGTTCTTGCTAATGTTTTCATCAAACCATACCAATGCATTTTATTATGTAACAATATGTAGCCTAGATATGGAACAGACCACCAAGAACTCTTGTATAACAAAGGGAACCCTCTTTTTGGCTTCCTTCACCAAGCTAAATTGTTCTTCCATATGAAATAATAATTTTGTTTAGGAAGGAAAGAATGCTTGATTACTTACAGTATACATCCACTCGTATAGACTTTATTGCAGGGGAACCAAGCCCGTTTTCAGCTTTGCAATAATATCTGCCTCCCTGGTGTCTCTGGATATTTGTAATCCGAAGGGTCTCATTGAACACGCTGGAGTCTTGGAATCGATCTGATGCACTTCCTGCTGTTTTGGTCCACCTGATCTGAGCAAGCATCAGAAAACAGGGTTAGTGTGGCTCACTTGATAACTAGATACAGTTTCAAAATGTTTGCAAGTTCAAAATGGATTAGATGCAGAAAAGTAAACAGGTAGGTAAATCTATGGGTGAATGTTAATAGAATATTATCCATGAAAATCCTGTTACAGGCCCTGTATCAGAAATCCCCACTGGGTGCAGGCTGCAGATCCACAGCATAATAAAAATGTCATGGAAACAGTGAAAATAGACATTGCACCTAAATTCACTGACTACAGTTGGGTTGATTTACTAAAGGAAAATAGGCTGCACACTTTGCAAAGTTCAGTTGCACTCTGCAAGTACAGTTGCTCCAGAGCTTTGTAAATGAGATAAAGCATCACTTTGCAAAGAATACCCAATCACATGCAAGGAAAATAAAAAAAAAATACTGCATTTTTGCTTGTACATGATTGGATAATGGAAGTCAGCAGTGCTTTTTCTCACCCTCTAAACTCTTGCAAAGTGCACAGTTTATTTCCCTTTCATAAATCAACCCCAATGTGTCTAAACTAGACATGTGCATGTCTGAAATTTTCATTTAGTTTCAGATGCCTTAGTTAATTGAAGAATGTTGTTTCATCATATTCAACCAATTTGTTATGCTGGACGATTCATTTTCGGGATTCTTTTCGTATCAACGTCATTCATTTCATATATTAGTAAGTCCATGTGGATCTGAAAATGTTGCAGTTTTTCTGGAAGATTGCTATATATTCTATAATACTGTATTATTGAATCAGATAGATTCAATATTTTCAGAAGCTAGTCCAACCAAGACAAATGCCTTTAGCTGACTGGACAATACTGACTGCAGCATGTCCATCCAAATCAATGAGTGGCACGAAATTCAGATCCATTCGCTATCCAAATATGAATTATCGAACAAATTTGAAAATGTAATAATTTTGTTCTAACTTTTTTTGGCTTAAACTGCCATTTGTTTCTGTGTCCATTTGGATATTCGGATACATCTGAAACTCTGAAAATGACATTTGTATCCGAAAAATTAATCAAAATGAAGTAAATTGCATACGTTTAGTCAAGACTTTTAGGCTCCATTCACATCCATGCTTTGTTGTGTAGTGATTTTGACTCATAGTCTATTAAAAGAAATATTATTCCTCAAAAGATAGTTATGAGGCCAGCTGTTATCTGTCAGTCAGTTATGTGAAATCGAAGTATGACCTGTCCAGGAAACCATTTCAAACAAATAAGTTTGAATGGAAAAGACCTGTTTGAAATACAATGCGGCCAAATAACATCCAACCTTGTGAAAGGGCTGGGGTAGACAAAAGAGTCATAAATATAATTGTGGGAGACTGTCTTCTTTACATACAGCTTTGGGAGGACAGAAACAATCTAATGCAGGCCATAGATGGGTCGTTAATCGTCCGATTTTTCGGCCAAAAGAAAAATTGTCCAATTTTCGTACCGTTAGTGAATTAGTTCGTTGGCCATTTTTCGTGTATTTTGCACTTTCAGATTATCGGTTACGTTGGGAAATTTGCGGTCGATTTGGACGATCGGCCGATTTTCCCGGCAATGATGGCCAGATCGGATGATCGTTTTAACAATAAAAAATCTGCGCATGAGCTGTGACCTGAAAGGGACAGAAGTTATGGGGTGAACTTTATAATTTAGTCGGATGATTTTTTTATTCGTTGGTGGTAACGTTGGCCGAACGAACAACCGATTTTTTGTTTATTGTTCGAAAAATCGGCTGATGTTCGACCAGTCTATGGCCTGCACAAGGCCTTGCAGAATATTTGCTAGCCAAACAAGCCTTCAAGGATGTCACAATTGCATATTCAGAACAGGAGATCAGTTTATGCTGGGAATCAACGCCTATCAATTTAAATGAGTCATCTGCCTCAGGAAAATTAACTAAGTGTTTACCAGAATTAAAGAAGACAATATACATTTCCTAAACTCACTTAATCCATGAACTTTGCACTCAATTCATGAAAAAGAACAAAACTAGATTTAAACTAAAAAGCTGACATATATTCAACTGACATATTCCTAATATTATATACATATACCAGGACACCGAAATCAATTTAATAAAGTTGGAAACTACAAAAAGGATCAACTGAATATCCTTAAGTCATGAGGACATATGAGATGGATTGTGATTTGGGGTAAATTATATTTCCAAACAAACGTCAACAAATGTATATACCTCCATCAGGATGTAGAGAGAGATATGACATATATAACATGGATGGACTGGAGTTAAATGCACAAGATCTGATTTAATACCACAACAAATTATGGAAATATTATATGAAGATCTACCATTTTCAGGAGAAAGGTCAAACATCAAGACTAGAGATGAGCGAATCGAACCAGGCGAACCGGAATTCGAGTCGAATTTCAGGAAATATTCGATTCGCGGCGAAACCGAAATTTTGCCTACTTCGGGTGCGCGAATCGAACATTTCCCGATCAGCCGGCAAAAGTGTCCCTGCAGTGAGCTCCGCTATTTCTGACAGTTCTCTGACAGAAGGAACACATGTTTAGCGGTTGAAACATTGTATCTATTAGTTTACATTTAGGATACAGATGTTTCAACCACTGTTCATGTGAAGAAGCTGTGAGAGAACTGTCAGAAATAGAGGAACTCTGCACATACACTTTTTGCCGGCTTGGAATTATTCTTCTTTTCATCCTACTTCTTCTTCTTCTTCATCTTCATCCTCAGAAGAAGAGGATGAGGATGAGGATGAAGAAGAAGTAGGATGAAAAGAAGAATAATTCCAAGCCGGCAAAAAGTGTATGTGCAGAGTTCCTCTATTTCTGACAGTTCTCTCACAGCTTCTTCACATGTACAGCGGTTGAAACATCTGTATCCTAAATGGAAACTAATAGATACAATTTGTATCTATTAGTTTCCATTTAGGATACAGATGTTTCAACCGCTGTACATGTGAAGAAGCTGTGAGAGAACTGTCAGAAATAGAGGAACTCTGCACACACACTTTTTTGCCGGCTTGGAATTATTCTTCTTTTCATCCTACTTCTTCTTCTTCTTCTTCATCCTCATCCTCATCCTCTTCTTCTGAGGATGAGGATGAGGATGAAGAAGAAGAAGAAGCAGTAGGATGAAAATAAGAATAATTCCAAGCCGGCAAAAAGTGTATGTGCAGAGTTCCTCTATTCTGCAGATACACTTAGAGGAGCTCTGCACATACACTTTTTGCCTGTTTGGAATTAATCTTATTTTCATCCTACTTCTTCTTCTTCTTCTTCTTCTTTATCCTCATCCTCAGAAGAAGAAGAAGAGGATGAAGAAGAAGAAGAAGAAGAAGAAGAAGAAGAAGTAGGATGAAAATAAGAATAATTGCAAGCCGGCAAAAAGTGTATGTGCAGAGTTCCTCTATTCTGCAGATACACTTAGAGGAGCTCTGCACATCCCCTTATGCCGGCTTGGAATTAATCTTATTTTCATCCTACTTCTTCTTCTTCTTCTTCTTCTTCTTCATCATCATCCTCATCCTCAGAAGAAGAAGAAGAGGATGAGGATGAGGATGAAGAAGAAGAAGAAGTAGGATGAAAATAAGAATAATTCCAAGCCGGCAAAAAGTGTATGTGCAGAGCTCCTCTAAGTGTATCTGCAGAGCTCCTCTAAGTGTATCTGCAGAATAGAGGAACTCTGCACATACACTTTTTGCCGGAAACCGCTGTATGGAGGGAATGTCCCAGAACTGTCAGAAATAGTCTATTTCTGACAGTTCTGGGACATTCACTCCATACAGCTGTTTCAACCGCTGTATGGAGGGAATGTCATAGAACTGTCAGAAATAGACTATTAATGACAGTTCTGGGACTGTCCTTCCATACAGCGGTTGAAACATTGTATCTATTTGTTTCCATAAATGGATCCATTTATGGAAACAAATAGATACAATGTTTCAACCGCTGTATGGAAGGACAGTCCCAGAACTGTCATTAATAGTCTATTTCTGACAGTTCTATGACATTCCCTCCATACAGCGGTTGAAACAGCTGTATGGAGTGAATGTCCCAGAACTGTCAGAAATAGACTATTTATGACAGTTCTGGGACTGTCCTTCCATACAGCGGTTGAAACATTGTATCTATTTTTTTCCATAAATGGATCCATTTATGGAAACAAATAGATACAATGTTTCAACCGCTGTATGGAAGGACAGTCCCAGAACTGTCATTAATAGTCTATTTCTGACAGTTCTATGACATTCCCTCCATACAGCGGTTGAAACAGCTGTATGGAGTGAATGTCACAGAACTGTCAGAAATAGACTATTTCTGACAGTTCTGGGACTGTCCTTCCATACAGCGGTTGAAACATTGTATCTATTTGTTTCCATAAATGGATCCATTTATGGAAACAAATAGATACAATGTTTCAACCGCTGTATGGAAGGACAGTCCCAGAACTGTCATTAATAGTCTATTTCTGACAGTTCTGGGACATTCACTCCATACAGCTGTTTCAACCGCTGTATGGAGGGAATGTCATAGAACTGTCAGAAATAGACTATTAATGACAGTTCTGGGACTGTCCTTCCATACAGCGGTTGAAACATTGTATCTATTTTTTTCCATAAATGGATCCATTTATGGAAACAAATAGATACAATGTTTAAACCGCTGTATGGAAGGACAGTCCCAGAACTGTCATTAATAGTCTATTTCTGACAGTTCTATGACATTCCCTCCATACAGCGGTTGAAACAGCTGTATGGAGTGAATGTCCCAGAACTGTCAGAAATAGACTATTTCTGACAGTTCTGGGACTGTCCTTCCATACAGCGGTTGAAACATTGTATGTATTTGTTTCCATAAATGGATCCATTTATGGAAACAAATACATACAATGTTTCAACCGCTGTATGGAAGGACAGTCCCAGAACTGTCATAAATAGTCTATTTCTGACAGTTCTGGGACATTCACTCCATACAGCTGTTTCAACCGCTGTATGGAGGGAATGTCATAGAACTGTCAGAAATAGACTATTAATGACAGTTCTGGGACTGTCCTTCCATACAGCGGTTGAAACATTGTATCTATTTTTTTCCATAAATGGATCCATTTATGGAAACAAATAGATACAATGTTTCAACCGCTGTATGGAAGGACAGTCCCAGAACTGTCATTAATAGTCTATTTCTGACAGTTCTATGACATTCCCTCCATACAGCGGTTGAAACAGCTGTATGGAGTGAATGTCCCAGAACTGTCAGAAATAGACTATTTATGACAGTTCTGGGACATTCACTCCATACAGCGGTTGAAACATTGTATCTATTTTTTTCCATAAATGACATTCTGCAGATACACTTAGAGGAGCGCTGCAGATACACTTTTTGCCGGCTTGGAATTATTCTTATTTTCATCCTACTTCTTCTTTTTCTTCTTATGAGGATGAGGATGAAGAAGAAGAAGTAGGATGAAAATAAGATTAATTCCAAGCCGGCAAAAAGTGTATCTGCAGCGCTCCTCTAAGTGTATTTGCAGAATGTCATTTATGGAAAAAAATAGATACAATGTTTCAACCGCTGTATGGAAGGACAGTCCCAGAACTGTCATAAATAGTCTATTTCTGACAGTTCTGGGACATTCACTCCATACAGCTGTTTCAACCGCTGTATGGAGGGAATGTCATAGAACTGTCAGAAATAGACTATTAATGACAGTTCTGGGACTGTCCTTCCATACAGCGGTTTAAACATTGTATCTATTTGTTTCCATAAATGGATCCATTTATGGAAACAAATAGATACAATGTATCCATTTATGGAAACAAATAGATACAATGTTTCAACCGCTGTATGGAAGGACAGTCCCAGAACTGTCATTAATAGTCTATTTCTGACAGTTCTATGACATTCCCTCCATACAGCGGTTGAAACAGCTGTATGGAGTGAATGTCCCAGAACTGTCAGAAATAGACTATTTATGGCAGTTCTGGGACATTCACTCCATACAGCGGTTGAAACATTGTATCTATTTTTTTCCATAAATGACATTCTGCAAATACACTTAGAGGAGCGCTGCAGATACACTTTTTGCCGGCTTGGAATTAATCTTATTTTCATCCTACTTCTTCTTCTTCATCCTCATCCTCATAAGAAGAAAAAGAAGAAGTAGGATGAAAATAAGAATAATTCCAAGCCGGCAAAAAGTGTATCTGCAGCGCTCCTCTAAGTGTATCTGCAGAATGTCATTTATGGAAAAAAATAGATACAATGTTTCAACCGCTGTATGGAAGGACAGTCCCAGAACTGTCATAAATAGTCTATTTCTGACAGTTCTGGGACATTCACTCCATACAGCTGTTTCAACCGCTGTATGGAGGGAATGTCATAGAACTGTCAGAAATAGACTATTAATGACAGTTCTGGGACATTCACTCCATACAGCTGTTTCAACCGCTGTATGAAGGGAATGTCATGGAACTGTCAGAGTCCCAGAACTGTCATTAATAGTCTATTTCTGACAGTTCCATGACATTCCCTCCATACAGCGGTTGAAACAGCTGTATGGAGTGAATGTCCCAGAACTGTCAGAAATAGACTATTTCTGACAGTTCCATGACATTCCCTCCATACAGCGGTTGAAACAGCTGTATGGAGTGAATGTCCCAGAACTGTCAGAAATAGACAGAAACTGTCACAGAACTGTCCTTCTTCTCATCCTTCTCCTTCTTCTCATCCTTCTTCTCATCCTTCTTCTCATCCTTCTTCTCATCCTTCTTCTCATCCTTCTCCTTCTTCTCATCCTTCTCCTTCTTCTCATCCTTCTCCTTCTCCTTCTTCTCATCCTTCTCCTTCTTCTCATCCTTCTCCTTCTCCTTCTCCTTCTTCTCATCCTTCTCCTTCTCCTTCTTCTCATCCTTCTCCTTCTCCTTCTTCTCATCCTTCTCCTTCTCCTTCTTCTCATCCTTCTCCTTCTCCTTCTTCTCATCCTTCTCCTTCTCCTTCTTCTCATCCTTCTCCTTCTCCTTCTTCTCATCCTTCTCCTTCTCCATCTTCTCATCCTTCTCCTTCTCCTTCTTCTCATCCTTCTCCTTCTCCTTCTTCTCATCCTTCTCCTTCTCCTTCTTCTCATCCTTCTCCTTCTCCTTCTTCTCATCCTTCTCCTTCTCCATCTTCTCATCCTTCTCCTTTTCCTTCTTCTCATCCTTCTCCTTCTGCTTCTCCTTCTCCTTCTCCTTCTTCTCATCCTTCTCCTTCTTCTCATCCTTCTCCTTCTTCTCATCCTTCTCCTTCTTCTCATCCTTCTCCTTCTTCTCATCCTTCTCCTTCTTCTCATCCTTCTCCTTCTTCTCATCCTTCTCCTTCTCCTTCTTCTCATCCTTCTCTTTCTTCTCATCCTTCTCCTTCTTCTCATCCTTCTCCTTCTCCTCATCCTTCTCCTTCTTCTCATCCTTCTCCTTCTCCTTCTTCTCATCCTTCTCCTTCTCCATCTTCTCATCCTTCTCCTTCTTCTCATCCTTCTCCTTCTTCTCATCCTTCTCCTTCTCCTTCTTCTCATCCTTCTCCTTCTTCTCATCCTTCTCCTTCTCCTCATCCTTCTCCTTCTCCTTCTTCTCATCCTTCTCCTTCTCCTTCTTCTCATCCTTCTCCTTCTCCATCTTCTCATCCTTCTCCTTCTCCTTCTTCTCATCCTTCTCCTTCTCCTTCTTCTCATCCTTCTCCTTCTCCATCTTCTCATCCTTCTCCTTTTCCATCTTCTCATCCTTCTCCTTCTGCTTCTCCTTCTCCTTCTCCTTCTTCTCATCCTTCTCCTTCTTCTCATCCTTCTCCTTCTTCTCATCCTTCTCCTTCTTCTCATCCTTCTCCTTCTCATCCTTCTCCTTCTTCTCATCCTTCTCCTTCTTCTCATCCTTCTCCTTCTTCTCATCCTTCTCCTTCTTCTCATCCTTCTCCTTCTTCTTCTCATCCTTCTCCTTCTTCTCATCCTTCTCCTTCTTCTCATCCTTCTCCTTCTCCTTCTTCTCATCCTTCTCCTTCTCCTTCTTCTCATCCTTCTCCTTCTCCATCTTCTCATCCTTCTCCTTCTTCTTCTCATCCTTCTCCTTCTTCTCATCCTTCTCCTTCTTCTCATCCTTCTCCTTCTCCTTCTTCTCATCCTTCTCCTTCTTCTCATCCTTCTCCTTCTCCTCATCCTTCTCCTTCTCCTTCTTCTCATCCTTCTCCTTCTTCTCATCCTTCTCCTTCTCCTTCTTCTCATCCTTCTCCTTCTTCTCATCCTTCTCCTTCTCCTTCTTCTCATCCTTCTCCTTCTCCTTCTCCTTCTCTTTCCTCATTTCCAAGGGCATTTAAATTAAAGGTACAGTGTTCTGCACTAATTTAAAGGCTCTCTGAAGCCTAGAAACCCTTTTTATATGTCATCTTCATAGCGAAGAAATTCGCATCGAATCGAATTTCACACTGGAATTCGCCGAATCAGCCGAATCGAATTTTTGAGAAATTCGCTCATCTCTAATCAAGACACAACTCTCATATAAGGAAGATGAGCCACTAAATTAACTAATATATATATATATATATATATATATATATATATATATATATGCCTTATTTAAAAGAGATATTGAGAAAAGCCACTTTCATATCAGAGCAGGACACATCATTTTACCAATAGAACCTTCATTCCTAGGGATCACCATTTCATTCATGGAACTTGACTGCCCCCAATGGACAGGTAAAGAACTTCCAGAATAAATGGCGCTCTGACTGTCCACTTGTCAAATACCACTGGAGGTCTTATAAGACAATGGACATTTACCATGCAAGACACTCATGCAAAATAAAAAAAAAACGAAACCCTGCCCTAAAAAAGCTCTGCTTGAAAAAAAACTCTTAAACAAAAAACAAAAAACTTGCTTGAAAAACTCTCTTGATAAAAAAGGAACTTACTCTAAAAAAAACCTCTTGGAAAAACTACTTTGAAAACCTGCTATTTTTAAAGAACCACGATCTTAAGAACCGCTCTATTTTTGAAAATCTATTTTGAAGAACTTATTTATAAAAGAAGATATCTCCACCAAAGAAGAACGTTTTGCTGCTAATCCAGATTTTATTCATTGCTGAAGAAGGACATTTTCCCCAAACTGCAATCCCTCTGGAAGATCTCAGAAAACATAATTCTGGGAGTGGTGAGGATTGTATCAAAATATCATAATTTTCTATACATTTAAAATTGACTAGAACCTTAATTATAATTCTATTGTGCTAGTTATATTGAGATTGTGCATAGATACATGAACTGCATGGTGTAGGGAGATTAGTTTACTAAAAGTTTGCTTTAACTATTTTGGGCACTGATACTGTATTGCATTCTAACCTATCTGAAGTGTTTTGCTGTGCATATTTTATCAGGAATATTTTCCTAATTCCCTTCAGCAGCGGGAATTGAAAATTATATCTTGAGCACTATTAAGTACTAACCACTCTAAGAACTGTTTTATCATTGTGGTGATGTATATTTTGTGTTTTAATCCCATAGAGAGTATTGTGATATATTTTTGATTGTGTGCAAGCAATACCCATCACCAGTAGTTCCGTTTGTATTAATATTGTGATGGGAGTCACTTTGGGTGGGTGGCCCATGGAACACAGCTCACTTTGGAGGGGTGGGGAGACCCCCGTCTCAGCTCCCCATATCCCCATTATGTGTAAGTCACCCTCTGCCTGTTAGGGGTACAGGGTGAAATGTCCTAATATTGGGGTGGCGGGTTGATCATTGTTTAATGCCATGTGGTTGCATCCCATTGTTCAATTGTGTGTCTTGCTTGGGAGCAAACTATTATGGGATGTATGTGTTTGTGTATTGGCTTGGTGGGGGGTGTCTGCTGATGTTTCTCTTGTTGCTAGATGTGGTTTGCCCTGCCCTGTGTCATTATGCAGGGAGGGGGGAATTGTTTCCTTGAATGTATATATCTTGTATCTGTGTTAAAATAAAGTAGTCTATTTCCTGGTTTTCCTTCAAGAGTGCTGTCCGTGGTCTGTGTTTGCACAGGGAAGCAGTATTCTAACAGAAATACCCTAGTGCCAGGGGCGGACTGACCATTTGGAAACTCGGGCGCTACCCGTGGGCCCGGGGTCAGTAGAGGGCCCCATGAGATGCCCCTGGTACCTTTTTCATAGGCTTTTTTGAGTTTGGGCAAGGACACAGGGGCCCCATGATCACCTATTGCCTGGGGGCCCCATGAGTTGTCAGTCCGCCCCTGCCTAGTGCAGTCAGGGTCCAGTTCCATTACATAAATTATTTATCAAATCGGCAATATTTGTGCATATGATAAGAAATCACATTGGTAAAAAGAACTCAAAGAAAAGTACAGTGTGGTGATACGTTATTAAGGTGTCCATATTATTGGATTGTTAATGAAGTTATTTGTCGTATTTAACAGCTGGAGGCACTGCATTATATTATATACCGGAGTCGGACACTGCCTGATTTACTTAAATTAATTATCTCAAAAACCATCACAGCTGTAACGCACGTTGAGCTGCAGTACCATTCATTCATAACCACTTCTGGAGCAGCGACTTATTTCTACATCACTGGACCCTCCGTGGTTGTACCAGAGTGATACCTGCAGCTGCAGGCCAAGCATCACCCCCAGTACCATGTTTTTTTAGAGTCAGGGGTCAGCTCTCTTGTACAAGCAATCAGAGAGGCTACTAGCCATTCAATTGCTTTTACAAGCAGAGGGAGGGGATGCCCCCCTTCCAGCCACCCTCTTGGGGTCCCCCATCCCACTATGAGTCCCAAGCGACCAGCCGGTGTGTCTGCTATCTGGCTGGATTTCTGAACATAGCCGGAATCGCCTTTGATCGGCTCTTTTATTGTAAACCAGAAGCAATGACGTGACATCACTTCTGGTTTACTTGGAAACATTTGGCACCATTTTTAAAAATCTGAAAGCATTAAAAAACCCTGATCTTGGTGTTTTGAATGATTTCAACTGCAGAGGAGGAATTTGGGGTTTCATAGACCTCAGATCCCTCCATAAAAATACTTGTGACAGCAATAAAAGTTATAACAAAGTAAAGTGACAGTGTGAAAATAAAAACCATAAAACGAAAAAAGAGGCCCCCATGCTTACGCACAAAGGCAAACACACGTGTCAGTCCCACACACATGCAAACCGTGATCATCCCACACATGTGAGGTATTGCCACAATCATAAGATCATGGGCAGTAATTCTAGCATCAGACTTCCTCTGTAAATCTGAAATGATAATCTGTAGAGGCTTTTAAAGCATCACCTATGAATAGTAAAATTTGTTGTTTGTTCCCATTGCAATTTTGAAGCACGACATGTTTGGTATCTATTTACTCAGTGTACCATCACCATTCATATTTTACAAACAACTGGGTTATGTATTGTGTTTTTGTGCACTACAATTCAAAAAAGTGTCTTTTGTCTGAAAAAAAATTGCATTTGAAAAACTGCTGCGCAAATATGGTATGGCATTAAAAAAATGCAAAAAACACCAATTTATTCTCTAGGGCCCCTGCCTTAAAAAAATATAATGTTTGTGGGTTCTAAGACATTTTCTAGCAAAAAATACTGGTAACATGCAAACAAAAAGTGGAAGAAATGGCCTGGAGCTGAAATGGTTATGGTTTGTTTATCCAGCTCAGCAAAACTGTTAACATTTTGTTATAGGAACACTTTGTGACAGTTCTCTTTAATATTGGTTCATTTTATATCAATAATAAAAATTATAAATTCATAATCATTCACATTTATTTTCCAAGCATAATGTTACATCAACAATCTAAAATGTCTCATCTCATACAACATGCAAATGAAAGACCCACACATTGGATGTAATCAAAATAAAATAGACATTGCATGGTATTTAATCCAATTAGCTTAAACTGAATACTAATAATATCACATTTGCTGAGAAGACTGTGGCCCAGCAAAATTTTTTTTTAACAAATTAACATGAATTAAATTTCCTATACATCTATTTTTATTTGCCAACTTGACATGATCGGATTTGACATTTGGTATCTATTTACTCAGCATACTGTAACATCATCTTTTATATTTTACAGAAAAATGGGTTATGTATTGTGTTTTTCTGCAATAATATTTGCAAAAATTGAGTTTAAAAAAGGTGCTGCTCAAATATCATGTGACATTAAAAAATGCAAAGACCACCGATATATTCTCTAGCGCCTCTGCGTTAAATATATATAATATTTGGGGGTTCTTAGATATTTTCTAACAAAAAAAATACGGATTTTAAAAATTAAACAAAGTGCCAGAAATGTCCTGGGGCTAACGTGGTTAAAATGACAAACACATCACACCAACAAACGTGTGTTGCAGCACACGCAATGCATGGTAAACAAAAAAATAGCACAAGCAACTTTTTGGAGTGATATTGGTGCGGTAGGTAGCCCGTTTAAATGACTGGGCTGCATTCATGCAATGCACCTTAACCCTTTGAGGACCAAGGGACGTATTTGTCCCATGTTTTTAATTGCGTGTATCATCTGATTAAGAACCTAAAACTCTTTTTTTTTTTTTAGTTTGAGTCAAAATATTAGTTCTTATCGACAAACAACAAATGGATCTAGCTTTTTGCCAATTATTTCATGAAATGGCTTAGTTACAGCAACTGAAGTGTACGAACTTTGAAAACAAAAACATTGATTCTTTTGGCGTTCCAAAATCTTACGGTTCTCAAAGGGTTAATGCGCAAAAAATGCAGCATTCGACAGATTGGGGAGGGTATTGGGGTTCTTACCTAAGCAGTAAGCAGGTCAGCAACAGTAATTGATAGTAATATCCTCACTGTTTACAACAGCAATTGAGAAGCCCATTGCAAACAAGCAGCCTCAGACTGTCAGCTGCACAGCAAAAGTAATGAGAGCTTTGGAGCTGCTTGGCAGTGCTCCTAAAACAGTCTATTGGTGGAGTTTCTGAGCATGGAGACCCCTACCAGTCATCAGCAGGGAGGACATAGAGGACAGGCAGAGATGTTCCTCTCTCTATTTAAAAATGAAAAACCACTTTAACAGGCTTGCTATAAAAGGCTGTAAAATGCAGCAAAATTAGAAAGATAAATTAGGCATGCAAACCCATTAAAGCAGTAGAAAATATTTCCAGCCACATTAATTTGAGCATTTGCTTATTCAACAATACATTTCACAGAAAATTGGGAAAGCTGCTATTTTCTGCTGCAAACACTGCAAAAAAATATATTTTCAATATGTGGAAACACACACAAAATCCTAAACTGTAAGCACAGGAGACTACTTATTACATACAGCAACATGGTTCATTTATCAAGCACTGGTATCATCTTATTTGAGATAACACTTAATCCTGTGTTATTTTATTGAGCCAATTGATCAAAATGTAAAAAAGGAATAAAAATCTCTCTGTGATGAATTAGAACCATCCTATAACATAATATCAAGTGATTTAGCTCACATCAGAAAATATCACTCTTTGATTAATATACCCACTTGTGCTATACAAGCATTGTGCATTTTCCCCATTGTATCCACACAGATGACAAGTAATGGTTCACAGCACAGCCCAGCAAATGTGAATTTGCATCTAGAACTCGATGAGGCAGTTTCTTTACTGCAAATAAAATGATACTTTTGCAGTAAACAGAATTGCCTTTTCTCAAATAAAGACATAAAGAAGTCAAGATTTATTTTTATGGAAGAATAAATAAAGACTTCTAAAGCAAAAAAGCAAAAAACAAAAAAAAAAAAAAAAAAGATTTGAGGACAAGCTAGGTAACCATTTCAAGTCCAGACACTTTTACTCCTTTCCAGTCCAGGCCAATTTTCAGCACTATCACACTATGAGTGACAATTACTCAGTCATGCAACACTGTACCCATATGAAATTTTTAGCATTTTTTTGAGACAGATAGAGATTTTTTTTGGTGGTATTTGAACACCACTGGATTTTTATTTTTTGCTATATAATGAAAAAATACCGATAATTTTGAAAAAAAAAATTTTTTTTCCTTAGTTTTTGTTTTTAAATTTTGCAAGTACATAATTTTTCTTCATAAATTTAGACCAAAATGTATTCTGCTACATTTTTGAGGTAAAAATAACCAAAAATGGTGTATATTAGTGTGAAAGCTATCAAGTCTACAAACTATGGTATATATATTTAAACAATGATCAGTTGTGACCCTAAAGTGCCGAACGCAGGTATAACAAATGGCAGTGATTAGGACACTGGTATGGGGTATCATGGTGATCAGGTCGTTAGCACGAGGTATGGTAGTGATCATCATGCTGGTAGGGCATATGGGGTGATCAGAATGCTGATATAGAGTATGCTGGTGACACTGGTATGGCATATGGGCTGATCAGGATGCTGGTATGGGATACGGCAGTGATCAGAATGCTGGTATGGGGTATACCAGTGATCAGAGTGCTGGTATGCCATATGGTGGTGATCTAGGTGCTGGTATGGCGTTGATCAGGACATTGGTATGGTGCAGGGGCGCACAGACCATTTGGAAACTCGGGCACTGCCCGAGGGCCCGGGGTCAGTAAGGGGCCCCATGAGATGCCCCTGGTACCTTTTTCATAGGCTTTTTTGAGTTTGGGCAAGGACACAGGGGCCCCATGATCCCCTATTGCCTGGGGGCCCCAGGAGTTGTCAGTCCACCCCTGGTATGGTGCATCATGAGCACTGGGACAGGTGACAGGGGCTGGCTGCATTATTAGGGACTACACTGGGACTACACTGGGGCAGGCTGCTGTACACTCACAAGCTGCAACATTGGTTCTCTCTGCTCTCAAGTTAGAGCAGAGGAAACTGATGCTTAGTTTTACTTTCTATTGTTTACTATATGATTGCGGTCATTGGACACAGCAATCACATGGTAAAAAAACCATGTGATCACCTGGTCACAGCGGTAATGTTCTCAGGTGACACACAGATCGCCGGGCTCCCAAGTGTGCGCTCTGTCGCTCGGGAGCTGTCAGTGCAGACTGATGTACAGGTACGTTAGCTTGAATGGGCATAGCTTCCCATCAGCAGTCTATAGACTATGGGTGGACAGGAAGTGGTTAATGAATGACTAAACCCAAGGAAAAAAAATGCAATATATTGCAGCTTACCAGTCTCACCATTGGCAGCTGTATTCGTTTTCTTTTTAAGGTTTAGTATATATTCTGCAAGTGCAGAAAAACATCTGTTGACCCAGTTGGAAATTCAGTGGGCTTGTAACTTTCTGTGGACGGTACCCCAAACAATGTTATCAGGTTTCATTGCTATATTCTGAGAACTACAAATCAACACCCTTTTATGTAATGGAGGTGAAGTAAGGAGAGGATTTGAAGTCCAAATCACTACAGCACCCAAGAGTGACATCACAGCACATCTATAAATAGTATATGTTTTATTTCCCATTATGTTTGACAATTTTTTTCATTTAGGACCATATAAAGAATTTTTATTGCACTTAGACTCTTTTGACCCATGATGCTTCAGTAGCTCTTTTGGAGAGAGTAACTATGCACAAAGGTAGAGAAAGTCCTTCAGCATAAGACCTTGAAACTACGCCTTTTAACCACACAGAAAAGAGAGGCTTTGGCTACCGCTTGACCTTTTTAGAAGCATAAAGGCCAAAAAGCTTTTCTTTTTTTGTTTTGTTTTGCCAGTGTACAGAGGAATACACTCCAGAGTACGGAAGTTTGAAAGCTGCTTTAACAATCTTTTGACTAAATGATCCAACAAAAATCTATTAGAGGCAATAGCAGTGACTGCTGAAACATATACATGTTGCCAAAAGTATTGGGACACCCCTCCAAATCATTGGATTCAGCTGTTACAATCACCTCCATGGCCACAGGTGTATAAAATCAAGCACCTAGGCATGCAGACTGCTTCTACAAACATTTGTGAAAGAATGGGTCGCTCTCAGGAGCTCAGTGATTTCAAGTGTGGCACCGTGATAGGTTGCCACCTGTGCAATAAATACATCCATAACTTTTTCTTGCTACTAAATATTCCATGGTCAACTGTTAGTGGGATTATAACAAAGTGGAAGCAACTGAGAACAACAGCAACTCCACGTAAGGCCACGTAAAATGACAGAGCAGGGTTAGCACATGCGGAAGCACACAATGCACAGAAGTCACCAACTGTCTGCAGAGTCAATAGCTAAAGACATCTAAACTTCATGCGGCCTTCAAATTAGCACAACAGTGTGTAGAGAGCTTCATGGAATGGGTTTCTATGGCCAGGCAGCTGCATCCAAGCCTTACAAAGTGGGTTGCAGTGGTGTAAAGCATGCCAACACTGGACTCTAGAGCAGTGGAGACGTTTTCTCTGGAGTGATGAATTACGCTTCTCTGTCTGGCAATCCAATGGATGTGTCTGGGTTGGCGGTTGCCAGGAGAACTGTACTTGCCTGACTTTATTGTGCCAAGTGCAAAGTTTGGTGGAGAGGGGATAATGGTGAGAGGTTGTTTTTCAGCAGTTGGCCTTGGCAACTTAGTTCCAATGAAGGGAATTCTTAAGGCGTCAGCATACCAAGACATTTTGTACAATTTCATGCTCCCAACTTTGTGGGAACAGTTTGGGGATGGCCCCTTCCTGTTTCAAGATGCGCACCAGTGTACAATGCAAGGTCCATAAAGACATGGATGTGCGAGTTTGGGCTGGAGGAACTTGACTGGCCTGCACAAAGTCCTGAGACTGCAAGCCAGGCCTTCACATCCAACATCGGTGCCTGACCTCACAAATGTGCTTCTGGAAGAATGGTCAAACATTCCCATAGACACACTCCTAAACCTTGTGGATAGCCTTCCCAGAAGAGTTGAAGCAGTTATAGCTGCAACGGGTGGGCCAATGCAATATTGAACCCTATGGACCAAGACTGGGATGCCATTAAAGTTCATGTGTGTGTAAAGGCAGTGATCTTATTCTCTTAATGGTAATAGGCTGTAAGCCTCTGTAAGAAAGAAAAAAAAGATGGGATGCTGAGGGTTTACCAAGAGCAATAGTATTTATTTAAACCAGGAATCTCCAAACTTTCTAAGTGAAGGGTCAGTTTACTGTCCTTCAGACTTTAGGGGAGCTGGATTGTGGCCAGCGGGAGTAGAAAATGTCCTTGTGTGGGAGCAAACAATAACTCATCATTGGTGTCAGTGGGAAAAAGTTACTTGAGTTGACATATTCTAGAGTAAGCCTTGAAGACAGAATTATTTCTAGACTTTAATAAGGTCTCTAACTTCTGCAATAATTTCTTAGGCTTTTAGGTTTAAACTTTTAGACTCTAGGTCATATGTTTTAGCACTGATAAAACACAGACAACAGATGCTTTTGTTTATTATAAAATACTTCATAATTGGCAAAACAGAGGGTAGGAAAATGCCCACTCAGATGAAAACATCAAAACGTGTTATTTACATGAATGTGGGTGCTAAAATCATAGATTGGGGTTTCTTCAAGAAAAACTCAGGAATAATACACACTAACAATATAAATAATATAGTCAGCTTTTTAAATTGCATATGTTTATAAAGAAAGCATCATATAAAGACATACCAATATAATATATTATAGTACTTGTACAAGATTTCCTCACAGTTCTTCGAACTAGACAAAAGTAGACTGTAAGGAACCCTTTGAGAATGTGCGTGTGCACAACACATGTCAGGGAGGAGCCTACGTGCTGATGTCACGCTGCCGGTCCATGTTTGGTCCAGCAGCCATCTTTCGCTCTTTGATGATGGCTACTGATGGCTCTGAACCAGCTCCGAGAGGAGGAGTATTGATTGTCTTGGAATGTCACATTTGAAGCTGATTTGATCTTAGTTCTGGAGAGTGCATATTGGTGAAGCTTCTCACAGATGTCCTTTTCACATTTGAATGTTACTTCACTACACGGATGACTGTAGTTCATGTGGACTGCGTGTGCAGTCACCTAGTTCACTGTGCACTTGCTCTATTTTTGCACTGATTCTGAAAGCTTCTGATTTGGATATTGCTTCACTTCATTGAAGATTGCAGTTCATATGGACTGTTTGCGCCGTTATTTTTACTGTGCACTTGCTTTCCACATTTTGCTTTTTTTGTACTGTTCTGGAAGTTTTTTGATTCTTAATGTGAAAGTCACCGATTAATATTAACATATTTTGGTCATTATATCATATCATCTTGAAAGTATTTGTTATTCAAGTATAAGGTGGACACATTTGCATATATTGTTTATAGTGCAGCACTTCAATGTATTTGTATTTATTTATTGGGTGGGTTCTCCATATGTGCCAGCTGTTCCCAGATCTCCAAGTGCTCACTTTATTTTTTGTTTTTTTTTTATTTTTATTCTATATCTAAATATGATGAATTTCATGGGAACAGTCTATGACTTCTCAGGTTTATTTCTTTTATAAAATGAAACGTGGTCTGGAGTGCCATCTTGTCACCTTTCTAAGTCTGGGTTCACATATGAGTGGGTCGCTTTTGACAGCGCAATAGCCTCCATCTGTGCTACTTTGTTCAGTTGCTCAGTTGAAATTTAGGCTCAAATTGTAAAAACTGTATTACATTGGAAATCACACCTGAACCCGGCTCAAAATCGTACCAGACACTTTTTTTTTTTTTAAATGTGTTTTGGCCTGCCCACACATATGTGAACCAGCTCCATTGAAAAGGCTGAAGGTTCACATGGCATGCAAATCGGATGTGGTACAGATCTCATCCAATTCACATACATGTGAACTAGGGCTTATGTTGTTATATCAGTAGCCATTCATTTTAGATATGGTTCAGGCTCACGTGCTGCATGTATGTGGACACCTCAAATGATGCAGCTGTGGCAAAAGATTAGTTGATGTCCCGCTAACTAGCATTAGTGTAGCTTTGATTTCCATCTTTGTTAGATATTACATATATATGTGGCAGTATGGCTCCATTTTAGGACAATAGGAATCACTATTAGAACTTTTTTTTATAAGTTTTTTATAAGTGAAAAAAATAAGCCTGTGCAGATTTTCAATGGGGCAGAGAAAATAAACTTAAATTTAGCCACGGTGGGAAGGGCACTGCACAAAGCGTTATCTCTTTACTAACTCCGCATAAAAGCTGAGATGGAGATTTGATGGACTTTGACGTAGGAGTCATAGGCAATGTAAATTCTGATAAAGCAAGCCTATCTTGTATCATACAATTTAAGAGGTACAAAGAAACGATCCATAATTCATATCCCCTTCTCACCCCATAGAATGTATGGATGCTTTCAAATTCATCTGATGACTCTCCTAGGAAATAAAAAGCTCTGATTTGACATCTGCAGACAGTATTTCTAAGGCATATATGGTCCATATGCATATGAGTGGTCCAGTAGTCTTGTCACACAGCAGATATGGTCATAGTTCATTTAAGAGACTTTGGGGTTTGACTGATCTCTACCGAAAAAATGCAGTGATTGTTGTTGCAAGAGAATGCATTGGATCAAAAATGTAATTCCTGATTGCACAGAAATCATCAGCCATTTCAGATTCAAAACCAACCAGGAGAATATTTCTTGAAACGTGCAGTAAATGAACATGTGAGATGTGGCTTGGCATTTTCTGAGGGTTCGATGCATTTGTGTATGATCAGCTTTAGACGTGGTTTACTTCTGTTCCTGCCAACCTCTCTCTTTGTCACAAACGTAATTATCTTGGCATGGAAAAGCACAGGAATTTACAACAATCCACAACACACCTGCTTTTCTGGCAAAAGCCTGAGTGTGCCAAGAAATTTTAGTTTAAGCTAAAAACCGGCACATTGTACATAAATATACACTAGGTTCTCAAATAGGGATTTTTATCGATACAAAAAGCAAGGCATCCCTGTTCACATATGACACTTTTTGTACTTTTCAGAACATTCAACTAATTGCACATAAAACCGCAGCATAATATGATTGCTCTTGGGATACCTCAGTAGTTTCACAAGTGTATATTTATACATTAATCCTTGGCAAATCGTACTCTCCAACTTCTCAGGTTAATGAAATGGCAAAATGCCTCCAGTAAAACCTTCTAGTGTTATAGCTCCATAAAACAATACTTATGGAAGAATATTAAATATAGTTTAGCATTTAATTTTATATCCCACTTGTTCCTTTCTAAATGCATATTGTCTTCATCAAGGTCAATCTTTTAATTGGGCACCTGAGCCATATACCTTTCAGAAATGAAGAGAGAAAATCATCTTAATTAATTTAATGTAACTAATTTTACTTAAGCACAGATTACATAATTATTTGCCCCTTTGCCTCCACTGACCTTATTCCAGTAGTAACTATTAAATGTTTTTAAACTTTATAACATACTCTGGCTTTAAAAAAGTTGACATGTGCAAAGTGCAAAAGCACCAATCAGCTTTAGGTTTACTGGGGTCCATATTTTTTCTGTAAATTTGGTATAATTGCTAATTATTTTAAAAAACAATGCCCTTATCTAGCTCCTAAATATGCTATCCTGGGTATTATCCCAGAGGAAGTAATCCTGGCTGAAACTAGCCTACTATGGAGAAGGGCCTTATTCTTAGCTTGAAAATTGATGTTACAGGGATGGCTCTCACCTACTTCTCTGACTAACGAAATCGGGGGATGTCATCAACTCTAACATGAGGAGGGAAGAATTGACCTATGAACATAAGTGTTTCCCTAAAAAGTTTAAAAAAAAAACAAAAAAAAAACTTGGTCCCCATGGTTGTCCTCCATTGAGTCGACACACACTACAGCACTAACTTAATTGATTAGGGGACATGTGATGTTGCTCCGTCCAGCTTAGTTGGATTAGAATTTGACAACTGCATACCTGATGTCTTGTATGCATAGCTATTTCAGTCCCCATGCTAGCGGTTTTATGTTTACGCTCACATATATCCTGAGTTACTATTGCATGTATTATGACAATGATATGCACAATGTTTATGTACCAATTTTATTTCAATTAATTTCAGTGTTTTAGTTTTCTTTTTGACTTTCTGGCCAATGTTATCTTTCACTTGGAAAAATTAACATTTCTCAATAAAAAGTACCCGATACAGAAAAAAAACAAAAAAAACAATGCCACCCACTTAAGTAAAAACAATACTCATATTAAAATTTCAATTTGAAATTTATATGCATTTTCCAAGACTCCCTGAAGCCGAACTGAGTAAGTCCTACAGAATGCATCTGAACTGCAACCTCTTCAGCATGCTTTAACTATGTTGTAGAACTAGTGTTATATCAAACACCTAACGTCCAGGTTCCTAAGTAAAATGGAGCTGCTATGGGGCATGCATTAGTAAACTAATTATTCGTGTTAAGATATAAGGATACTTCTGAGTTTTAAGACAGAAAAGGAGGAGGCCAGGTAATCAGTGAACAAAGATATCATAGCAGAAGACTTGGTATGCAGAAAAGTGCATGTTTTTAGATATACTCTTGGCTCACTGATTGGTGAGCCATTTGTGTATCTTTTGTATTTGATTACCTGCTGTAAAGTACACTTTGACTATATGGTGTTCTACTCTAGTGTATTAAATTGACTGCTATGTTTCTGAGCGTGTTTACCTGAACTTTGTTAAACTATACCTACAGAACGTTGGTCTGACTTTGACTTGGTCTTTAGTTTTCAGTTTTGACTTGTTGGTTTACTGGGCTATGATCCTATGTTTGGAATTATCCCAAACACTGAAGCAGAGAAAATTTGGAGCAGCTGTGCATGGTAACCAATCAGCTTCTATCTTACATTTTTAAAGTTTAACTGAACAAGCTGAAGAAGCTGATTGGTTGCCATACAAAGCTGGTCCAGATTATCTCTGCTCCCATTTTAGTAAATCCCCCCCAATGAATCTTAATACCATAAATAAAAAGGATGATGTTGTGGCTTGCGTTATCCCCTTTGGAAGAAAGGAAATGACAGGAGACGACTGTATTTTCTCCACATTTAATCCCTTTGAAAGTAGTCGTTGGGATAAATAAGTTAAAACCCACTAGTGGAAACAAAGCAATGAAAAGGTGATAAAGGTTTTAACCATTTCTATATGTATACAAAAAAATGCATTTGGATACACCTGGAGGCTGGATTTCATTATCAGGTGTATGCATGCACTATAATTGTGTCCTAGGTTTGAAATATGTGTTAAAACATCTTATTTTTAGGGCTTTTCAGCTTTTTAGGGTAACTGGATTTTATTGTATATAAATGGGGCTAACATACGGTTGCAGTTGGGAGATCTGCCTAGCACCTGAGTGTGAGGTGCTCCTCAGTGGGGAAGCTAGCAAAACCTTGGCTCAGGATCTAAGGGTAGGAGCTTGTGGAACAGCTTCAAGGGTACTAAACAACCACCTACCACGACTACCAATCTGGGAAAAAAAATCATAATATATGAGTTTACATACAAAAAACAAAGGAGAAAGAAACCATAGCAAATAAAAGCAGACTTAAAAAGGCCAGCAGAGAATGATGCACAGATTTTGGTAGGCTTTTTTTGCACATAATTTGGCTCTGGGTGATTAATTCACGTGAATTTTTCTCCTTGATATTTTGCCAGCATTGCTGGGATAGTATTTATCATTGTGATAGCATACATTTTCACTGAAGTTTAGGGCTACTAACATGAGGTTAATGATGAATAATAGGAATTAGGGGTTACAGTGTCAGTAATCAACCGTTACTACCTCAGGTATGATAAGTGTAGAATAAATGCAGCAAATTTTGAAATTTGCCACTGACATTTTTAAAAACTTTTCTGCTGAAAACAGAAAAAAAAAAAAAAATAAAATAATGTACTGAAATGGGAGAAGGCAGAGATGTACTGAGTAACTGAACAGAGAAAGTGGAAGCAGAGGATTCAAGTGAAAATTTGAAAAAGGTCTTCCGTGTACATGGGTTTTGGAATTAGTTGATCTAAGTATACAAGGACCCTATAAATCTTTGAATCAATAAAAACAGTTGTAAACACTTAAGCACTAAGAGACTCCTTATTCGGCACAAAACGTACACTCCTACAGTAGAGCAACAGCATGGTAGATTATACTTGAAAGTTGACTATTATGTTTACAGAGTTACTTGCTTTGTCAGTTTGACATTACTGTGTCACAATGAAGAGTTGTCTTAAATATGAGGCATTCTGAGCTATAATATATAATAGAAAGAGAATGTGTCAGGTTTATCTTTTCTCCAGCACATTTTGGGAAATGTATGCTTTATATAAAGAAGCAGCGACAATTGCTGCTATAAAATACCTGTAAATCCTGGGAGACAGCTGAGAGCTTAACTATACACCAAATTACTGTATTGTTCAATACAGGTGGCAAGTTTTCCACCATGGAATAAAGGCTTTGCAGAACACATCACTAACAATGCATCAATCAAAAATGTTCTGTCATCTAAAAGTACTCGGATGACTGCCATTGTTTACCAAATTTTGGAACATCAATTGGATGAAGATGGTCATTGAAAAGTCAAGGTGAAAGATAGCAAGGAAAGTAGTCCCTTTGTTAAAGACTATATGAAATAATTTCCCTTTGGATTTATTCACACGTGTGTGAGGAAGAACGAAGCAATGCTCATTAACACACTTCTAGCTTTTAGGATGTGTTTATGACATGTTTTTGTTGAGTTTTTGAAGCTCCGAAATGCTTCAAGAGTGCTTGATAAATGCCTATGAAAGTGTTGCTTTTCTAGTGGGAAGTCAGACAGCACACTCTTGTCAGCACTACATGTAGGAGAGGCCTTTAAGACTGAGAGTCCCCTGTGTAGGCTCAGAACAGGCTCCTCTTCATGCTTGTTAATCCACATTGAGTAACCACTACTGAAACACTCCATTCTGCACACTGCATCTTCCTTGCGCCCACTTCAGTTTGGGAGACCAAAACTAAAAAACAAAAAAACAAAAGAAGGCGCACCAGCCTAGGGCATTACCATAAAAATGTTTTTTTATAAAACCAAATGCCAATGTATTCATAAAAGTACACGTTCAAGTGCACTTAACATATCCAGTCCCAACACAGAAAACATGTCCATCCACAAGGGTACAGGTACACCTAACATCACATTTCAGAGGAATATGTCAATCCGGGACATGATTGTTTCTAGACATTATTGACCGAATGGCATTGACCCCTGTTCTGATCTCCATCATGGAATGCTTCCATACAGGAATTGTAATTTTTGTATATTTATTAATAGAAAATGAAAAATGTATCTTACCAAATGGGAAAGTCCTCCTCATGAGACATTTCGCTACCTGTCAAATTATTGGAATTGTGTACATGCTGACATGTCCCTGTAATTGTTTCTATGTAGGAAAGACTAAATGTTAATGACATTAAAGGGGATGACTTAGTGAGCCCAGTAGCGAAACATTTCTCCCAATACTATAATTACAGTCTGAAGGGACTACAATTTAGAGCTTTAGAGAGAATTCACCCCCATTCACTTTGATAAAGTGATTTTGCAAAGGGAATGTCACTGGATTTTCACTTTAAAGGCTTGCAGGAGACCAGGGCTGAATGAAAAAAAATTGTTTCTCCCCCTCTTATATTTATGTAAATATTTAACACAAGACACTAATCCTGTAATGGTATACTTTATTTCCTCCTTTGGGTGTCACATTACATAGGCCAGGGGAGGTAAGCTCCCCTTGCTGTTTATTCATTTTGGATATCTAATAATTGATCATTGTTTCTGTTATGTCTGTAAATGACTGTAATACAAGTCTGTGAAATTTGTCAGGGACTGTTTCTATCTTGGAGAACTTAGGATGTATTTGGGCTGGACTAGACTTTGTTGTGGTATATTTTGTTTTAATTGGTAGATTTTGGAAAGATCTTTATTTTTTTTTACTTGTCTGGGATATGCTTGACGTGGGGGAGAGCCGTGATGTCTGCGCAGCATTTAATTATAGTATTGCTGAGTTGGCTTGATTATGGGTGTAGTTGTGTACTTTTTCTTTTGATTTGTAGATGTTGACATAATATTTTGAGGTCACTTTCCCTTCACTGACGCCTCTGCACCCCATTCCATCATGGCATTCTGGACGTTTTACAGTCCTTCGTACGTAACGCTGCATGCATGATGACGTCACACCAGAAGTGACGTGAGCTGCACAGAACGGTCAGCCCATTTTGCCATACTGTATGGCACAGCTTCATATTGGTGGGGCATGGGAGACGGCAGACCCATCTGGGGCTCCTTATTCAATTACTGACCATTTATATATGTTAACTTTATCTCATCTGCCTTATGAGATGGAATTTGTTATGGGGGAGTGAGTCAGGAAGGACCTATAATCAATGGGTATGTTTTTAAGAGGGGGTTGTTTTGGTATTTTATGGATGATTATTCAGATTTGCCTAGATTTGCTTTGGAATATTATTTGCGAGACTCTTTCCTCTTTTTCTCTTTTTTTCCATACTTAAATGTTTTTTGCCCAATTACCTCAAACGTTACAAAAGAAAAATTAATCTTTCAATTGAATTGTGAGGGATTCAAGAGGCCTATTGATGAGGTAGGTTTAGGGGAGGTTGGCCCATCCTTTTATTAAGGTGATACACCATCAGGAACTGCTGCTGCAGTGTTTGTGTGTACATAGATTGTGTTTGGTTTTATCATGGTTTGTTCCATCTGATTCCTGGCTGGGTCTCTGTTTCTTTATCTCTCCATCTATAATACACCTTGCAATCTATTACATTCAGGACAAGGTAAGGGCACTTAGATGGATTTGGTCATTGTTCATATGGTGGTTCCCATTTTTTTGGTCTTTTTTGTCGAGTCCCCCCATGGCTCTCCCCTCGTCTTCTATACACCCCAGTAAGTGTTATATCCCAATTAGGTTTTTGGTTTTTTTTTCCTTCTTCTCTTCTTTCTCCATGATTTGATAGGTTTAAGATGTCAAATTTTGTCAAATTTTGTAATGTTAAGTTTATTGTGTATAAAATTATATTTAACCACTTGAGCCCCAGAGGATTTACCCCCCTTAATGACCAGGCCTTTTTTTGCTGTTTGGCGCTGCACTAATTCAAATGATAATTGCGCGGTCATGCAATGCTGTACCCAAACAAAATGTACGTCCTTTTTTTCACACAAATAGAGCTTTCTTTTGGTGGTATTTGATCACCTGTGCGCTTTTTATTTTCGGCGCTATAAACAAAAAAAACACGAAAATCTTGAAAAAAAAACAATTTTTTCTACTTTCAGCTATAAAAAATATATCGTAAACTCAAAGTTAGTCATAAATTTCAGCCAAAATGTATTCTGCTCCATGTTTTTGGTAAAAAAAATCCCAATAAGTGTATATTGATTGCTTTGTGTGAACGTTATAGCGTCTACAAACTATGGTATAGATACTGTAATTTATGCCTTTTTTTGCTATACAGCGCTGCACTAATTCAAATGATAATTGCGCGGTCATGCAATGCTGTACCCAATCGAAATTTACGTCCTTTTTTTCACACAAATAGAGCTTTCTTTTGGTGGTATTTGATCACCTGTGCGCTTTTTATTTTTGGCGCTATAAACAAAAAAACACGAAAATCTTGAAAAAAAAAAAATTTTTTCTACTTTCAGCTATAAAAAATATATCGTAAACTCAAAGTTAGTCATAAATTTAAGCCAAAATGTATTCTGCTACATGTTTTTGGTAAAAAAAATCCCAATAAGTGTATATTGATTGCTTTGTGTGAACGTTATAGCGTCTACAAACTATGGTATAGATAATTTGAAATTTACACAGCTTTTACTTTCTGACCGCCCATCACATCTCTTGAGGTGCTAAAATACCAGGATAGAACAAACACCCCCAAATGACCCCTTTTTGGAAAGCAGACACCCTAAGCTATCTGCTGAGAGACATATTGTGTCCATGGAAGATTTATTTTTTTTCCACAAGTTTCTGGAAAATGACAAAAACTTTTTTTTTGTTTTTTTTTTTACACAAAATTGTCCTTTAAATGATTTATTTCTTGCACAAGCCATGGGTATATGTGGAATTATACCCCAAAATACATTCTGCTACTTCTACCGAGTATGAGGATACCACACGTGTGACACTTTTTGGGAGCCTAGCCACATACAGGAGCCTGAAATCCAATGAGCACTTTGAAAGCCTGAAGGTGCGTAACTTCTTCATTTCACTTCCCCACTACCTATCACAGTTTTGGAGGCCCTGACATGCCAGGATAGCACCAAACCCCCCCAAATGACCCCTTTTTGGAAAGTAGACACTCCAAGGAATTTAAAAAGAGGCATGGTAAGTATTTTGCAGATCTAATTTTTTCTCACAAGGTTTTGAAATATAAAAAAGAAAAGAAAAAATATATTTTTATTTTCTTTCTTCATTTTCCAAAAACTTGTGGTAAAAAAATAAATTCTTCTATTGATTCAACATGCCTCTCAGCAAATAGTTTGGGGTGTCTACTTTCCAAAAAGGGGTCATTTTGAGGGGTGGGGGCATTTTATGCCCAGCATTAGAGGTTTATGCCACACATCACTCACTCTTCTAACCACCTGAAGACCAAGCCTTTTCTGACACTTTTTGTTCACATTAAAAAAATCTGTATTTTTGCTAGGAAATTAAAGTGAACCCCCAAACATTATATATTTTCTTAGAGCAGACACCCTAGTAAATAAAATGGTGGGTGGTGCAATTTTTTATCTCACATATTACTTACACAGCGATTTTTCAAACGCAATTTTTTTGAAAAATATACACTTTTTTAATTTTAATGCACAAAATTACAATATATTGGCCAATTATTTGGTATGATATAAAAGATGATGCTATGCTGAGTAAATAGATACCAAACATGACATGCTTTAAAATTACGCATGCCCTGTGCAATGGCGACAAACTGCATACATTTTTAATATCTATAGGCAACGCTTTAAAAGCCTTTACAAGCTACCATTTTAGATTTACAGAGGAGGTCTAGAGCTATAATTACTGCCCTTGTTCTGACGTTCGTGGCGATACCTCACATGCATGGTGCAATCGCTGTTTCCATACTGGGAAAGGGTCAACGCTCACGACCGCAGGTGTGCGCGTGCGCGGATGGGCGAGGGTCCTTTTTTTTTTTTTTTTTTTTCTTTTTTTCTGATTTATTTAATTATTTTTACACTGTCCCTTTAATTTATTTTTTTTTAATCACTTTTAATGCTATCTCAGGGAGGGGGAGGGGGGGCCATTTTCTCCCGCTGCTTGTAAAGGCAATTCTGCAGCTAATTAACCACTAGGAATGCTTTTACATGAAAGCCCATTGCCGGCTGAAAAAAATAAAACCAGGATGATGCCTGCAGCTGCAGGCATCACCCTGGTATAACCATTCAAAGTCCAGTGATGTACCAATACGTCACTGGTCCTTGTTGGGTGTATATGCTATGTTCTTTTTTTCTTTATGCAGCCTGTGGGCTGAATGAAAAAAAAGAGAAGAAATCTCTGCCAGAAAAAGTGTGTGGTATGCCCACCATTAGAAACCTCCCTCAATCCACCCACTTCTAATGGTGGGCACATATGAAATGTGCCAACAAATATAAAATATATATGCCGAAGCATGGGGGCCATCCACCCACTGGCCACCCCAGGCCCCCATGCTTTGGCATACATTCTCTTTTTTTTAACTGCGGATGAAAAATCTCATCCGACAGCACTGCACACACCTAGTTATGTCTATTCTGAAAGCAAGACCCTGTTGCTGTCAGAATAAACAGGTCAGTGCTGCAGTTTGACGTTCCTGCAAAGAAATCAACAATGGTTAACAATAAAACATAAACTCAATAAAACAACTTTATAAGGAAAAGTGTGTGGTGGTATGCCCACCATTAGAAACCTCCCTCAATCCACCCACTTCTAATGGTGGGCACACATGAAATGTGCCAACAAATATAAAATATATATGCCGAAGCATAGGGGCCATCCACCCACTGGCCACCCCAGGCCCCCATGCTTTGGCATATATTCTCTTTTTTTTAACTGCGGATGAAAAATCTCATCCAACAGCACTGCACACACCTACTTATGTCTATTCTGAAAGCAAGACCCTGTTGCTGTCAGAATAAACAGGTCAGTGCTGCAGTTTGACGTTCCTGCAAAGAAATCAACAATGGTTAACAATAAAACATAAACTCAATAAAACAACTTTATAAGGAAAAGTGTGTGGTGGTATGCCCACCATTAGAAACCTCCCTCAATCCACCCACTTCTAATGGTGGGCACATATGAAATGTGCCAACAAATATAAAATATATATGCCGAAGCATAGGGGCCATCCACCCACTGGCCACCCCAGGCCCCCATGCTTTGGCATATATTCTGTTTTTTATAACTGTGGATGAAAAATCTCATCCAACAGCGCTGCCCACGCTGACTTATGTCTATTCTGAGAGCAAGTTCCTGTTGCTGTCAGAATAAACAGGTCAACGCTGCAGCTGAAAGCATTCCTGCAAACAGAAATGGTTAACAATAAAACAACAATAAACCAGTGAAAGTCGAACAATCACAAAAATGACAACAACAAAAAAAACTATAACTATTTTTGGTTTTTATATTTTTTTATTTTTTTGGGGGGTATTTGTACTTTTATTTATTTTTTTTATTTTTTTAACTTTTTTTTCCAAACTTCAAACATTTAAACAGCTGGTAGGGTCTCTCCAAATGCGATAGCCAGTTTCCTGACTACCTAACATCTTTTGAGACCCTGTGTAAATGTGCCCTGATCTGTGCCGTGCTGTACCCTATACTAATAGTTCACTAGTGTATGGTAGAGGCGGAAGCAGGGCTTGATGCAGAGGCCAGGTTGGCCAGGACAGGAGGGACAACAATAGCGGCTGTCACGCCTAATTCCACGTTTGCTGCAGACACGACATCTTTTTTGGGGTCTTCTTTGGGTTGGGGTACCAGGAATGGTATCGAGAAAATGTCTCTCATGCAGACGGCTAACTGCATCTGGGAGAGGGATTTGGGGCACAGCACCTTCTGGATACAAAAGGGCCCTGATGTTCTCTAACTGGAAATTTAGGTATGATCCACTATGTCCAGTTGCTTTATAGAGAACAAAAGCATTATATAGAGCCAATTGAAATAAATAAACTGACACTTTTATGTACCAGCGTTTGGATTTTCGGGAAACTAAATACGGCTGCATCATCTGGTCATTGAAGTCCACCCCTCCCATGTTAAGGTTATAATCGTGGACACAGAGGGGCTTCTCAACAACACCAGCTGCCGTGGTAATTTGGACGGTCGTATCTGCGTGAATGGAAGACAGGAGGTAAACATCCCGTTTGTCCTTCCACTTCACTGCGAGCAATTCTTCATTTCTCAAGCAGGCTTTTTCCCCCTTTTTAAGACGGGTATTTACAAGCCGTTGGGGGAAGCCTCGGCGATTAGATCGCACAGTGCCACATGTGCAAATTCCCAAATTGAACAAATGTCTAAATAGTGGCACGCTTGAATAAAAATTGTCCACGTATAAGTGGTACCCCATATGGAAATAGGATGACGCCAAGTCCCAAACTATCTTGCCACTGCTCCCCATGTAGTCTGGGCATCCGGGGGGCTCCAAGTAACTATCTTTTCCCTCGTAAATCCGAAACTTACATGTATAGCCTGTTGCCCTCTCACAGGTCTTATACATCTTGATCCCATATCTGGCACGCTTGCTGGGGAGATATTGTTTGATTACAAGGCGGCCAGAATATTGAATGAGGGACTCATTGATGCAGATGTTTTTCTGGGGAGTATACACATCTGAAAATTTTTGGTTAAAGTGATTTACGAGGGGCCGAATTTTGTGGAGCCGGTCAAATTCAGGGTCACCCCGAGGACGACTGAGTGAGTTGTCGTAGAAGTGCATAAAACGCATTATACTCTCATATCTATGCCTGGCCATGGCAGCAGAGAACACAGGCATGTGAACAAGAGGGTCGGTGGACCAATACAACCGCAATTGATTTTTATCATTAATGCCCATGTTGAGGGTTAGGCCCAAAAAAACTTTAAATTCGGAAACCGTAATGGGTTTCCATGCGAATGGTCTGGCAAGGTTTGAATTTGGGTTGGCGGCGATAAATTGGCGTGCATATAAATTGCTTTGATCCACAATCAATGCATAAAGATCTTCTGTGAAAAACAGCTCAAAAAAATTAAGGGGAGTATTTAAATTTGCTGTTTCCACCTGAATTCCGGGTTGGGCAGTGAATGGGGGAAGTACGGGTGCTGCAGAATTTGTGGGCTGCTAATCGGGATTTGCAAGCACATCCGGAAGGACACTAGGGGCTCTACGGGCCTGTCTGCGAATTCTTGGTGGCCGCGGGACACTACTTGTGCTCGCCACCGCACCAGCTTGTACTGCACTTATGGGACTCGCCACGTCACCAAGTGATACTGCAGTGCTGGTATGCCTACGACCAGGACGTACTAGGCCGCTGGTGCTCGCCAGTTCACCAAAAGATACTGCGGCACTAGTACTGGCACTCTGCTGCATATGAGAGTCATCATGCATTTGTACCACCTCAGCAACCTGTGAATGGGATCGGGTACGCCTGACCTTAGCAGGGACCACTTCCTCGTCGTCTGAGCTAGCTGTCAGGGTGCCGCTGCTGTCTATAGGTTCGTATTCTGAGCCTGGTTCTGCCAGTGAGTCTTCCCCTTCGCTCTCACTTGACATGCTCAGAATCCTATAGGCCTCTTCACTAGTGTACCTTTGCTTAGACATTTTGGCCACTAAATTTACAGGTACCTAGTACCGACTCACGGGAAAAAGAGCACCTGGCTGTCAGGGACTGCTTGAACCGCTACAAAAAATTTACCGACAAGTGCTAACAGATATCAGGCCTGATTCTGTGAACACTGCGGTTTTGTGTGTAATATGTATCAAGTGACAGTTATCTACTGACACTGCACTTGCCGGGGGAGAAGGGGGGGGGCGTAGGAGCTAAACGCAGGTGCTGGCAGGTGTTGGGGCTGATCCCGCTAACACTGCGTTTTTGGGGATACTAAAGTAATGTGAATGCTGGTATAGCGCTGATCTGATCAAAGATATTGATCCAATCAGACACTATACTAGCAATGAAGGTTTAGCGTGCAAGTAAGCGTGTTCCTGGCAATCAAGGGGTCAAATGTGATTATTTGTGTACTAGCGGGCAAACTGGTGCTATCTGGGAGGGGCGCTAAAACTATCGGAAGTCACCATTACCAAGTCACCAGTACCAATACAGTGATCAGTAAAAATCTGTTCACTGTAATCAATGACACTGGTGACAGGGCAGTGAAGGGGTTAACTGGGGGGGGGCGATCAAGGGGTTAAATGGGATTACTGATGTACTGGCGGGTAAACTGGCGCTATCTGGGAGGGGCGCTAACACTAACGGAAGTCGCCTGCGACACTGATACAGTGATCAGTAAAAATTGGTTCACTGATCAGTGACACTGGTGACAGGGCAGTGAAGGGGTCAACTCGGGGAGGGGGGGGGGGGCGATCAAGGGGTTAGACGGGACTACTGGTGTATTAGTGGGCAATCTGGCGCTATGTGGGAGGGGCGCTAACACTATCGGAAGTCGCCAGCGACACTGATACAGTGATCAGTATAAATCGCTTCACTGATCAGTGACACTGGTGACAGGGCAGTTAAGGGGTTAACTGGGGGGGTGGGGGGGGGGAAATTAAGGGGTTAAATGGCTTTATTGGTGTACTGGGGGGCAAACTGGCGCTATCTGGGAGGGGCGCTAGCACTATTGGAAGTCGCCAGCGACACTGATACAGTGATCAATAAAAATCGCTTCACTGATCAGTGACACTGGTGACAGGGCAGTGAAGGGTTAACTGGGGGGGGCAATCAGGGGGTTAAATGTGTCCTAGACTGTGTTCTGTCAGTGTGCATTTTACTCACGTTTAAATGTCTCTTCTTCTCTGTCTGGAACGGAATGTGTCCAGGCAGAGAAGAATGACATCATATCCTGCCCTGTGTAAATATCAACACAGGACAGGATAGGACAGGGACCGATCATCCGATTTCAGCCAGAAATCACTGGCTGAAATCTAATGATTGATCCCTCCTGGATCGAATCGGATCACCCGCGGGTCGGCGGGAGCGCGCACGCGCCCCCTGCCGGCGAAAGTGTCGGGAGCGCGGAACCCGTTTTTAAACGTGGTTTTGCGCTCCACTGCCGCCCTGCACACGTATATACACAGTGGCAGGGCGGCAAGCGGTTAATCAGTACAGTTTGTGAATGTCCTTGTGGTGGATTGAATCCTGATGAAGCAATGTGAGCGAAATGCATTGATCCTGTATGCCTGTTGTCAACACGTAGACATTATTACATCATATGTATAAACGTTCACTAATACTGTCTGATGACATTGACATATTGTATGCTGCTCCACAGATTATGGTTTTAAACATTTCTTCTGCTATCTTTTGTAATCAATTTTTATGGATTTTATGAAATTTGTTATTTGTATGATACACTATGGCACATTTAAAGTCCCTTTTTGTATATTCCATCTCTCCCCTATAGGGAGAGAGGGAATAATATTGTTTTTTTGCTTTGTCCTTGCTTTCTAATATTTCTCCGTGAATTCTGGGATACAGAAACCTCCACTGTATCTCCCCAAGTTCCAAGCTAACACTTTATAAATGCTTCACTGTTACACTATGTCCTAGGTGCTGCTAAGATGCTGATACAGAGCATTGTCATTGAAATCAATGGAGGCGACTGATAAGTGCTGATGGCTCTTGAAAGCGACATGCTGCTTAATTTTTAACACATTACAACAAAATGCAATGCTACCACTCCTGTGTATACAGCATTGTAAAAGCAGGGAGAAAAAAACAGACAGAGTTGTGATTCAAAGCAGCACATATTACACACACAACTTTGTTAGGAATAGAGTTAATCCCTTGATTGCCCCTTGATGTTAACCCCTTCCAAGATAGGGTCATTAATACAGTGTACAGTATTATATCTGATCACTGTATTAGTGTCACTAGCGACATCAGTGTAAGTTAGTGTCCCTCCCAGCCAGTGTCTGTTAGGGCCAGATTGCCCACCACACTATTATAGTCCCACTAGAAGTCGCTGATCACCGCCATTACTAGTATAGTGTCTATAGCTGTATAAAATTCCAGTATATATACACACCATAGTTTGTAGACACTATAACTTTCCCACAAGCCAATTAATATACACTTATTTGGATTATTTCTACTAAAGACATATAGCAGAATACATTTTGGCCTAAATTTATGAAGAAATTTGATTTTTTTACTGGATATGTTTTTTTCTGTGTCTTTTATTTATTTATATAATAGAAAATTAAAAACTCAGTGGTGATCAAATACCATGAAATGAAAGCTCTATTTTTATGAAAAAATTATATAAATTTCATTTGGGTACAGTTTTGCATGACCGAGCACTAGTTAAAGTAGCACAGTGCTGAATAGCAAAAAAAATGCTCTGGTCAGGAATAGTGATGGGCTGAACACCCCCTTGTTCGGTTCATAGTTACATAGTCATATAGTGAGTCTGGCTGAAAAAAAAAGACAAAAGTCCATACAGTTCAACCATAACAAAAAAAAGAGGTTCTAATTCTACACCGAGAGTTGATCCAGAGGAAGGCAAAAAAAACCAGCAAAGCATTATCCAATTTGCTCCTGCTGGGGAAAAAAAATCCTTCCTGTTCCCGAGACACAATCAGATATTCCCTGGATCAACTTTACCTATAAATGTTAGTATCCAGTTATATTCTGTGTATCTAAGAATCCAGGACTTTTTTTTAAAGCAATCCACTGAGCTGGCCAGAACAAAACTCTTGAGGGAGTCTATTCCACATTTTCACAGCTCTTACTATGAAGAAACCTTTCCGTATTTGGAGATTACATTTATTTTCCTCCAGACGTAAAGAGTGCCCCCTTGTCCTCTGTGATGACCTCAGGGTGAATAACTCTACACAGAGTTCACTATATGAACCACTGATGTATTTATACATGGAGATCATATCCCCCCTTATGTATTATACATGGTGATCATATCTCCCCTTATGTATTATACAGCTCAAGAACAAGGACAGAAGTATTAGTAAGTTTAAAACACAATGTACTTTTCATCTATATTTGTCTTCTAAGTTTTAAAAATGTCGGTTGAACACAGGCTGTAGGAAGGAAAGTACTTTTCTTGTAAGTTTTAGGGAGGATATCCAAACTTTCTCTACCATTTATTAAATAAGGTCTTAGGAGTCACTGTCATCGTTGACTATTTTGTCTACTAGCAGGGTGATCACATGTTACTAAAGGCTGGCCATTACTCCAGAATTGTGGTTAAACTGTTTGGATAATACAGAGAACTGTATACTAGGGTTTTAGTAAAGTTTTTTGTTTTTTTTTTAATCCATAAGATCGAGTTCTATCAATTAGAGTAAAGATTCTATACCAAACTGTTTGTGTATTGTTTTCTGAAACCATCTCAGGTTGAGAGATGTATTATTAATTAATATGGGCCGATTTACTAAAACAGGCACATGCAAAATCTGGTGCAGCTCTGCAACCTGTCAGCATCCAGGTTTTTTTTTGTCAAAGCAGAATGAACAAGCTGAAGTTAGAAGCTGATTGGATACCATACACAACTGCACCAGATTTTGCACTCTCCATTTTTTGTAAATCAACCCCATAGTGACCAAAATATCCATTAAGTAACCGGTTTTGGATCCCTGTGAAGAAGTACCAGGCAAAAATAAAAATAGGACTACGTGGCAGGTCATCTCAATACAAAAGCCTGTAATGTTCTCGCTGAGATATGTTGGTGGATATATATTATTGTGACCAATATGAACATTTGTTTACAAAGTGGTCCTTTTAGATAACGAGTTTTTTAAAGCCAAATGTTTAGCAAATGTGATATAGGTTACTGCCAACAAGTGCATGGCATCTAAATGAATAAATGTTATTATCCAGCTCTCTATCCAGCCATCCAGCTGGCTAGCTTGCATGGTTTGGTTCTGCATAGTTTCACTCAATTGGCCAGTCTGACACACTGCACCTCCATTGGTTTTTCTAAGTGGATTTACAAACGATTTTAATGATCATTTTATGGTAATTAAACGTACCTTCATTTTTACTAGACTGACAACACTGATTTGAATATAGACTTGTGTTTGCCCAATTTGCAGACTTGTGTTTCTGTGATTTAATGCAGACAACCCAATATTTAGAATCATGACAGCACAGGCCAGAATCCTGACCATTAAATGTGGAAACCAGAATCCATTTGAAACATTTAAAATCAGATCTGCTTTTGATGTTTCAGGTCTTTCTGGGCTAAAAAATGTAAATGTGTTAATAGCTATGAACCCGTTAATTTACATATGCATCTTCAGTGCATTTTCTATCAGCCAAAGACTTTCCACAAAACTTTGGGCTTATAAAAAAAAATTTAAGTAATCTTCAATATCCCATTTTTGTGAGTCTTGGCATCAACTATCTATTGTGATAAAACACTTACAAGCTTGCCATTAGTTACAAATTATTACTTCACTGCTTCAGCTCACAGTCACAAATAGAGACAGAATGCACACAACCTGGCATTAAGTATATTTATTTTTTTCTTGCAAATCAGAGTATAGTCCTCCTTAAATGTCAAAAGCCTAGACTTGTTATTATGTTTAAATTTGTATGTATGCATTGTTGTTCACTGCGGTTTCTGAAAGAGGAATATAAAATACCAGCCTGGACTTTGGTTAATAAATTACATCTAGCCCATAAGCCTTATAAAAAAATACAATTCATGGGAAAATTAAGATTGGTAAAATGATATAAAGGAGAAATAAAACCAACATAATAATTTCAGCTGCATGTTGGAGAAAGAACCCAGTTTCCTCCTGCATGCAATGCCTAGGTTAATAAAAAATGGAAAAGAAAATGGCCTGCTGCTCTCAAAGGGATATCATTCTTTGATAACTGGTGTAGAATATTGTGCTGGAAAGTTAGTCTGTCTTGGCTTTGATCCATGTATCCTACAGTGTTAAAAGCTGCACATACCAGTACTTTTCCTTCTGGTACAAATATATGTCTCCAGTGAACAACTCAACAATTGTGGTTGCCGCTGACTCTATACTAACATTGTTCCTCGAAATGTTAACGTGAATGTGCTAACACATAAAATAAGACAGCTCTCCAGAAAATTTTCAACAGAAAATAATGAACTATTAGCTTCTGTCTGATCTGGTCAATTGTTAATATGTAAGGAAAAACTCCACTTAGGTTTACAAATTAATATGGAACACCATTTTATAATGCAACACATTTATTAATGTATCTCCAGCATGAGGCATCATGCTAGCAGTGCTGGATTCAAGGAAGAAAAAGAGGCAACTGCCCTGGGACCTCTGACAGAAGCCCCCCCCTTAAAAAATAATAAAATAATATAACATAATAAAACATATCTAATAATAAATTACTTTTTTAATAAATGTATCTTGGGAATATTATTAATATTATACAAGATTTATATAGCGCCAACAGTTTGAGCAGAGCTTTAAAATATAAAGGGAAACAATACAGCAACAATACAATTCAATAGGGATAGGAGGGCCCTGCCCCTGAGAGCTTACAGTCTAAAGGAGAGGGGCTGGTGGAAGAAAATGTAATGACTGGGGGATGAACTAATGGGAGAAATAAAGGATTTGATATTAGCTGAAGGCACGATAGGATTCCATGAAGAGATGAGTTTCAGGAAGCACCTAAAAGTGGACAGAGTAGGAGATAGCCGAACAGATTGGGGTCGGGAGTTGCAGAGAATTTATTATTATTATTATTATACAGTATTTATAAAGCTCCAATGGTTTGCTCAGCGCTGTACATTACAAAGGGGGACAGAACATGTGACAGAACAATACCAATACAATGCAAAACATGAGGGGATCTGAGGGGCCCTGCTCTTTCGAGCTTACAATCTAGGAGAAGAATAGAAGAAGTCCTGGAAATGAGCATGGGAGGAGGAGACAAGAGAGTAGGAGGTCTTGGGAAGAGTGGGGAGGACAGTTTGGGTGATATTTGGAGACAAGATTGGTGATGTAGGTCCGGACAGAGTTGTAAGTGGCAGAGTATGTTATTGTTAATGTTTTGAACTTAATTTGTTGGGCAATGGGAATACAGTGAAGGGATTGGCAGAGGGGGTGGTGGACACTGCACAGTTGGTAAGGTGAATGAGTCTGGTAATATTTTGCCTGGAATCATCTGTAAATGTTTTTCACTTTGGACTGGTATGTTTTCTTTTTAAAAAAAAAATTTTGGCAGCTCAAGCGGACTCACTCTTAGGAAAGGTAGCTTATGACTGTGTGAGTGTGCACGCATTACCTCAGAATGATGTTGTGGCAAGTCATTTAAAAATGTCTGACTGTCATTAAGAATGTAAACCAACTCTGTGTATGAGGAGTGCCCTGAACCCAAAGTACCCTAGGCTCCCAATGTCTAAATTTGGCCCTGTATGTTGGGAGGCACTAATATAAGACTACAGACAGGATAGGGGTTAAAGGATCACCACCCAAAAAAAAGGTAATCTCTCAAGGATGGAGTCTCCCATGACTTTCAACTATGAGGGGGTAGTCTCACTTCTCTGCCATGTCTGCTGGTTTTATCCCCACTAACCTTGAAGTTTTGGGTATTCCAACCATCATGAGGTGTTTCTAATCTTCTTCATACCTTCTCCATAACATATAAACTACAAAATCCTAGTACAGGCTTTAGTAGGTGTCCTCAAAAGGAAACTTAAGCAAATGCTGTATATTTCTCCATTAGTTCCAAGACTGAAGTTAAAAAATTAACTCTTATGCATCTACCAAAATAAAAAAAAAAGTTTGTATAGAATGACTCTAGCTGCATTGTAAAAAAAAATAAAATAAAAAAAAAATAAAAAAAACCTGACCCAGCATTTTAGATTATCCCTTTCATTTTTCTGTAGAATTAAAAATAGAGAACATTGCTGTAACGCGTCTGTGTGATGAAGAATCAAACACCATTTACACATACCTTCCAATCTGTACACTGTGAAAAATATATGAACAAGAGACATTCATTTTGATTCTTGCAGATAATGCTAGGTACTAATTTAGGCACGAGTCAAGTTGAGTTTTGTCAGTTGCTCAGTGAACATTGGTAAAATCTTTCAGTGAGTTGAATAATGTCACACTAAATCATTTTCAATTTTCATAACAAGAACTTGGTTAATAATGAAACAGCTGTCTCATTCTGGGCAAACCCCCGAAAACTCAATTTATTTGAAAGCATTAGAAGTTAATAGGGATTATACACTTTAACTCTATTATTCAGGTATTCATACATTGTTAATTCAAGTAGTGCATAAATAGAGCCAGCTGTGAGCGGATTCAGAGACTAAACATATTTTTGTATTGGGAATGTGTTATATTCTATGGTAGGCTGCTTGTTTTCAAAGAACAGTTTTAAGAGAAATTATGATTATAATGCTCCTATTTATCTTTATTCCAACATATACATTTTTAAATTATTTTTTATCAATATGAATATATATATATATATATATATATATATATATATATATATATATATATATATATATACACACACACACACACAGGTATACTATATATATATATATACACACACATACATACATACATATACACATACATACAGTATTGGAATGGGGGATTCTGGTAAATCAGGCAAGCATAAACAAAAGAACTTCTGCAAGGTGAGGGTTTACAATCCTCTTCATACCGAACAATCCGTTCAGTTTAAAATAGAAATGAAAGGTAAAACATTTTTTTATATATATATATATATATATATATATATATATATATATATATATTAAAAAAACAAATATTATAAATACCTTTTCCCCTTTTTTATTAGTGATCACATACCATCTGTTCCCAGCTGCATAAGAGCTGGAGAAGGCGAAACAGCAAGTCTCTGATCTTCCCAGTGAAAGTCTGTGCAGGGGAGGGGGGGGGGGGTCAGGACATGTCTGATCATTGGAAGAGAGCAGTTCCCAACACAGCTATAGAACTGACCACGCTGGGCTCTCATGCCTAATGTGGTCAGTTCTTAATAGCAAAGGCACTGGCAGGATCACCAGGTATTTCACACAAAGGAAGCAATACAAAAAGAGAACAGGATACTTTTTCATACAAGTACATGGTACAGCAGGCACATATCAGGAATATAAAATAGTGGCTTTACTCCAGACTTCTTAACAAGTTTGGTAAAAATGGCACGCATGGGAGCACAAGTAGAAAGACAGACTAATAAGCCTAGCAGAGACTCACAATTTACAGACCATATAACTTGCTGAACTAATACAGCCCATTTGAACTTTAGGGTGAAATCAGCTAAATGCATTCAAGAGATGCATCAAAACAAGGTGTGTAAAAGCATTTGTTTTCTTTAGAAAGCAGCCCAGTTGAGTAGAAAAGCCTGTCAGCAGCCAGCAAGTGAAGGGCCCTTGGTCTTAGTGTGGAAGCAGTGGTCTCTCTGCATAGGTTTGACACAAATAGGCAAGTCATACCTACAGCTCTGCAATCAGCAAATCTGATGCTTGCTTCTGATTAGAGGGCTTTAGCTTTGACTCAGCAGTGGGCATGTTGAACCTCTGCAGAGAGACCACTGCTTCCACCCACTTGGCAAGAGTCCTTCTCTGCAGCATGCTGGCTAGGACATACTTTTCTACTCACTTCACTTTTATTTTTCATTTAGCTACACCTGTAATGTATTTGGATAATTTAAACAGTTTATTTGGGCTTTAAAAGTGTCAGCATAATCTGACACTCACTATACACAGGCTGCAAATTGGTATACACTGATTTATCATCATTATGTACTTTTTTCATGATACTCAGATATATATTTATTTCCCCCCCCTCCACGAACTGTTTTATTTAGGCTCCTGGAAAGCCACCAAATGTATATTTGATGTCATCTTTCACAGACTACATTGAAATTCAGGTAGAAATTTGCACACACGGTGTTAACATCCCTTCACAGTGTTCCACTAGTAATGTAATGCATATCAGCACTTCCAGCTAGCCTCACTTTCTTGTAAATCTGAACAAGTATAAACACGTATACCAGCTCATTCACAGGCTGGCTGGATCTTTTTGGATAAAAAATTCAGTACACAATTAAAGGGTTTATTCATCCACGTACAGCATGGGGTAAAAAGCCTGGATTCACAAACATACAAGGCATTATCATTACCATTTGCATATTTTAATGTTACATTTTTTAGCTCAGTTTACTAAAGGCATTGCTGCAAAAATCCAGTAAATTTCCCACGTGCACATAGTTAATTTTCACATGCTCTTTAGTTTATCAATTTAATTGTTGTGCCTACATTTCCCAGGTTTCTGGCTCCTTTAGGGCCTATGAACATTTTAGAGTTGTGCTAATGTAAATTTTACAATGCAAAACCTCAAGGCAGGGTACCATGCGAACTATGTAATTTTCAAAACAAGGTCAGCGTCAGTTTTTGTGAATTAAAGCATATCTAAAATCAAAAACAGAAATGTAATATACTACTGTACAGCCTACCAGTGTCATGGCGAAAGTCTCAAAACCCACAACTGCTGTCAGAATATGACAATTGTGCACCCAGTCTTACCCCTCATATATATTTTTCAGCTTGCAGGACAATAACATAAGCATATTTAGACAGAGTGATCATCACTGGGGAAATTCACCATTCACAACATCTGCTGTAATAATTCTGATCTTAAGAAATGTCTGTGACATTCATTGCCACTCCAGATAGGAAGGCAAAAGAGTTTAAAATATGGTAGTGTTCTTCAAAGAGACTGGGATTCTTTGATCTCTTATTTAGAACAATTAGAGCAGTGATCTTCAAACTGCGGCCCTTTGCTTGCTTTTATCCGGCCCTCGGGGCAATATTTTTACTTACTGATACCAACAATGGGAAATAATTCCCCTCACTGACACCAAAGAAGGGGCAGAATTCCTCCCAATGACGCCAACAATGAAGCCCAATGATACCATTAATGGAGCACAATTCTTCCCACTGACACCAATGATGGAGCGCTATTCTTCCCACTGACACCAATGATGGGATGCGATTTCTCCCACTGACACCAACTATGAGGCATTGTTTATTCCCACTGGTGTTGGGACCTTTTCTACTCCCAATGGCCACAGTCCGGCCCCCCTTAAGTCTGAAGGACAGTAAACTGGCCCTTTGTTTAGAAAGTTTAGAGACCCCTGATTTAGAGAATCAGCTTAAAGTATCGCTTTAATGAATAGAAAGGAAAGTAGATAATTAAAAATACATAATGGCAGCAAGAAAATACAGGCTTAAACATGAAAAGTATTTGCAAAGTTTGTCAGTTCATTGTTTCCTGTGCAGTCTGTCACTCATTATGTCCAATCAGAAAGAGTAACTGGCTCTCTCATAACTAACTCTTTCAGTATCAGTTTTTTTTCAGTTTTGATGACAAATGAGATGCATATGCACCAAATGTTTCTGGCCCCTGAGGAGGGCATTTACAGAAATACTATGACCAATCAGAGTGTGAGGAGTGTGCTGGGAATGGTGTTGAAGTGTCTTAGGACACAGAGTTCAGTGGCCACTCCCTCAATTACAGTTTTTGTAAATGTAACAATAGTTTCAGATAACCGTTTTTTATACTCTGACAACCAAAATATGTTTGCATAAAACAAAATCAAGATTTGATACAGACTAAAAGCAATATAATATCAAATGCCTATATCCATTAGGTTATATCCATATTCATGTCTATATCCATTAGGAGTTCATGTGACCAATTTGGTTGCTGTACATAATAGCACAGGCATGTTTGGTATCAAACTAATAAGGTTTTAGTTATACAATTTGGTAGATGCTTGTTATCAATGTAATTTTACCGTTACTGGAATTATGGATTGTGTGTAGAGAGTGAGAACTGGGTTGTATGAAAAGGGCAGCCTCTGGTCAAGTAGAGCTAGACTCAGAAAAGTATTGCATCTAAATTATTATTATAGGGGGGCCCATGCGCGGCCAGCACTGAAGGTGGACGCGTAGTGAATCGGCTCCGTCCACCCGCCAGACACAGACCGGCACACACCGGCCCTGGGACTCAGACATAACACCGCACCGATCCCTTACCTTGCCCGATCCTCTGCAGCTATGCCCAGAAGAAAAAAAACGGCGGATCAGCCAGGTAAACTGACCCTGTTCTTCCCTGCAGTCGGGCCGGGAATCCAAGATGGCGCCCGCGGCTGCAAAGAGGGAGAGGAAGGCAGAGACCAGCAGGAGGACTACAGATCCCAGCAAAAGGATCCCAGGCTGCAGCACCTGCTCTATCCCGGGGACCCTGGTGAGTTGTCACCCCCACTATCCCCTACATCACGAAGCCCGGCTAAATCTAAGCCGCGGCTAGAGCAGGATCCCAGCACATTAATGCAGACCCCGGAAACCACAGCATATACATCAGATATAAATGCATTTCCTGCGTCAGATATACCGCTCACTGAAATATGCATGAGAAATATGCTCACATCCCTGCGCCAAACGCTGCATACTGATATCCTCACGTCACTCAGCCAATTGTCAAATATAGTACAAAACCAGGAGCGCAGAATAAGCCACATTGAGAACAACATGGGAGACGTCATCACGGCGCACAATAATTTAATTGACGCACATGCAGGCCACTCCGCTGACATAGAACAAATTACCAAAAATTGGCCGACCTGAAAGATAGGTCAAGGCGCAACAATATCAAGTTCCGAGGAATACCTGAATTTGGGGCAAACGATGACCTAATCCCATACATACAGCAATTTGCCAAAATCCTCGTGCCATCAGTATCCGACCTGGAACTTGCAATTGACCGGGCGCACCGCTTACCTAAACCCTCCTTTTTACCAGCATCTACACCTAGAGATGTCTTAGCACGCATTCATTTTTACCACGTGAAAGACAAAATCATGTCAGCTGCCCGCAATCCGCCTCCGATCCCGCCGTCACACGCCAATCTCCGCTTACATGCGGATCTATCCAAGGCGACCCTCCTTAACAGAAAATGCTTGCTGTCAATCACCAAGGACCTCAGGAACCACAGCATAGCATACCAATGGGTATTCCCCACCAAGCTAACGGTGCTACAAAATGGTAGGATCTTTACTAGAGATGAGCGAATTATTCAAAAATTCGATTCGGCTGATTCGCCGAATTTGAGGAAGAAATTCGATTCGATGCGAATTTATTCGCTACGAATTTAACTTATAAAAAGGGTTTCTAGGCTTCAGAGAGCCTTTAAATTAGTGCAGAACACTGTACCTTTAATTTAAATGCCCTTGGAGATGAGGAAGGAGAAGGAGAAGGATGAGAAGAAGGAGAAGGAGAAGGATGAGAAGAAGGAGAAGGATGAGAAGAAGGAGAAGGATGAGAAGAAGGAGAAGGATGAGAAGAAGGAGAAGGAGAAGGATGAGAAGAAGGAGAAGGATGAGAAGAAGGAGAAGGAGAAGGATGAGAAGAAGGAGAAGGAAAAGGATGAGAAGAAGGAGAAGGATGAGAAGAAGGAGAAGGAAAAGGATGAGAAGAAGGAGAAGGAGAAGGATGAGAAGAAGGAGAAGGATGAGAAGAAGGAGAAAGATGAGAAGAGGGATGAGAAGAAGGAGAAGGATGAGAAGAAGGATGAGAAGAAGGAGAAGGATGAGAAGAAGAAGGATGAGAAGAAGAAGGATGAGAAGAAGAAGGATGAGAAGAAGAAGGATGAGAAGAAGAAGGATGAGAAGAAGAAGAAGGATGAGAAGAAGAAGAAGGGTGAGAAGAAGAAGAAGGATGAGAAGAAGAAGAAGGATGAGAAGAAGGAGAAGGATGAGAAGAAGAAGAAGGATGAGAAGAAGAAGGATGAGAAGAAGGAGAAGGATGAGAAGAAGAAGAAGGATGAGAAGAAGAAGAAGGATGAGAAGAAGAAGAAGGATGAGAAGAAGAAGAAGGATGAGAAGAAGGAGAATTCCAAGCCGGCAAAAAGTGTATCTGCAGAGCTCCGCTATTTCTTAGCGGAGCTCTACAGATACACTTAGCGGAGCTCTGCAGATACACTTTTTGCCGGCTTGGAATTCTTCTTATTTTCATCCTACTTCTTCTTCTTCATCCTCATCCTCATCCTCTTCTTCTTCTTGAGGATGAGGATGAAGAAGAAGTAGGATGAAAATAAGAAGAATTCCAAACCGGCAAAAAGTGTATCTGCAGAGCTCCGCTAAGTGTATCTGCAGAGCTCCTCTATTTCTGACAGTTCTCTGACATTCACATTTACAGCGGTTGAAACATTGTATCTATTTGTTTCCATAAATGGAAACAAATAGATACAATGTTTCAACCGCTGAGCTCTGCAGATACACTTAGCGGAGCTCTGCAGATACACTTAGCGGAGCTCTGCAGATACACTTTTTGCCGGCTTGGAATTCTTCTTATTTTCATCCTACTTCTTCTTCTTCTTCCTCATCCTCAGAAGAAGAAGAAGAATGAAAAGAAGAAGAAGAAGAAGAAGAAGAATGAAAAGAAGAAGAAGAAGAAGAATGAAAAGAAGAAGAAGAAGAAGAATGAAAAGAAGAATGAAAAGAAGAAGAATGAAAAGAAGAAGAAGAATGAAAAGAAGAAGAATGAAAAGAAGAAGAAGAAGAATGAAAAGAAGAAGAATGAAAAGAAGAAGAAGAAGAATGAAAAGAAGAAGAATGAAAAGAAGAAGAAGAAGAAGAATGAAAAGAAGAAGAATGAAAAGAAGAAGAATGAAAAGAAGAAGAAGAAGAAGAAGAATGAAAAGAAGAAGAAGAAGAAGAAGAATGAAAAGAAGAAGAAGAAGAAGAATGAAAAGAAGAAGAAGAAGAATGAAGAAGAATGAAAAGAAGAAGAAGAATGAAGAAGAATGAAGAAGAATGAAAAGAAGAAGAAGAAGAAGGAAGAAGAATGAAAAGAAGAAGAAGAAGAAGAAGAATGAAAAGAAGAAGAAGAAGAAGAAGAATGAAAAGAAGAAGAAGAAGAATGAAAAGAAGAAGAAGAAGAATGAAAAGAAGAAGAAGAAGAAGAAGAATGAAAAGAAGAAGAAGAAGAATGAAAAGAAGAAGAAGAAGAATGAAAAGAAGAAGAAGAAGAAGAATGAAAAGAAGAAGAAGAAGAAGAAGAAGAAGAAGAAGAATGAAAAGAAGAAGAAGAAGAAGAAGAATGAAAAGAAGAAGAAGAAGAAGAAGAAGAAGAAGAATGAAAAGAAGAAGAAGAAGAATGAAAAGAAGAAGAAGAAGAAGAAGAATGAAAAGAAGAAGAAGAAGAATGAAAAGAAGAAGAAGAAGAAGAAGAAGAATGAAAAGAAGAAGAAGAATGAAAAGAAGAAGAAGAATGAAAAGAAGAAGAAGAATGAAAAGAAGAAGAAGAAGAAGAAGAAGAAGAAGAGGAAGAGGAAGAGGAAGAGGAAGAGGAAGAGGAAGAGGAAGAGGAAGAGGAAGAGGAAGAGGAAGAGGAAGAGGAAGAAGAAGGAAGAAGAAGAAGAAGAATGAAAAGATTCTTCTTCTTCTTTTCATTCTTCTTCTTTTCATTCTTCTTCTTTTCATTCTTCTTCTTCTTCTTTTCATTCTTCTTCTTCTTCTCATTCTTCTCATTCTTCTTCTCATTCTTCTTTTCATTCTTCTTCTCATTCTTCTTCTTTTCATTTTTCTTTTCATTCTTCTTCTTTTCATTCTTTTCATTCCTCTTCTTCTTCTTCTTTTCATTCTTATTCTTCTTCTCATTCTTCTTCTCATTCTTCTTTTCATTCTTCTTTTCATTCTTCTTTTCATGAAGAAAAGAAGAATGAGAAGAATGAAAAGAAGAATGAAAAGAAGAATGAGAAGAATGAAAAGAAGAATGAGAAGAATGAAAAGAAGAATGAGAAGAATGAAAAGAAGAAGAAGGAAAAGAAGAATGAAAAGAAGAAGAAGAATGAAAAAAGAAGAATGAAAAGAAGAATGAAAAGAAGAAGAAGAAGAATGAAAAGAAGAAGAATGAAAAGAAGAAGAATGAAAAGAAGAAGAAGAAGAATGAAAAGAAGAATGAAAAGAAGAATGAGAAGAATGAAAAGATTCTTCTTCTTCTTTTCATTCTTCTTCTTCTTCTTCTCCTTCTCATTCTTCTCATTCTTCTTCTTCTTCTTTTCATTCTTCTTTTCATTCTTCTTCTTCTTTTCATTCTTCTTCTTCTTTTCATTCTTTTCATTCTTCTTCTTCTTTTCATTCTTCTTTTTCTTCTTTTCATTCTTCTTCTTCTTTTCATTCTTCTTTTCATTCTTCTTCTCCTTCTCATTCTTCTTATTCTTCTTTTCATTCTTCTTTTCATTCTTCTTCTCATTCTTCTTCTTCTTTTCATTCTTCTCATTCTTCTTTTCATTCTTCTTTTCATTCTTCTTTTCATTCTTCTTTTCATTCTTCTTCTCATTCTTCTTTTCATGAAGAAGAAAAGAAGAATGAGAAGAATGAAAAGAAGAATGAAAAGAAGAATGAGAAGAATGAAAAGAAGAATGAAAAGAAGAATGAAAATAAGAAGAAGGAGAATGAAAAGAAGAAGAAGAATGAAAAGAAGAATGAAAAGAAGAAGAAGAAGAATGAAAAGAAGAAGAATGAAAAGAATGAAAAGAAGAAGAAGAATGAAAAGAAGAAAAAGAAGAATGAAAAGAAGAATGAGAAGAATGAAAAGAAGAAGAAGAATGAAAAGAAGAATGAAAAGAAGAAGAAGAATGAAAAGAAGAATGAAAAGAAGAAGAAGAATGAAAAGAAGAAGAAGAATGAAAAGAAGAATGAAAAGAAGAAGAAGAATGAAAAGAAGAAGAAGAATGAAAAGAAGAATGAAAAGAAGAATGAAAAGAAGAATGAGAAGAATGAAAAGATTCTTCTTCTTCTTCTTCTTTTCATTCTTCTTCTTTTCATTCTTCTTCTTTTCATTCTTCTCATTCTTTTCATTCTTCTCATTCTTCTCTTCATTCTTCTCATTCTTCTTCTCATTCTTCTTTTCATGAAGAAGAAAAGAAGAATGAGAAGAATGAAAAGAAGAATGAAAAGAAGAAGAAGAATGAAAAGAAGAATGAGAAGAAGAATGAAAAGAAGAATGAAAAGAAGAATGAGAAGAATGAAAAGAAGAATGAAAAGAAGAAGTATTCCAGTACAGCAAAAAGTGTATCTGCAGAGAGCTCCGCTATTTCTGACAGTTCTCTGACCGTTCCTTCACATTTACAGCGGTTGAAACATTGTATCTGTTTCCGAATAAAAACATCTGTATCCTAAATGGAAACAAATAGATACAATGTTTCAACCACTGTACATGTGAAGGAACTGTCAGAGAACTGTCAGAAATAGCGGAGCTCTCTGCAGGGACACTTTTGCCGGCTGATCGGGAAAAATCCGATTCGCGCACCCGAAGTATGCCAATATTCGGATTCGACGCGAATCAAATTTTTCCTGAAATTCGAAATGAATTCCACTTCGCCTGGTTCAATTCGCTCATCTCTAATCTTTACCATCAAAACACTGGAAGCAGGCCTGGATTTGCTAAAATCCTGGAATATCATCCCTGCGGAAACGCAGGATCCTACGCATAGTTCCATGGACGCAACATAGCCCTTACAGGGCATACTTTTCTTTACCATTCAACATACTTCTCCGCTCTCCCAGGAGCCATTTATACACTTAATTTGTCTGGCGTTTGGCCTACACCCTTCTACTCCGATCAAAGGTTTTTTCCTTTTTACAATTAGCTTGACCACCACCCGGTGATCAAGCTCTCCTGCACCCCCCAGTTTAGAGGTAGCAAACTTGGCTACTCGTGATGTTTGCATTTTTCGCAAATGGTTTTTTACTGTTTCCCCTATCCTCACTACTTCCTTACCCTGGCACCATTGGATATCCACTCCATTCTCTAAGATCATCTATGGCGACACAGATTGGAATACTCTTTTTATCGCTTCAACTGAGTCACATATACGCCACACTCATTCGATCATCTTCCCTCATGGAAAAACACATACTCATCCGATTCTCCCAAATAACACTCCAGTTAACGGAAAAACCTGGAATTATAAACACTAATGATTAACTTTCTGTCTCTAAACGTCCGAGGTCTCAATTCACCTTATAAACGGTCATTACTGTCTAGAGAAGCACGGAAGTCACGAGCGGACATACTTTTCATACAGGAAACACACTTTGCTGTTAACAAATCACCCACATTATACCTTCACCGATTCTCTCAAATATTCATGGCAACTAACACCACTAAGAAAAATGGAGTGCTCACGGCCATAAATGACTCTCTTTCATTCCGCATTATTTCACAGACAGCGGATCCACAAGGACGCTTCCATATTTTAGTGTGCCAAATAAATGACAAAACCCACACTCTAGTAAATGTTTATGGCCCAAACTGCAAACAGTTACGTTTCTACCGGAAACTTTTCAAAACCATCTCCTTACATAAACAAGGGAAACTTATAATTGGTGGCGATTTTAACATTTTGGGGAATTCGGATATAGACTCATCTTCCACTACCATACATACTAAACCTACTTTTAACCAATTTCTTCACGACAATGACCTCTATGATATTTGGAGATGTCAACATGGCTCTGAACGGGACTATACATACTACTCCCCTCCGCATCTTTCCTACTCACGAATAGACATGTTTATAACAGACAAATGGACACTACAACAAGTGACATCATCCAAGATAGGGACCATTACCTGGTCCGACCATGCTCCGATCCAAATATCCTTGGTAGACGATCAAAAAACAGCATTATCACCTATCTGGAGACTCAACTCTGCTCTTTTAGCTACACCGGAAAATTTAAAGCACATCCAAGAAGCTCATGAACTTTTCTTTGATATCAACTCCACCCCTGATATATCCATTACCACGCTCTGGACGGCTTACAAGGCCTACATGAGAGGTATCCTCATCCAATTAAACTCCCGCATTAAGAGGCAACGGTCTCAACAAATTGACCAACTTATGACTTCTATCCGCCTTAATGAAAAACTGCACAAACAACACCCAAACCCAGCCACAATGGCGACCCTAAACTCTGATAGAAATAAATTACGCACCATTTCTCTGCAGGCATATGACGCCAATCTGCAAAAAACAAGATTTTATGCGCTAGGTAACAAAGCTAACTCACTCCTTAGCAAGACTATTAAACAAAAACGACTTAAAACCAAGATAGCCACAATCCGACACCCTACCTCACAAAACATTCTGACAAACCCACAAGACATTGCCAACGCTTTCGCGGCCTACTACCAGACACTGTATAACCTAAAAGACGACCCTGATACAATTCAGCCAACAGCACAATCGATCGAACAGTTTTTGCTTAACACTAATCTTCCGCGCTTAACTCATTCCCAACTTGCATCAATCTCTGTACCGATTGACCCTCCTGAGATAGAGAGAACTATACGCACTCTGCCTTTAAACAAATCTCCTGGAAATGATGGCTTCACTAATGAATATTACAAAGCACTAGCCCCCAAACTCACTCTACCACTAGCTCTACTATATAACCATGCCGCTACTAGTGGGGAATTTTCCCAAGAAATGCTGCAATCAATAATTACTACCATTCCGAAGCCTGGCAAAGACCCTCAATTAGTACAGAACTACAGACCAATTTCACTTCTCAACACAGACATAAAGATAAACGCTAAAATAATAGCCTTGAGACTACTTCCCTACCTACCAACTTTAATTCACCCAGACCAAGTAGGATTTATTCCTGGTAGACAGGCCCCTGACGCCACAAGACGAATCTTATCCTTAATACACCACCTTGAATTAAATCCCCAACCCTCGCTTCTACTATCGCTTGATGCAGAAAAAGCGTTCGACCGCATTCACTGGCAATTCATGCTACATACCCTGCAAAAAATTGGAATATCAGATTGGATGTTGTCAGCCATAATGTCCCTTTACTCTAGACCCTCCGCCAAAGTATTAACCAACGGCACACTTTCTCAACCTTTCTATATCTCTAACGGAACTAGACAAGGATGCCCACTATCCCCTATAATTTTTGCTCTTCTTATTGAGCCACTAGCAACCATTCTTAGAAAAGACCCTCACTTTACAGGATTTAAGTTCCTAAAAACCGAACACAAGATTAGTCTCTTTGCAGATGACATCATACTAATGGTCACTAACCCATACAAATCCCTCAACACAATACAAATGCACATCCAAAATTATACATCAGTATCTTACTACAAACTTAATGCACCGAAATCTTCCATACTAAATCTTCACACACCTGCGAACACCCAAAACCTTATTTCCAAGCACTTCCCCTTCAATTGGGAAAGACTTGCTATTCCGTACCTAGGAATTAAACTCACTCCAAAGACTAACCAATTGTATAATACTAACTTTAAACCGCTGCTTGAATATATCTCACAAGAGATTAAAGGCCTACGCACTACTACCCTCTCGACGTTAGGTAGAATAGCTACACTTAAAATGTGTATCTTACCCAAGATACTCTACATCTTCAGAACACTCCCTATCCCAATTCCTCATATCTTTTTTTACCAAACTTCAGACAATTCTAAATCAGTTCGTATGGAACTCAAAAAAGCCTAGATATGTTACGAATCTTCTAATTCGCCCTCCCTCCAGAGGTGGAGCGGGCCTCCCACACGTGAAGTCGTATTACCTTGCTGCTCTACTTGACCAGCTTTTCTTCTGGAGGCAGCCCACTGTTAATAAGACCTGGACCCTGATGGAAACCTCCCTATTCCTACCACATGCCTTACCCAATATACTTTTCGTATCCCGGGGAGTACATCCCACAGCCTTGCACCATAACCCTTGTATACGAGCTTCCCTAGAAGCTTGGGAGGAGTTTCTTACTCTTACCCAACTACGCAAAGACAATCTCCAAATTTCCACTCCACTTTCGTCCCTACATTTCCTCTCTCCACATTTAAACCTAAACCTCTGGATAGACCAGGGCATGCTTCATATACAAGATCTATACGCTACCGATAAACTACATACCTTTCAGGATATTCGGGACAAATACCGAATTCCGGTTACCGAATATTTTACCTACATACGCTTAACCCATACCCTTCACAGGACGAAAGTACCACTTAACATAAAATTCCCAGCGACGGCACACCACTTTTTACAAAAATCTACCTACCCAAAAAAAGGTATATCGACTTTTTACACAATGTTGGTTGACTCACAGTTCACCACTTATACATCTTCCCTAGCAAATTGGGAAAACATAAATCAACAACCGATATCTCCTTTCATCTGGGAGAAAACTTTCTCCACTACGTTTAAGGCCTCAAAGTGTAGCTCACACTGGGAATCATACTTAAAAATACTCCATCAATGGTACTTAACACCTGTCAAACTGTCTATATTTTATCCCCATCTCCCCCAAACTTGCTGGAGACATTGTGGAGATAGAGGCTCTCTTCTTCACCTGCTGTGGGCATGTAAATCCCTTACTTCCTACTGGAATCAAGTTTTCCAATTAATCTCCTTAATAGCACAAACCCCAATCTCCCCAAACCCTGCTTTAGCGCTCCTCCACATTGGTATAGACAAAATTCCATTATCCTCACGCACTATTATTATACATATCTTATCGGCTGCAAAACTGAACATCACCAGGCTCTGGCGTTCCAACACCACTCCTACACTTTCCCGCCTAATGACCGATCTTAACTTCTCCTGTGAGATGGAGAGAAACACAGCACTCCGTAATTCCTCGTACTATAAATTCAAAACCCAATGGACTCGATGGTTACAGAACCCTAACTGTTCAATAAAATGATACTACAACATCCCTTTATGCTACATCACCTTGACTACTATGGTGCCTTCACCCACCCCCTCCCCCCCCTCCTCCCCTCTCTCTTCTCTTTCTATCCCCCCTAAATACACCCACTATCGTTCCACTTGGTTCACATAAGGAAGCATACCTCTCATGTACCTTACCAAAGACGTTGCATAGTACCTCGGCCAGATGGCGAGGTGCCGTTAGCTCATTCTCTGACTACGTATTTTGCTTATATAAATGTGAACTGCGTTATACTACTGTTTTCCATTGTTTTTTGTTTGTTCAAAAATCTTCTAATAAAAAATATTTGAAAATAAATTATTATTATACAGGATTCATATAGCGCCAACGGTTTGCTCAGCACTTTACATTATAGTGGGAGACATTACAGTAACAATACAGTTCAATACAAGAGGGAATTGAGGGCCCTGTTCCTTGGAGCTTAAAATCAAGGAGGGAGGGGTGAGTGGTACAATAGGTAAAACTGTGGGGGATGGAGCCGTTGGAAGCGTAGAGGATTCCAGTATTAGCAGAGGGCGGGATAGGTTTCCCTGAAGAGATAGGTTTTCAATGATCGCCTAAAGGTAAGTAGAGTAGGTGATAGTCTGGTAGATTGGGGTAGGGAGTTCCAGAGGATGGGTGATGCCCTGGAGAAGTCTTGGAGACGAGCATGGGAGGAGATAAGGGAGCTAGAGAGTAGGAGGTCTTGCGAGGAGTGGAGTGTACGGTTTGGGTGATATTTACAGATAAGATTGGATATGTAAATTGGGGCAGTGTTGTGGATGGCTTTGTATGTCATAGTTAGTGTTTTGAATTTTATCCGTTGGGCAACTGGGAGCCAGTGGAGGGATTGGCAGAGAGGGGTGGCAGATACAGAGCGGTTAGTGAGGTTGATAAGTCTGGCAGCAGCGTTCATGGTAGACTGAAGGGGGGGATAGCCTGCGATGAGGCTTAAATGTCTTTATGACAGCCAAAATACAACTATGATAAAGCCTTTTGAGGAACATGACATGGAAATTTTCCAATGGCTATTAGAAGGTTCCCTGTAAAGATATCCTGTTAAGGGGTTTAATGACCTGGACCTGTGGCCTGATGCTGTGGCTGGAATGTTGTAATGTGATTTATGACAACTTCCTTTGTATCTGAATCGGAGTATAAATAAATATAAAGAAAAAATTAATTAGTGCTGTGGATAGTAGTAGTCATAATAGTGTTGGTAAGCCTCAGATGTGTTGCTTTCTGTCTATTGGGGAAACCTCTATAGTGAATGAAAAATAAAAAAAGGGGCACAAAGTACTACCCCCAATCTCTTTACTCAGTTTGGGGTTCATTAGGCCTCATTAGTATCGCACCTACTCTTATATTAGGTTCCATGGAAGGAATTCAAGCTCTTTTCCAATGTGACCGACTTCTGCTGGCTCTGCCTCATAGAACAGTCCATCCATGTTGCTGTGAGTACTTTCCTTCTTGTGTTATGTACTAAAATCATATTGCTGGAGAATGAAGCTCCCGTAGAGTAGCTAGGCAGAGGATGACTGTTCTACCAGGCTCAGGGCCATACCTAAGCAAAGGCAGAGGCATAGGTTTGCATCAGAAAGCTGGAGCTGGATCACTGGCCAGTTCCGCCTTCTAGGCCTGGAAGGCCTTCTCACACTTTAAAATCCAGGACACCAGCTTAGACAGTTTTGTCTTGATTAGGTCACTTAGGGGCTTGGTCAAGGTACTGCAGTTGCACACAAATTGTCTATGGTCCCCAGATTTCCCAAAGAACAAATTTATTTTTGGTTTGAGGGGTAGGAAAGGACAGGATGGCCTCAACCTGCCCTGTTTCAGGTCTTAAGGTGCATCCTCCTTCCTGGTGCCCAAAGTACAGGATTTTTGTCATGGCTGACACTCACTAGGTTTGAATGTCAAACTATTACCTGCCAGTTTGTCCAGGGCATGTACTATATAAGACAAAGGTGTTTGTCTTATATAGGACAGTGGTAGGCAACTGTGAATTCTTTCAGCCCTTCCAAGCCTTCCTTCATGATCCATTGAAAGGTGGTTGGTATGTTTTCATTTCAAATTGATGGGTGATGAAAGCTGATTTTCCAAAGCCTCAAATGCCAAGGGAATTGGCCAGTACCCCCTACTCAAGTCCATGATTGATAGATTGGCTACCGCAAGATTATCCAATAATGTATCAATCATGGGCTATAGTTCATGCAGAACTGATCTGATCCCGCTGAAATGCTTGCATAGACTTAATTTGTGGGCGGTAAGTAGAGATGAGCGAATTATTCAAAAATTCGATTCGGCTGATTCGCCGAATTTGCGGGAGAAACTCGATTCGATGCGAATTTATTCGCTGCGAATTTAACTTATTAAAAGGGTTTCTAGGCTTCAGAGAGCCTTTATATTAGTGCAGAACACTGCACCTTTAATTTAAATGCCCTTGGAGTCTGCTGGGGAAGAGAAATAATACTGTCAGTCAGTATGACATGCAGATGAGTGCCGTCGATCTTAGAATAACCGCACACTTCACTCATTTGGGCAGTCACGGGGGAAGAAGAAGAAGAAGAATGAAAAGAAGAAGAAGAAGAAGAATGAAAAGAAGAAGAAGAAGAAGAATGAAAAGAAGAAGAAGAATGAAAAGAAGAAGAAGAAGAAGAATGAAAAGAAGAATGAGAAGAAGAATGAAAAGAAGAAGAATGAAAAGAAGAATGAGAAGAAGAATGAGAAGAAGAATGAAAAGAAGAATGAAAAGAAGAATGAGAAGAATGAAAAGAAGAATGAAAAGAAGAATGAAAAGAAGAATGAAAAGAAGAATGAGAAGAATGAAAAGAAGAAGAATGAAAAGAAGAAGAAGAAGAATGAAAAGAAGAAGAAGAATGAAAAGAAGAATGAAAAGAAGAATGAAAAGAAGAATGAAAAGAAGAATGAAAAGAAGAATGAAAAGAAGAATGAAAAGAAGAAGAAGAAGAATGAAAAGAAGAATGAAAAGAAGAAGAAGAAGAATGAAAAGAAGAAGAAGAAGAATGAAAAGAAGAAGAAGGAAAAGAAGAAGAAGAAGAATGAAAAGAAGAAGAAGAAGAAGAATGAAAAGAAGAAGAAGAAGAAGAAGAAGAATGAAAAGAAGAAGAAGAATGAAAAGAAGAAGAATGAAAAGAAGAATGAAAAGAAGAATGAAAAGAAGAATGAAAAGAAGAATGAAAAGAAGAAGAAGAATGAAAAGAAGAATGAAAAGAAGAATGAAAAGAAGAAGAAGAATGAAAAGAAGAATGAGAAGAATGAAAAGAAGAATGAAAAGAAGAATGAGAAGAAAAATGAAAAGAAGAATGAAAAGAAGAAGAAGAATGAAAAGAAGAATGAGAAGAATGAAAAGAAGAATGAGAAGAATGAAAAGAAGAATGAAAAGAAGAATGAAAAGAAAAATGAAAAGAAGAATGAAAAGAATGAAAAGAAGAAGAATGAAAAGAAGAAGAATGAAAAGAAGAAGAATGAAAAGAAGAAGAATGAAAAGAAGAAGAATGAAAAGAAGAATGAAAAGAAGAAGAAGAATGAAAAGAAGAAGAAGAAGAAGAATGAAAAGAAGAAGAAGAAGAAGAATGAAAAGAAGAAGAAGAAGAAGAATGAAAAGAAGAAGAAGAATGAAAAGAAGAAGAAGAATGAAAAGAAGAAGAATGAAAAGAAGAAGAAGAATGAAAAGAAGAAGAAGAATGAAAAGAAGAAGAAGAATGAAAAGAAGAAGAAGAATGAAAAGAAGAAGAATTCCAGTACAGCAAAAAGTGTATCTGCAGAGAGCTCCGCTATTTCTGACAGTTCTCTGACAGTTCCTTCACATTTACAGCGGTTGAAACATTGTATCTATTTGTTTCCGAATAAAAACATCTGTATCCTAAATGGAAACAAATAGATACAATGTTTCAACCGCTGTAAATGTGAAGGAACTGTCAGAGAACTGTCAGAAATAGCGGAGCTCTCTGCAGTGACACTTTTTGCCGGCTGATCGGGGAAAATTCGATTCGTGCATCCGAAGTTTGCTAAAATTCGGATTCGGTGCGAATCGAATTTTTCCTAATATTCGAAACGAATTCCACTTCGCCAAGTTCGATTCGCTCATCTCTAGCGGTAAGGACTAGCCAAAATACGCATCCTCTGTTTTCCAACAGAAAGCCTGTATCGGATTGGACATAAATTGTGGGCCTTGATCACTAAGAAGCCCCTCAAGGAACCCCACTCTCACAAGGATTCCAACCAGAGCATCCACGACCTTTACCACCCTGAGGGAATGAGAGTGCCCCATCCTGTGGGTACTGGGTGTCATAGTCCAGTACCATCAGCATATAATATTTGCCTGAATTGCTGTGGATGGCTAATGGGTGAATATCCACTCCCAGCTTCTTAAAAGGTTTGATATTACGAACAAATGTTGAAGTAGAACCCAGTGACAATTTCCAGCCATACAAAACTGCTAGCAGGCAACACAGTTGGCTATGGTGGCAAGCATGTTGAAGCAAAATAAATTTTGCATCGCTCATTTGTGCATCACATTGTTTACGCAGTCTTCTCAGCCCACAGTAAGTGACACGGACACTGTATTTCTGTCAAAATCAACACGTATTATCTGTACTTGCTAAAATGTTCTTGGCCATAAAAAAATAAATGCAGCCACAACAACTAAGGACTGATAAGCAGTAATAGATTACGTTTTGTTTTTTGAGTTCAGATGAAAATGAATAATGTCATAACATAAAACGTGGAACTTACTACTGCTAGACAATAGACCATATACAACTTTCTGACAATAGATTGTGGCTGTAAATATAGGCATTATGCACCCAACCTCAGGTAACTTTACTGGCCAGTCTACCCTAAATAAAAAAAGTAAAAAAGACCTCCTACATAGACCTTCAGCACCAACTTGTAAGAGGGGAAAAAGCAGGAGTCAAACAGGTTTTTAACCAAAAACAGACCAAAAAACTTACCAGATCAGTAGACTGTCATGTTATGGCTATAACTAGAGATGAGCGAATCGAACCTGGCAAAGTGGAATTCGTTTCGAATATCAGGAAAAATTCGATTCGCATCGAATCCGAATTTTAGCAAACTTCGGGTGCACGAATCGAATTTTTCCCGATCTGCCGGCAAAAGTGTCACTGCAGAGAGCTCCGCTATTTCTGACAGTTCTGACAGTTCATTTACAGCGGTTGAAACATTGTATCTATTTGTTTCCATTTAGGATACAGATGTTTTTATTCGGAAATAAATAGATACAATGTTTCAACCGCTGTAAATGTGAAGGAACTGTCAGAGAACTGTCAGAAATAGCGGAGCTCTCTGCAGATACACTTTTTGCTGTACTGGAATACTTCTTCTTTTCATTCTTCTCCTTCTTTTCATTCTTCTTCTTCTTCTTCTTTTCATTCTTCTTCTTCTCCTTCTTTTCATTCTTCTTTTCATTCTTCTTCTTCTTCTTTTCATTCTTCTTCTTCTTTTCATTCTTCTTCTTCTTTTCATTCTTCTTTTCATTCTTCTTCTTTTCATTCTTCTCCTTTTCATTCTTCTTCTTCTTCTTCTTCTTTTCATTCTTCTTCTTCTCCTTCTTTTCATTCTTTTCATTCTTCTTCTTCTCCTTCTTTTCCTTCTTCTTTTCATTCTTCTTTTCATTCTTCTTCTTTTCATTCTTCTTCTTCTTCTTTTCATTCTTCTTTTCATTCTTCTTCTTCTTCTTTTCATTCTTCTTTTCATTCTTCTTCTTCTTTTCATTCATCTCTTCTTTTCATTCATCTCTTCTTCTTTTCATTCATCTCTTCTTCTTTTCATTCATCTCTTCTTCTTTTCATTCTTCTTCTTCTCCTTCTTTTCCTTCTTCTTCTTCTCCTTCTTTTCCTTTTCATTCTTCTTTTCATTCTTCTTCTTTTCATTCTTCTTTTCATTCTTCTTCTTTCATTCTTCTTTTCATTCTTCTTCTTTCATTCTTCTTCTTTCATTCTTCTTCTTTTCATTCTTCTTCTTCTTCTTTTCATTCTTTCTTCTTCTTTTCATTCATCTCTTCTTTTCATTCATCTCTTCTTCTTTTCATTCTTCTTCTTCTTTTCATTCTTCTTCTTTTCATTCATCTCTTCTTTTCATTCTTCTTCTCATTCTTCTTCTTCTTTTCATTCTTCTTCTTTTCATTCTTCTTTTCATTCTTCTTCTTCTTCTTTTCATTCTTCTTCTTCTTCTTTTCATTCTTCTTCTTCTTCTTTTCATTCTTCTTCCTCTTCTTTTCATTCTTCTTTTCATTCTTCTTTTCATTCTTCTTTTCATTCTTCTTTTCATTCTTCTTCTTCTTTTCATTCTTCTTTTCATTCTTCTTTTCATTCTTCTTCTTTTCCTTCTTTTCATTCTTCTTCTTCTTTTCATTCTTCTTTTCATTCTTCTTTTCATTCTTCTTCTTTTCATTCTTCTTCTTCTTTTCATTCTTCTTCTTCTTCTTTTCATTCTTCTTCTTCTTTTTCTTCTTTTCATTCTTCTTCTTTTCATTCTTCTTCTTCTTTTCATTCTTCTTTTCATTCTTCTTCTTCCTCTTCTTCTTCTTCGTCGTGCCCCGTGTTTGCCCAAATGAGTGAAGTGTGCGGTGATTCTAAGATCGACGGCACTCATCTGCATGTCATACTGACTGACAGTATTATTTCTCTTCCCCAGCAGACTCCAAGGGCATTTAAATTAAAGGTACAGTGTTCTGCACTAATATAAAGGCTCTCTGAAGCCTAGAAACCCTTTTAATAAGTTAAATTCGCGGCAAATAAATTCGCATCGAATCGAATTTCTCCCGCAAATTCGGCGAATCAGCCGAATCGAATTTTTGAATAATTCGCTCATCTCTAGCTATAACATTCTATGTATGCTACTCTCCCAGAAGGTCAACCTCTCTCTTTTGTTAGTGAGAGGAGCAATTCAATAAAGAAGTTAATACCAGTAAATGGTAATGTTCTGAACCCAAGTGTTCTGCTCATAGATTTGATAAGGTAGATGTAGGGCTTTGTGAACTAAAAGGGTTAGGAGAGGCTAAGCCTCGAAGTTACCAAACAAAATCAACTTCGAAATACAACAGCAAATACGCAGTTCTTCACATCAGTTATACTGTAACAAAATAAATTTTGTCTTAGCAGCCGTACTGACTGCAATACGAAACAAAACTTGCACAAATCCTTGTTTAAAATAATCACACTCCAAACATACTTACTTTCCTGGCTTCCCTTTCTTCCTTCCTGCTTTTGTCCCCCCCCCCCCCCCCATCGTATATTTATTTCTTCTTTATGCCCTGTATTTCTTTTTTTTTCAGGCATAGCAGAGTTGGAAGGACTATCGGGTTTACATTCTCAAATCTTTTGATTTAGTCACTTTTGAGGTTGGTTGACAATTGAAGGGATAATAATTAGTGGAGTTTGCTACAACCCTGTGTACTGTGTTCTTTGGACATACTCTTTCTGCTCCATATGCATGTTTATTGATACATGTACCATCCTCTCTCTGAGAAGCTTATTGTACCAACCTATGGTTTTTTACCTGAATGCCTTATCTTTGTGAAATAAACCAAAAAACAATAAAAATAAAGAATTGGAAAATAAAAATAATCATGCAAACAATAGTCATCAGACATTAAGGGGTTTATTTACTAAAGCTGGAGAGTGCAAAATCAGACTCACTTCTGTATAGAAACCAATCAGCTTCCAGGTTTCATTGCCAAAGCTTCATTGAACAAGCTGAGGTTAGAAGCTGATTGGTTTCTATGCAGAAGGGAGTCTGATTTTGGACTCTCCAGCTTTAGTAAATAAACCCCTAAATGTGAAGTTCTTTTGTCAAAAGTTTTTTCAGTATTTTTTTAATTTTTCTTTTACTTTTTACCATTGAAAAAAGTGCCATCAACATTACTGAAAAATCTCTGCTAATCATGTCAAATGTATTTATAACAACTGAGTACCATCTCTCTGATAACAATTGCACTGAATTGATAAATTTCACATCCCCCAAATTTCAGTGGAAATCGGCAGATTTCTACAAAATGTTGAAATTTTGGTCCCTATACTTATTTTTGTTTGGTTATTCCACAAGCAAAGAATGAGATGTATATTATTACAGCACCACCATTGTTTGCAAAACTATAGGACACAGTTTCTCAACTAGGGTTCCTCCAGAGGTTGCTGGGGGTTCCTTGAGCAATTTCTGTCTCCTAGATATGTTCCTACTGATGCTAATGATCTTTTTAGCTATCTATAAGGGGGTAATTTGTCCCACTGACCACCACATTAACGTATCATAGTTTGTAGATATAGAAATTTTTAGCGGGGGTTCCCTCAGATTGGAAAGTTATTTTAAGGGTGCCTCTACATTGAAAAGGTTGAGAAAGGCTGCGATAGGATATGAAGGACAATACGGGGCTACAGATAAAACAAGTAAATACATAAAACAACAGAAATTATTACTCTGACTAAAAGCAGTTTACAATCAGAAGATGTATTGTAGATGGGCATTTTATTATTGGAAAAATCTGTGAATAGATGGGTTTCAGGTACACATTTAAAGAAACAGACTTGTTGAGTGTCTTACGGCATTTGGCATTGCACTCTAAAGGGGTCAGTGTGAGAAGCCTTAGCAATATGAGTGTGGTGTGAAGATGAAATAAAATCAATTTGTCCGGTTAACAATGGTTTGTTTGGGTGTACAACTTTGTCACTTGAAACAAGTTGGTCAACGTACCCATTGTATAATATAAGGTATTTCCTTAAAATTATTTTTCCTTTGGTTAGGAAAATGTCAAAAACAAACAAACAGTTTTTTCATCCATATCATCACAAGATAAAATATGTACAGAGAATATTTTTTCCACTTTACCGATTGGGATCAAGCCAAAAAGAGACTTGAATTTATAGCCTTTGGAATGAAAACCCATCTGTGGCCGAGAGGTGTTTAATCAAACTTGGTGGCAAGCAGAGAAGGAGCATTTGAACAGAAGCCAGATGAACATTCAGGTTCACATGGCATATTCCGTTTTACAGATATTTGATTTTCTATATGTAATAAGTACATATAGATGTGGGTTTTCATCTTCAGAAGAATCTAATTTATTCAAACACTTATACTACATTAAGCAAATTATTTTTGTATTTAGCTTCCTTCTGAGATCTATTTTTACTTTCCACAGGTTACAAAGAAAATTAATGGATTTCTGGAAATACTATAATAATATACAGATAGTATTACAGAGCTCAGCTTAATTAAAGACAATAGAAAAAAATAAGACACGCTATACATGATATATACGTTTAGTCTGTGCATATGAATGTTTAAATATTGTGAAAAAAATTAAAGGCTTGCTTTAACATTTTTTTTAAAGGGCTTGCAAAATTAAGTTCTCAGTAGCAGAGATAGTTACAATAGGGTGTTTTTCCTTCACTGAAATTTCAACAAAAATCTCTGGACATTTGGAGAAGGCTAATTGAAGGGGTTTTGGGTGGATTTTTAAAAAGGTGCTATAGGTTTTAATGGGTCCTGAAGGATAGGGAAGCTTTTTCAACTATCCTGGGCTAGTTCTTGTGACAAAAAATTACCTTAGCTGGTGACAGGACATTACATGACTTTAGGTATTAAGGAACAAAGATGGACCTTAACCCTAGTATGGTAATAGAAGTGAAATAGTTTAGGGCTCATTCACTTAGATGTAAATGCAGGCGAGTGTTTGGGTGTACAGCATAAAAATACACCTGTTTGAGGCATCCAGGATCCCCATCTGATGTTTAATTCTGCCCACAGGACTGTACTAACAGAATACACTGCACACAGGTATGCGCCTGTAAATGGCTGCACTTGCATTTAAAGACACGTGTATGGGCAAAATTACAATTATACATGTGTGCCTGTAAATGCACGTTTCGGCATTTACAGTGGCATACCTGAATACAGCATACTCTGACAATATAGTCCTATGGGTAAATTATACACAAGCTCGGGCTTCCAGGTACTGAAACACAGGCATATTTTATGCTATATACTGATACACCGGCATTTACATTCATGTACATGAGTTCCAATGCTTAACATATGTTTCAGATATGAGACCTGATTCAGCAAAATTGCATTTTCTTAGTATTAAATATTATTAATATGATAAAGATCTATTGGTATGTATGTAAATTTGTTCTAATGATCTGAACAGCTAGAAAAGAAAGCAATAGAGGTCTTTTTTTCAGAAAATTAAATTCCCCCAATTATGACTGTTGCCGTGCAAGAACCAATGTGCATTGAGGAGCGGCAATTTGCCTGCATTGTATAAAAGAAGTTTTTTAATATGGATGTGTTGCCCAATGACTCAAATACACCAAAAATTTTGGCTGTACTATTTTTAGTGAGTTACTATACATTGTGCAATGCACATCCAATGAATGAGGCAATGTGTAACACTCACATGACTGCAATGCAATAGCATGAACTCAGCCTTAAAGTGGAAGTCTGGCCTAGTACTAAGGTTAAAACAGGTCACACCCACCCTCCAACTCCTATACCAACTACTTTGTAAAATGAAAATGCTTTTATTTACCTATTCTCAGCGCGCTTCAGTCCGGTCATGTTATCTCCCCAGCAGCCGGGTACCAAAGAGAGGAGAGAATGCTAACAATGGATTGACTGTCTGGGAGGTAATGCCTCCTATAGGCTTACTATTGGACATCCATTACTGGCTACCCCTCCTCTCTCCTGAAGCTGGTCGCTGGGAACAAGACCTGATTGGGGAGCTCTGAAAATAGGTAAGTATATGCATCTCCCTTCTACAGAGTAGTCAGTATAGGAGTTAGAAGGAGGGTGAGAGCGGTTTTAAGCTTAGTTTCTTCTAGCCCCGGACTTCTACTTTAAGCGTGGTTCAATCATGAACTGGCTTCTTTAGCCAATTTCACTGGGAATATTTCTCACAGTAGTTTGTGTCTCTTCTACACCACATGGATCTACAACAAGGTGTCAGTCTTTTACAGTTGGGCTGACATACTGTACCTTTGCTTTGTAACAACTACAACAGTTAGGTGGTGCTGGGCATTCTGGCAGAAACCTCTTACCACTGCAGGCTGGGGTGACAACCAGGGATTTCTTTTTCCTTGGCCATAACAATACTGGAATCTGAACAAAGGTAGTCTGATCTAAAATGTTGGCAATTATAACATTTTATAAATAAGGATAATATATCAGAACATGCAACTATTGTGTGGCAGAAGCAAAGTTTTAAACTTGGTGGTAGACTTCTATATGTCTGGAGGTTATTTGTCAGCCAAATACAACTATGATAAACCTGTTCAAACATGAAAAGGCAGTAAATGGTTGTTACCCAAACACAAAACCGCAATGTGTTTTTTTTTTTTTTTTGAAATTTCATTTTTCAACGACTCTAAAGACAGCTCTAAATATACATCATATTTAATGGATTGTCAATTCTATGAGCATTTGGTAACGCCAAAATATTAGCTTAAATGTTCTCTAATTTTGTATTTTGTTAGGAGAGATGATTAAATGGCCAACATAAGACTACGTTTTGAAGTAGCCTTTATTTACTGAGCTTGTATTTATCAAGATGACCTTGGCATTCAGTTTTATCTCTTTATTTATTCCGGAAGCCTTTAAAGATGTACGTTTTTTTCTATTACATTCTGCTCATGTTTCTAGGAGAGCTGAGTAATATATATGATTAGGCACACACTCTTCTTTTCCTTCCTTACAGCAGAGTACAGTACTAAACACTTACTGTATATCTAACTTGACATTGACCTTTTAAAACAAGGAATAGGAGATAATGTAAGATTAGAGTGTTAAAGGAGCTAGACAATTATAAGTGGTTTCTTTAACTGTGCAGTGATAAAAATAATTTGCAGTATTTCATCACTTTTCTATTTTGTCATCCTTTTTTAATTTGTAACAGAAGTTATAACTTTATATTATACAGCCTTTTGCGGTCTTTCCAAAATTTATATAGTCCCACCAAGAGTGCATATTCTGAAGGTAATCCTATAGATGAAGTAATAAGTATCACTAAAAGGTGATGTAGCTAATTTGAGTTCTATGTGGATTTCTACTGAGGATGAGTGAAATTGAGAGTTTTTATCTCCTGACATTTTGGTGAGAAAGATGAAATTTTGGTGAAATGTCTCTGTTCTGCCAAAATGCACTGGAGTCAAGGAAAAGGTCTTTGAGGGTTTTTACTTTCAGCTCTTCTGGACCAATGTACCCTACTAATTATCCTTATTATTTGACCTTTTTGACAGAAATTAAAAAAAAAAAAAAAAAAAAAAAGAGTAAAAAATAACCATATATAAAAAAACCAAATACACATAGGAGTGTATTTATTAAAGTAGAACTAAAAGGCAAAACTTTTTTTTTTGCTTTTACATTTTGGATAGAATAAGGCAGCGTTATAACCCCTGTCAATTTTTTTCATGAGTTCTTTTGAGGAGATTTGCCTTCACTTCGTTTCCCATTGGCCAAACAGGAAGTGAAAAGAAATCCCTCCAAAGCGAGGGAATTCTGGTGTGTCACCAGGTTCACCAGAACTAGAGTCCCCATTGGACGTTTTCCTCCGTATTAGTATTCTGATGTAAACGTTCTGATAAAACGATAAACAGGATAAATAGAGAGGTTGAATCTCCCAAACAAGGACACAGACAGTAAAAAGAACCTGACAGGTGTTCTAACCCCTCTCCACTCTAGTCAAAACTAAAAAAATAAAAGTTTTGCCTTTAGTCATACTTTAAGCAATGTATGTGAAAGTCTCCAAACACTCACAGGTTATGAACCATTGTCTGTAATTTAAAACATATCCACCAGGTAAAAATTTAGAAAATAATTAGTTAAATTCATCTAAGCAGCTTAGAGAGTTTTCATGTGAGCTAAAATTTGCCACTGGGGAACTTCAGTAATATTGTCACCAAAATCAATTTCACTGAATTCACTTTTCTAGCCCTAATTATCTCAAACTGTAAAGTGTTGGTAGAGCTTGATAAAAGTTTGGGAAACAAAATGTATTCATGGTCTCTGAAGGTTCTTATTTCTACAGATCATGTAAATGGTAGATAGTAATTAGCTACATTGAACTGGACTTGTCCTTTAATATTGAAGATGTTTTGCTGCTTAATCAGAACAGCTTCTTCAGTTCTAATGTGGGTTGCAAACATACTCCATCATTTACAGCCACAAGGGTAATTCAATGACCTTAATCTAATCACCATGCAATATGTCAAGACAGTTGTTGATTGTCCATGAACATGATGGAAGGTGTGAACTTTTGTACAACCACCTCCATCTATTCATCCATTTCCAGTACAACATACATTAAATCATGGGTTATCAAATATCAAGTAACTCAATCCATAACCTTTTTTTAAGAACAATGTGAACAAATGAAAGCAAAACTTAAATCATATTTAGGTCTCAAAGACACAGCTTGAATGTACTGTAATACCAACAGGCAAGAAATTACTGAAATTTGTCAAAACACTCAGTTTTGGGCTCCCAGGAAACCAGAATTGACCTGTGCACACCAGGTTTATGAGGCTTAACTGGTAGTAAACCTTCTAAAGGAAAAAAAAAAAAAGTTTCCCCCTACAAGATAATAATCATAATGGCATGCCGTTCCTTCGGAGTGCCAGTTTAAGAGATATTCGTTTTACCTACAGGCAGGGCTTTATTTCAGGGCAAACGCAGTTCCGGCACCTCCAGCACTGAATGTATGTAATGGCAAGAGGTGCTAAGGTGTGCTGGAAGTCTATTGATGCTGACTGCTGGAGGATCTAGTGTTGCTGGGAGGTCACCCAAGAAGAGAACCAAGGAATGGTGCTCGGGGGTGGGGAGGAGGAGATAAGGGGTGACTCATAAAGGAGAGTTCCTGCATCTATTCTCTGAGAAAAAGAATAAGCTCTGCATACTGGTAAGCTTTATCCTACGCTTACCTGTAGTTAAAAATCAAGGTAGAGAGTTTACTACTACATTAAAGAATATGTAAACCCAGCACTTTATATTCCTGATATGTTCCTGCAGTACCATGTGCTTGTATGAAAATATATCTGGCTATCTTTGTATTTTTTAATTTGAGTGAAATCCCTGGTTTTCCTGCCAGCCCCTCTGTTTTCCTATCAAAAACTAACCACACTAGACATGAGAGCATAGCATGGTCAGTTCTCTAGCGGTGTTGAAAACTCAGCCTGCTCTCCTCCAATGATCAGACTTGTCCTGGGTATTCTTCTCTCAGCTCTCAGAGTTCTCGATGCAGCTGAGAACAGAGGGAATGTGATCACTTATAAAAAAAGAAAAAAAAAAAGAAGGCTTTTTTATATGTATACAGGAGAGTAGCTATTTATTGTTTTACACCCCCGCTGGAGAACTATTTAAAAAAAATATTGCTCAAAGTTTGGCCTTACCTATTTGCTACTATGGACATCAGTACAAAGTCGATGCAGAACAACCCTGTATAAGAACTCCTGCCTGTTATAATCAGGAATCTGTTTCTGTGTTCAGCTGACTCAAATTTCTAGTGGAAGTAGTTAGGATGACTGTAAAGCTATCTGATCAATTTCAGAAATGTAACCATTCCCCCACCAGACCCTTATTCTCACGCCATATATTCTAGGCTCGGATGCCCCTCCTGTGTACCAAGAGAGGTCATTACAGTTGTCGGTGGCAAAAGAAGAGTATGAGTTTGCCTATTTGTCTTTCTACTGAATGAAGCTGACAAGCATTTTCATTCTAGGTTTCAGAGCTGTCATTCACCAGTTGCTGTGAAACTGAACAAAATATGATCTGTGCTTGATTATCTTCAATGGGGTGCCAGGGTGGCAGTAAGGGTTTCATAGATGCCTTTTGTTTCCTTAACCTCCCTAGTGGTCTGATTATGTCAGTATTTCTGTGCTCAAAGCGGTCATTTTTTTTTGCATGGAAATATGTATTTTTTTTATTGTAGGCCTGTAATTTTTAGGAATAACTCACTGAAATCTGTCCAAACAAGAGTCTAGTAAACATTCCGGGTATATTAAAATTTGAAACACAAAATAATAAATTATAATTTAATAAACAATCATAAAAAATAATAAATAATAATAATAATTTTAATTCAATAATATAATCAAACCAAAAACACTGAAATTTGAAATATAGCTCCAAGTTCACACATCACTGAGCAAAGTCGCAAAATCGTTTTCAGTGTCTGACGATGAATTTCCCCACAAATCATTATCACTCAATTCTGCAAGTAGTTCTAATTTACTATCGCTGTTCTCTAGCTGGTCTAAAACCAATTTTGACCTAAGGGGATGCTTTTTGGACGCCATGGACTCTTCTCAGTTTCCAAGCAGAACGAATGGTAAAAATGCAGGCAGGGCACAGGACAAAGCACTCAGGACAAAATGTATGTGAAATGGTTTGATACAGTAATGTTATACTATGTGATTTTAGTGTATTTAGTGAATGTCACTTTTTCACAGAGGACATTGCCGGGGACACTGCAGGGGGGACATCGCGGGAGTGAAGGACAAGGTAAGTGAAGAATAGATCCCGGAGCAGCGCTGCCGGGTATTCCCGAGTGTAGCTCGGGGTTACTGATTGTGGTGGTGAAACTTTACCCCCAGCTACACTTGGGAATACCTCCAGGGAGGTTAATGAGGACACTTCAGCAATAAAGTTAAGGAAAAAAAAGTTACACACAATTAATAAAAAACACAAGATTTTTAAGGCCACCTCCATCCCACATACACATGAACATAAACATGCACATTGGGTGTGCCTGCATACCAAAACAAGAATTGTGCAACACATTAGGCAATACCTCACATGCAAGAATGAGAGCAATAACTCTAGGGCCAATATTTAATGACAACTCTAAACTGATGACATGTAAAGGTTAAAGCGTCACCAAAGGAAAATTTTGGATACCGTCGTTTTTTGCCATTTCAAAGACACATGCAGTTTTAACACGTGACATATCTTGGTATCTCCTTACTTGATGCAACCCCATCGTATTGTTGTATTGTAGCAAAAACGTTGGGTAATATATTGTGTTTCTGTGCACTAAAATAAATGTTAGTGTATATTTTTTTTCTGACGATTAGGGTTGGATAACAGTTGTGCTAATATCATGTGGCATATAAAATTGCATTTTATTCTCCAGCATTTCCGCTTTTCAAAAACATATGATTGGGGGGTTTAACTAATCTTAAAGCCTCTTATGTGCATTTTAACATGTCTGCAAAAAATGCAATAATGGCTCTGGCAATGAAAGGAAATAAAAGGAAAAGTTCACCTTCGGAACATGTTACATGTTCCACTGTTGTTCCAGCATTTGCAGATTCTACCCCCCCCCCCAATCCCTCCTCCCTGTGACAGTGGGCATGGAATCTCCCCTCACCCGCTGTCACTATTTGAAAACAGCACAGCCATGCATGACATCGCCCACATGGCCGCATCATTCGTTCACAGTTTCCTGTGAATTAATTCCTACAAGTACTGTCAGCATTTGTGGCTGACAGCTTGTAGTTCTGAACAGGGGTGGACTAACAACTCATGGGGCCCCCCAGCAATAGGGGATCATGGGGCCCGTGTCCTTGCCCACACTCAAACCACGCCCAAAAAAGCCTATGAAAGGTACCAGGGGCATCTCATGGGTCCCCCTATTGATCCTGGGCCCTCGGGCAGTGCCAGAGTTCCCGAATGGTCAGTCTGCCCCTGGTTCTGAATGAACTACAAGGGCGCTGATGAGCGCTCTGGTAGTCTATTCATTCTTTCTGTTCTCCAGTAACTGCCTGCCTGTATGAGATACGGACAGACAGCTATGCTGAGAGTCTGCAGGAGCCTGAGATCCCACCCATGATTTGTTGATCGTGGGTGCAATGCTATGCAGGCTCCTTAGAAAAAAAAATAATAAATACACATTTTTTTTTACCTGGAAAAAAATGGTTTATTATTTTTTTCGAAAGGGCAACTTAGCCTTTAAGTTTAAGGAGAAAAAAACCCCAACATATTCTAACGGATTAAAAAGTAAGTGTTTTAAATTGTGGGTAGAACCCAGCAAGCTGAGGCAGCTCCTAGTGTCTTATATATCTTGCATACTCAAAAAGTGAGACTTCCCTGTCATTATTATCACTGTTCCCATCCACCTGGTAGTTTGGGGTATTCTCAACCACTGTTAAAATGTACCAGCTCCTTCTGTTCCTTCCTCCATAATATAAAATAAGGAATACAACATGGAGAGCAGGATCCTCTTTTAGTGGCCACAAGTATGCAAACCCTTGAATAAGAGCCATCACCAATAGAGTGACATTGTTAGGTGGGTTAACTTTAAAGCATCTTTCAAAACTGGAAATGTCAGACTTGAGTAGACTGACCCTTTAACAGGTGCTGTGGCATCTAACCATTCTGGAGAGAGTTTAGGAGTAAGATTTGGAGGGATGGGGGAGCTGAGCTAAACGGTTAAACCTAGCTATCACAAGGGAACGAGCCATGCGTTTAGGTAACAGGAACTATAGCAAGCTGTGAATATACATGTGCACCGATTTCCTTTGAGTGATAATATCTCTTTAATAACCTCCTTCCCAACTTGTTTTTCTACAGGCAGCAAAAAAATCACATTAAACTCTTCTCTTTTCCACTTATTTCCTACTAATTTATTCATCAACTTACTGCAGTGACTAAGCCAATGAAAACAAATGGCTTTCTTGTCATCTGTGTTTTTAATTGTTTCTGGTCTATCTGTTTTGCTTACCATCTGTTTTAAACCTGAAAATTAAAATGCTTATCAATTGTTATAAGCTGAGCATTGTTATAGCAAAATCTACGGCATATAGTTTCTGTTGATGTGTGGTGCTGCAATGAATGTTTTTACATAAGCGATTATCTACTGTATGCCGGTGTGACCGTGAATGTTAAAACTGAACTCCAGGCGGATATAGAAAAAACAAAACAAAACAAAAGCACTAGTTAGTCAAGTTGTGTATTAATTTAAAATCATTAAACACAATTTTAATTATAACAAATATGAGCAACTGAATGTACCTTTATTTAGTTTACTGTAATCCCTGCATAACAGAATACCACACATAGCTCCATACTGGGCGAAACAATAGGTTCACTTTAATCCCCTTTCCCAGCAGCACATCTTACCTTTTTCTGACCCGCTGCCCAGTGTATTGGAGAAGTCACCCAGTGTAATCTACAAGTTGCTTAAGTCCTGTCTAAGTCAACACCATGGACTCTTCCCATGTGACAGGGCTGGTGTATGGCGATTGTCCCAGCTCGGTCATGTAGATTGAGGTATATGCTACTCTGTACCTAAAAAAAACAGGTATCTTCTTTGATGTGCAAATAAACAGTGTGGCAGGAGTGTGAAGTAAACCTGCTGTTTTGTTCAGCCCCTGGGAACAGAAGTCACCTGTGTAATCTATGAGTTGCTTAAAGTGATACTAAAGTCTTTTTTTTTTTTTTTAAATAAACATGTCATACTTACCTACTCTGTGTAATAGTTTTGCACAGAGCAGCCCGGATCCCCCTCTTCTTGGGTCCCTCGCCAGTGCTCCAGTCCCCTTCCTCCAGCTTGCTATGGGGCACCCGAGCAGGCATGATCCAGAGCCATGGCTCTGCATGTCCATTCCTACACAGAGCCATGGCTCAGCCCCTCCTCACCCCTCCCTCTCCTGATTGGCTCACTGGCTGTGGTTGAAAGCAGCCGGAGCCAATGGCTCCCGTTGCTGCCTCAGGCAATAAGGAGTCAGAGTGCACAGAGAACCAAGGCTCTCATGGACATCGCTGGATCGGGATGGGGCTCAGATAAGTGCTGGGGAAGGGGGGGGTGCTGGGGCTGCTACACACAAAATGTTTTTTACCTTCATGAATACAATGCATGAAAGTAAATAACATTGAGCCTTTTGAACAACTTTAAGTCAATTATTATTTAGCCAAAACCATAAACTCTTCCCACGTTTCAGTGAATAGCCCAACACTGTCAAATGGATTGAGTCATATGCTCCTCTGTACCTGAAAAAAAAACTGTTTTTCTTTGCTCTGAAGCTAAACAGAGCACCAGGGTGGTGAAGAAAACTTGCTGTTCTGTTCAGCTCTGGGACCAAAAGTCATCTGTGTATTCTATGAGCTTCTTAAGTCAAATCATCACTCGCTGTACCTGGTGTCTGTCCAAGCTTCCCCTAGAGTATGTATGTGTGTTATAAAAGCTATAGGGACAGGCAATATGGTGTAAGGGCAATGTCACAGGAGCAATTTTGCAGCAGTGATTTCTTTCAAAATGTGGAAGTACTGTCCTTTTGTTTTTGTTGCTAAATGATAAATGAATTGGTCAACAGTCATTCTCAGTGATTTCTAGCTCCGTCATGGATTGCTTGACTTTTTGCACCTTTTGGAGCTGGCTATAGAATCGCCAGCTTCAGTAAACAACTCATCATGCCATTGCAGTTGGAAATGAACATTGGGGTCTATACAAGACCGCACATTGATGACATGACTTTTTTAGAACAACTGTTGACCAGGTCTGAACACTGATAGTCCCTGCCTGTAGCTAACCACTCTGTAGTGTTTCACCCCTGATTGGGCTTAGTCTCAAATAGGGACTGTTGGTGAACAGACCCAGAATAAAGTGTTCTAATGGAGTGACGGCATCAGTGTGCAGCCTTTCTTGCATAGATACTGCGATGCATTGAAGTGAGGATGGCAATCAGATCTCATATCATGTCATATCCCAGACCAGGAAAGACCAGCAGAGTCTGGAGTGGTGCTTCAAATAGTTGCAAATGAGTAAGCTGTTAGCAAGTGCTTACAGGGGTTGCGTGTAAAACAGAGGGTATTTTTTATGCCTTTGAGTGTTAAACCTTTCATTCATTATAATGGGATCTGTTATACAGTATGTAATGTGTAGTCAATTAGCAGGTTGCTCAAGGGAAGGGAAGAGGTTAAGGCTCCCCACTTCCAGGTGTTCATGGTCCTGCCTCTTTGCCCAGGCCCAAAAATACAAGAGGATGTAACCTTCTGGGAGAGGCTCTTCCACATGAGATTTAGTATGGTGATTCAAGATCTACTGAGGGGTTTCCATCTCCCCTTTGAAAGAGTACCCAGGTCAGGGTACTGAAGAGAACTAAAGGACTTATGGAATGTGCTCCATTAGAGGTATAAGATGGCAGCCAGTTTAAGAAACAGCTTGTTTGAGAAAAGAGATAGAGAGAGGAAGAATCAATTGTACAGAGACTGTGTGATGTATCAACAGACTGCTTAGTAAAGGTTCCAAGTTGTTATTATTATTATACAGGATTTATATAGCGCCAACAGTTTGCTCAGTGCTTTACAATATAAATTAGCTGTAAAGTGTCTGGTCTGAAGTTCATCTAAAGGGGTGCAATAAGGTACATGGCATATCCTAAAGAACAGGCCCTGTAACAGCAAAGTGGATGAAGAGAAGACATAAGAAAGCCACCATGAGAGGATTAACCATGCATAGGAGTTGGCGGGAAGTCCTGTTTAACATGCGGTTGCTATGGGTAATCAGAATTAGTGGGAATGCTTTAGCAGCATGCAAATGGGAAGGAGGTACCAGGCATGGATAACAGGTCCTCTGGTAGTGAGGGGGTCAGTTTCCCACCTACATTTGGGACTGAATCTGCAGCATAGAGGCCCTATGGACCTAGCTAGAGGTGCGGAAGAGCTGAAAGCATTAAGTGTACAGGATGTCTGCTTCTAGTTCACAGCTGGACCTCATTCTATCACTAGGAGTGAGGTGGCAGAGGAAAGCTGGACTAGTGGAGAAGGACACAAGCTCAATGGTGTCCCCCTCAAAATGCTGCATTCAAGATGATAAAGTATACAGTGTCTTGGGAGAAGAGTGTCTTAAAGCAAGGAGCTTCAAATTTAAGGTGTAAATGTGCAAGGTGAATAGCTCACTTAAGTACATGGTGCCACCTTAATGCTGATCTTTGCATGACTGTGGCATCACCTAGTCCCATGCATTATTGAGAGCATTCATGGGAAAGTTCCCTATGTATAAGGGCAAGGTGGCCAAGCCCACAAGGCTACAATTTGCAGCTGCACAGAAAAGCATTGTGGTCAGCCACAACAGCAACTATGTAGTAGCAACAAACTCTCCAGAGAATAGAGATTTGTAGCTGCTACATAGATGCTATTGGGACATGGCCCTAAGCACATCTGTGAGCAGTAATTTGTGTTATGGAATCTACTATATGTACCCTGTGGAACGCTACAGAAAAATATGTACACAATAAAAAATACAGGAAATCAAAATACAGCCCATCTGTTTTTTAATATACAGTTAGAGAAGTGACATATACAAATTACAGCTCTTCTTTATGCATTTTCAGTGTGTTAAAGAAATCTATACATATGGCCTTCTTTCTGTTATGATTTGATGGAAAACTGAGTAACTCTACATGTCAATCTCATTTTACTGCAGTGAATTTAAATTAGAAAGTCTTTTGAAACACGCCGTGTGGAAAATGGGTATGCAGAGGGGAATATATACTTTCAGGGATAAACCAACTGAAAAAAATCAATACTACCTTGCAACAGGAAAGCAGTGATGATACGGCAGAAGATTAAACTCTAAAGTGTTTTTTTAAGAAAATGGAAAGAAAAAAAACCCACAACAAACCATTAAAAAAAGTCTTTAGGAAACTTCAGTTATCCGGATTTAATTTAAACAGGCAGAGGTGGGGCAGCCTTGAGTCTGGAGTATTGCCGGCAGGGTATCCTAACGAATTTATACGAGGATGGCTCTATGGCCTAACAGTAGTGTCTTCAGCACCTTTGAATCCCCCTAGGACTCTTCTTGAAATCAAAGCTGTCAGTCAGGTCAAGCACTTTGCTATTGGCAGGAAGCTGATTGCCTCATCACTATCAGGGTTGATTGCTCCTGGGGAAGAGAGCAGCGAACCAAATAACTTAATTGGCTGGAAGTCAAAAAGCATATTGTGGAGTCAGGAGAGGCTACGCTAGATGTTGAGTAAGCTAAAAATTCAAGTGTGTTGCATGCTACAAAGGAGCATTTGGAAGCTAGGTTGAATGATGTGCCAGGACAGGCATGGCTTTAGACAAGAATTTCCAGGTAAACCTTTTTGGTTTAAAGGGAAATTTCACTTTGCTTTAGTTTATGATTTTAGGTTGGATATAAACAGCTCTTTTCAAAGACAGGAGTGATTCAGAGACGTTCTTTCAATTACAGTATAGCAGAATGATCATGACATCTATTCACAGGGCAAATAAACAGACTGGAAAGTTAAAGGAAAGTGGTCATCTGTCTTCAGTGAGTAATAATCTGAGGTATTATTGTTGAAGTTAGCAAAATTGTTCTTTAATGTAAGTTTTGTAGTCTCTTTGCTTGCTGAGCCATACTTTCATTAGCACTCTTCATTTGTCGTTTTGAATGTCCACCCTCTAGCAGCTTTCTGTATAGTAAATGGAATCTACAGCATGTAGTATTACCTTCCAATAATCTGACTAATACTTTTCAAATGTAAGTGCTTTTTCTAGTAGTCATGTGCCTTCTAGGGAATAGGATTAGAATCCTTGTCTAAAGCCTAACATCTATTGCTTTAACCACTTGCTACCCATTCACACTACATTTACTGCAAGTGGGTGGCACAGCCAGGCACTGTGAGTGACATACCTGTACATCATGTTGTACTTCCTGGTTTTCGGGCGGGCGCACATGCGCACACCCCATGCTGACCTGTGCTGTGAATTGTCACAGCACAAATTTATGAACAGCTCACATCCAATCATTTAGGCTATATACACCTGCAGTTTGGCTGTGACCAATCACAATACAGATCTCTGTTTTGTAAACACAAGCTTTGGCTGGATTTCTCCAAGCCATTCAGTAATGAAAGCAAGGAGTGAAACTCTGCCAGATCAGTGAGTACAAGCATCACACATACACCTATTAGGCACACAGTTAACCCCTTGATTGCCCCCCCCCCCGATCACCTCTGTCACTCAGCCAGTGCCATTGATACAGTGTACAGTATTATCGCTGATCACTGGATTAGTGTCACTAGCAACGTCAGTGTCAGTTAGTGTCCCCCCTAGCCAGGGTCAGTCAGCCCAAGATTTCATACCGCACCATCACAGTCATACTATAAGTCACTGATCACTGCCATTACTAGTATAGTGTCTGTAGGGATCAGTATCTTGATCACAATCAGAACTATATTAGTGTCCCCAATAGAATAGTATTCCAAAAATGTATTGTTAACAGGATCAGCCCCCAATCACTGCCAGCACTTGTGAAATGTAGCCGAATACATTTTGGCCTAAATTTATGAAGAAATTGTATTTGATTGGATATGTTTTATAACAGAAAAAAGAAAGTATTGTATTTGTTTTTCAAAATGTTCAGTCTTTTTTCGTTTATATAATATGAAATCCAGTGGGGATCAAATGCAACCAACAGAAAGCTCTATTTGTGTGAAAAAAAATGATATAAATTTAATTTGTGTACAGCTTTGTATGACCGAGCAAGTGACAGTTAAAGTAGCACAGAGCTGAATAGCAAAAATGGTCTGGTCATGAAGGGGGTAACACTTTCTGGAGGCCAAATGGTTAAATAGTTTGTTTTGATCAAGCTGGCCCAAACTAACTAGTGTCTTTATTTTACTGATACATGTTCCTGTTGTCAGCACTGAAAAAACTGTATGTAGCATCAGCTATTAACAGCGTACAGCACTGTGTTCTGGCAAAGATACCAGCTTTATTATTGTGTTTTGCTGAACAAAACTGAGTAAGGCTGAGCACTGATCAGCCATTCACAGAAAGTATTGTATTTTATCAGTGAATACAAGGCTTTCTCTGAATGGCTGAGGTGGAGATTGTGACATTATCTGCCTGCCTCTTGACCGATCAAAGGAAGCCTTGTATTAAATTAAAAAAAAAAACAAGAATCCTGTGAATGGCTGAGCAGAGTTCAGCCTAACTTGATTTTGTTCTGGCAGCAGATGGGATATCCTGGTAGAGTTGCTGGAACACATACGGTGTAGTGTATGGATGCAATGCTACATACAGTTTAACCGGTTTTCACCCAGGTGACTTGGTTACAGGGGTACATACAGTTTATACAGCACTGATAGCAACCACATGTATTAGTAAAGAAAATTGTTTGCTTGGGCCAGCTTGGCCCAAATCCAACTATTTACAGTGATAAAGTCGGAGTTAGGCTTTAAAGGAAACATCTGCTATGAGAGATATATGGGCTACCATTGTCAACCTCACAATGCTATATGCCTGTCTCTGGCTTCAGTACTTTTGTAGTAAGTGACCTGGAACAAACACACAGATTAGAAAGTTCTAGGTCATTGTTTAACGTTGGGGTGTCAATAGCAACCCCTTTGGCTTTAAAAAGGGGAAGAATCTTTAGTGTGAGGAAGGCTTTTTAGGAGCTCTGGTGTTATTGAGGGGGAAAGTTTGCAATGACCACAAGATAAATGATGGTGCCTGAGGGGGCAGACAGATTAAATCAATAAGGTAGGAGATATCCATTTGATGGGGAAATTGTGATTGTGGTTAATGTGGTCTAAACCCACTCCCTTCAGTAGCTGCCTCAATGTATTCTTCAACAAAATTGCCAAAGAGAAGCTTACTGTGCATGCACAAAAGTCATTTTTCCCATACCACATCAGTCACCCCTCAGCCGCCACAATCTTTAAGCTAAATGATTCTGCACATATGCATAGAAAGTAAAGACATTCTGAAGATCTGACGAATCATATACTCCATGGCGTCTACACGGAACAGTAAGGCAGAGGACAAGAGTTGCAATCTTGAAGAAAGTGGGATTTCTACAACAGGGGAAATATCACTATTGATTTCCCCAGTCCAGTTAACTACAGTCTGGGAAGAGGCTAGGGTGACAATGGCTTGCAGTAGGACAGGGCCTGCAAGTGCAAAGCAGAATTTTAGAAGAGTCTCCAAATGCCTACCCACTGAATCTTTAAAGAAAGGGGTACCCTCAAAAAAATGGTAGATTGAACATTCAGTGCAATAGTGGCTGGATCCACAGAGGGTCGTACCTTTTTTCTTGCTATCCATAGGATACAAGGTTTTGAAATAGTCGGGGGGATGATTGTTGTATAAGGCCTAATTTGCCTTAGAGAAGAAAAGGGCTTTCTACAAAAAGCCATTTTTCTGCATTTTTGAACATGTGGGATTGTGCAGTGCCAGGCATATTTACCTACAGACCAGTATGCACTGCCTCAATCAATATGCCACATATAGGCAGCATATGGTGAGAGGCTAAGGAAGCAACTTCCCTAAATTGTATTGGTGAAACATCAAGAGCCATCTTTGCCAGAAAGTCTGCAACTCCCTTGTCTTCTGCCACAGCAAGTTTGTCAGGCAATTCTGATTTAGAACCATGCATAGGGTCAGAGAGAGGTGAGGCAGAAGATCGTTTGCTGCCGATAGCCCTCACTAATTAAAGAAGTGGTGATAGCCACTGGAAAGATTAGACATAGTGGCAGTAAATTCTGCCTTTTTAATCAGACAGATCCCATGTGACATGGACATAAGGGAACCCGAGTTAGGGGATGAAGTGGAGTCAATGTTAGACCTTGGCCCGAGATGAGATAACCACTATCAACGTGAGAGAAACTTGGAGCTTCCTCCTCTGGCAGACTCACTGCTGTATGTCCCATGTGTTCCTGCTCAGAAGCACCTGTAATTCTCCATTATCAAGTGACAGTCTTTCCCTGTGGGATACTCATGGAATGGATGTTGATTAAGGAGGTTCAGCATGTCAGATATTAGGGCTACCATGGCAACCCAGGCACTAACAGAGTTCTGATCGCTATGTCTCCTTGCAACCTTGCAAAAGGCGGGGTGGCAAATGATCACTTGCATTGTTGGCAAAAAATCTAAGTGTGGAGCTCGGAGTCTTATAAGTCATTAGCTGAAGAGAAGTTCCTGGTAAGGAGGTTGAAAAATACTGCCAAATTTGAATAGGTAAATGCTATGATAGCTGAATAGTGAAAGTTCTGGAAAAACAAAACTGCAAGTTCCCCAACACCTTTGCCCTAAGAACCGCTTGTGTGCATAGCCCTGCAGTATGTCTTGGAAGATAAAAATGTGGTCTATACTACAGGGCCATCAAGGCATACAAGCCATAAACCAGTATTTACCTTGCATAAGGGTACAGGGGAACCCTGTTTTATCTTGTCAGCATCACTGGTCTTGTTCAGGGTCCAGGCTTTTATCCTTATGGTGGTCATAGCCTCAAAGTTTTCAGGGTCTGGGCGTCATAGGAATGGACCAAAGCCCTGGACCTGTATGGCATCCAGCAGTTAACTATACTTTTTGCACCACATGCCAAGGTGGGTGCCTATTTCAGTTCTAGTTCCCAAAGCAACCATTACAGGGTGTCGCCACTGCCATGGGGTCCAGGAACAGTTCCCAAGGTGTCTTGAGGGTCTCCAGTCCGGAAGCTGCTATTAATAGAAAAGTGTTTACTGGAGAATGCAAATAAACCCGATTACAAAATAGTAGGAAATTCTTCTCCAAGAGGAAAAGGCATCTTTCATCTAAGAACTAGCAAAAAACTGAAGCCCCATGGGATGGACAGAGTTATATGGGGACATTAGGAAAGGCCAGCTAATCTTTTGCCTGTGTCCAATTGCCGTACGATGTCACTATATATCCTAAGGTCTATGTATCAATTTGTGTGTCCTGTACTAGAATGATAAATATAAAACACCTTGAATACACTTTAAACTATGTTGTTGTTCTTTTTGAAAAAAAAGTTTGATGTGGCAGCATATCTCCTGATGCCAAGCATACAAACATTGCAAAAAGATCTCCAGCTGGCACCATGTCATATTCTGTTTGCAAAGCAAGGATCTGTAAATACATGGTAAAGCCACAAGCTTTCACAGAACATGCAAGTTTGCTTGCACATAACCACCCAGCATGATCTGGAACAGTTTAAACCTTTTGTTATCAACAGTAAAGGTTTACACAACATACTGATCTCAGTGTCAATGTCCCTCAAAGAAAAACAAAAGAAGAAAGTGTTATTTCCTAAAATGTGTTGAGGAAAGACATGGGCATTTTCAACTCACAAGGGGACATGTCAGCAAAAAGAGATCAAGCAGTTCAAACATAGATCAATATAGAAAGATGTGAACCCCCAATGACAGAAAGTTTCTCTCAGAAAACTCATTAGGAAAGTGTAAAGGAACCAAGTGAATAGTTTACAACAGACCTTAAACTCACAGAGACTGTGTGTTCACCGATACTGATGAAATGATGCATGGTGGAATTTGTATTTGGAACAAACTCCCACAAAGTGCAGAAGAATTGAATAATTCAAGGAACTGATCTTACTCTAAGCAAAGCAATTGATATTGCAAAAACCCATGAAGCAACTCAGGCACAATTAAAACTCATGACTGAAACAGATGAAGTGCTAAGTCTGTTATGTGGATGATCTCTTAGTGTTTGGCAGCACTATTGAAGAACATGACTGCAATTTGAAAACCACGCTTGAAAAATTCATGGAAGGAGGAGATAAATTCAGTGCAGAAAAACACAAACTAGGAGTAGGAAAAGTCAAATATTTCAGGTATATATTGTCATCAGAAGGCCTAAAACTAGATAAAGTCTCAGCAATTTCTCACATACAGTAGGTCCATCCGAAAGCCAGTTACAGCTGAAAACATCTCCAGGAATGACCAATTGCATACCACAGCTTTCTCATGTTTTATCACCTCTGAGAAAACTAAAGAAAACTTTATTTGAACACAGTAAAGCTGATTTTTGCATAGTTTCAATAAGGTAAGCTAGTTATAAATGACAGAGAAATTATCTATGCTTGAAAAAAAGGGATGCATGCCACTGGGGTTGGATATAAATATTTTCATCAATATATATGTAGGCAGGTGCAGTCTTGTTTTCCACTGCAAGTGGCGCTAGACTGCAGCAGCAATGCAGATGGGAGAGGAGGTTTAGAGAAGCTGTGTTTCTCTATGATTTCCTCAGCAATCAGGACAGTGATATAGTTGGATGCACAAGCCCCATGTGACCCTGGTGGCCACCTTAGGTCAGCAGAGTATATTTAAGTCTTTGACCCCTGGGTTTGGCATGCTTTTTGTGAGTAGACAGGGTAGACACAGGTTTCTCTTCTGTCAGGGACAGTGCCAAAGATAGGGAGAGGTTCCAGTGGAGTACGGAGAGTGGGTCATAATTACTGCCATTGACACCAACAATGGGGCACTATTCCTTCAACATATCAATGATAGGGCACTATTCCTTTTACTGACCAAAGGTGCTATGTAATTCTATACTCCCACTGACCATAAAGCATGGAGGCATTGTTTATTCCCACTGAATCCAGGATATTTGCCACCCCCACTGGCTATAATCCAGCTCTCCTAAAATCTGAAGGACCTTTGTTTAGAAAGCGTGTAGGCTGATTTACAATAATGATGGAATAAATGCATTGTGGTTTCCAATCTTATGGTATGGTGCTCCTTCTTCTTCAAGAACACTTCAGGTAAGAACTTGAAAATGCAGGCTCCTCTGTGCATGTGAGTAGAATACTGTGCATCAATACCCTCCAAATACATGTGATACCTTCCTACCCTTCCAAAAGTCCTTTTAAAAAAGAATTAAATACTTTATGAAACAAAACATTGCCATAACAACTAAAAATGTGTGCTCAATGAAAATACCTAAATTAACACTAAAAAGTGTAATATACTGTAGATGGCCTTTAGAGAAGCAGTTCTCAACCTGTGGGTCTCGACTCCTTTGGGGGTTGAATGACCCTTTCACATGGGTCGCCTAGGACCATCGGAAAACACATATTTGAAACGAGACACAGCTCCTCTATCCATCTCCAGGCGGGTCCGCCCACATGCAGATACGCCCACATTTCCCTGGACCGCGATGTGTGGGTGGGATGACATGTCCTGTCATCTGGCCACACCCCCGGGATCACTCAACAGCTCAACCTCCTCGCCTGTGAGTGGCCACCGGAACTGTAGCTCAGGAGAGGCACACAGGCGGCCAATCACCGGCAAGGAGGTGGAGCTTGGAGAGGAGGAGCCAAGCAGCACCGTGAAGATCAAAGAAGATCAAGTGAGGGAGCTGCCAGAGCGAGTGAAGAGGAGAGCGGCCAGAGAAGGAAGACAGCTGACCGGTAAGTGTCTGTACTGTGCAGATGGTGCTGCTGCAGCCAGGTATGCTGGCTGTAGATGGGATAGGGAGGGAGCGAGCTCAGGCTGGAGCAGGGGTCAGCAAGGTAAGTATCATTGATGCCAGTGGGAGGAATCATGCCCCATCTTTGGTGTCACTAATACCAATGATAGGGCACTATTCCTTCCACTGACACCAATGATGGGGCACTATTTCCTCCACTGACCCCAACGATGGGGCACTATTCCTCCCCCCACTGACCCCAACGATGGGGCACTATTCCTCCCCCCACTGACCCCAACGATGGGGCACTATTCCTCCCCCCACTGACCCCAATGATGGGGCACTATTCCTCCCCCCACTGACCCAAACGATGGGGCACTATTCCTCCCCCCACTGACCCCAACGATGGGCACTATTCCTCCCCCCACTGACACAAACGATGGGGCACTATTCCTCCCCCCACTGACACCAACAATGCGGCACTATTCCTCCCTCCACTGACACCAATGATGGGACACTATTCCTCCCACTGACATTAGTGATGTGGCACTACTCCTCCCACTGCAAAATTACAGTTCTAAAGTAGCAACGAAAATAATTTTATGGTTGGGGATCACCACAACATGAGGAACTGTATTACAGGGTCGCAGTATTAGGAAGGTTGAGAACCACTGCTTTAGAGGCTTTGCAGATGATTCAGGTCTGCAGAATCTTTGACTTTCTAAAAGAAAAAAAGTACTTAATACTATTTTTTTGTCAACCAGTTTAAAAGTTAATACTCAAAGTTATGCATCATAAAGTAAAACTACGGCAGACCTTGTAGAAATATTTTGACATTGCTGGGTGGCTCTTGTAAAGCCATTAGTCAATATAAAAATTGAAATGATTCATTTTTTTTTTTATGCAGTGAACATGTTCAGAGGCGGAGTGATTAAATGGAAGACAGTCTGTAAGTTATGATAAGGTGTGAACTGAGCTGCTGCGGCACACAGCTATATTACGCCGGCGCACGGGAAATCTTTCTTTGTACTCTGCATACCTCAGATAAACATTTTCATGCTCAGCAAATATTTTGCAGATGTTCTGAAAAGTGTAATTGCTTTTTCTTGTTTTACTGTCTGCAGGAAGAAAAAAAAACTGCTTTGCACCAGCAATATGTGAAGCATGGTAAGGGTAGCTGAGAATTTGCTTTAAAAATAATAGGTTGCATTTTTAATATTAGTATAAAAATGCTTAGTGCACATCATTTGTTTATAAACCCAATATCTTTTTTCCAGTGAATTATAATAAAGGAGGACTGCTTTAAAGGTAAATTCAACTAATACTTACATATTGCACGGTAACTAAGAAGCTGATTCACATAGAAGCTTCTTACAATTCTTGGGAACCTTAATGGTGAGACTTGGCCACCAGAATACAAAGATCTACCCAACTGCTCAGCCATTACCAAGCCAAGTGATGGCCTCAGGATTACCTGAAGGATTATACCTAAATTGTATAAATGACAAAGGGGGGGGGGTCCATTTGAAACACCCCAACACATTCACTTTGGGCCTGTGGGAGGGGCAGAGACTACTAGGAGGAGGTCTGGTTGAATAAATGTGTCAAGATGGTCACATATACATCAGGTTTGCCTTAATTTTGCTTTCTTTTTTTTTTCTTTTTCATGTCGCACGCCTTTGCAGTTTCCTTTTTTATATAAAATTTAAATTAAAATTCTGAATAATTTCAGTAAATCTTCAGTTTTTCTTTACATATTGTAAGAAAACTAACAGAAAACTGTTTAATGTAACTCAATGCAGCTGCATCAAGTACATACATAAAACTATATTTAATATTTTCAACCTGTTGAGCCTGTTCCTTTTTGATTCAATTGAAAGAAAATTATCTAAAGAGGGATTAAATAATGAAACCTACATATAATATGAAACATATATATACACATGCCATTAAGAAACAAAATAGCGGGACAATTCAAAACACCATATTGCATTGAAACCAAAAATGCCTATTTTCACAGAGCTTACATTTAAAGGGGAAATTCCACCAAAACTAAGATGGTTGTGCATGGAGTGTCTTACAGTAACTCTAGAAATGAAATCTCCTTATATGAGTTTATGCTGCCACCCACCTTTCCTGACCATTAAAAAGGATTCTCACTCATGCAACTTCTATAGATATGCAGTCAGATATACTTTGTATTAACAACCATCATTTCCATAGTCTTATTTCTCCTTTCCTGTTACAGATGCTGTGCGGGTGTTTAAATGTGACTGAAGTTCAATAGGCAAAGTCAGGCAGACTCTCTCTAAGTCTGTGTGAAGACTTCTGCTCTAAGGGGTGTGGCTGTTATTTAGCTCAGTGAACACAGAGCTCTGCAGTGTGAAGGAAACAGCAGTTTCACTGAATGAAAATGGTATTTTACAGTATTTCCCAGGAAAACGCAGTCAATAAATCTTGATATACAAGGTTACAGAACTATAGAGAAGGAGTGTTCCAAAAAAGACAACAAAACTGAACTCCATCAGGTAGAGTCATGTTTACATTCTGTCTCTTCCTTTCTGCATGTTTTCATGGCACCTAGAGTAGCTATTACACCAATGGGTCATTGGGAAAAGAGAGCTACAAAAAGAAAGTTTAAGGGAGAAAAAAAAAAAACATATAAAAAAATATCCTGTAGCCTTCTGCTTTTAAGGACTGAATCACACTGCATTTTTTGTACAGCAAAATCTGAAGATGCAAACATTTAGCGCACTGAATATGTCTGCAGTGGACTGCAATGCGAACAGTGCATTGCGGTGTGCTGCTATGCATTGTGGAGCTGCATTGGGGTGCCATTCAATGCGAATGGCACCGCCATTCAGGGAAGCCTACCCCAACCTCACCTAACCTCACCTAACAACTAACCTCCTCCACTCCTCCCACCACTCCATCACCCACAGCCATTTCCTCCTGTACCACCTTCCCCTCCCTCCTAGATTGTAAGCTCGAAAGAGCAGGGCCCTCGAACCCCTCGTGTATTGTATTGTTACTGTCTTGTCTCATGTTCTGTCCCCCTTGCTACTGTACAGCGCTGAGCAAACCCTTTGGCGCCATATAAATACTGTATAATAATAATAATAATAATAATAATAATGATATTGTGTTACAGGTGAAGAAAAAGACTACTACTGATAGTGGAAACTACTGTAGGCAATTCTCTGTGCTACGATTTCATTCATTTACAGTGCATCCATAAAGTATTCAGACCCCCTTCACTTTAGTTCAATTTTATTATATTGCAGCCTGATACAGTTGTTTAAATTCATTTTTTTTTTTGCATTAATCTACATTCAGTACCCCATAGTGACAAAGTGAAAACATAATTTTAGAAATGTCTGTGAATTTCTTAAAAAGAGAAAAACTGAACGATCACATGTACTTCAGTATTCAGACCCTTTACTTAGTACTTTTTGAAGCACCTTTGGCATCAACTACAGCCTTGAGTCCTTTTTGAGTATGATGCAACAAGCCTTGCACACCTGGATTTGGAGATTATCTGCCATTCTTCTTTGCAAATCCTCTCAAGCTCAGTCAAGCTGAATGGGGACTGTCGGTTGACAGCCATTTTCAGGTCTCTCCAGAGATGTTCAATAGGGTCCAAGTTAGGGCTGTGGTTGGGCCACTCTAGGACATTCACAGAGTTGTCCCTAAGCCACTCCTGTGTTGTCTTGGCTGTGTGCTTAGGATCGTTGTCATATTGAAAAGTGAACCTTCAGTCCAGTCTGATGTCCTGAGTACTGTGGAACAGGTTTTCAGTTAGGATATGTCTGTAGTTTGCTCCATTCAGCTTTCCCTCAACCCTGACCAGTCTCCCAGTCCCTGTAGCTGAACATTACCCCCATAGCATGATGCTGCCACCACCATGTTTCACTGTTGGGATGGTATTGGATAGGTGATGAACGGTGCCCGATTTTCTTTCAGACATATCGTTTAGAATTCAGGGCAAACAGTATTAATCTTGCTTTCATCACACCAAAGAATCTTGTTCATCACAGTCAGAGTCCTTCAGGTGTTTTTTTGCAAACTCCAAGCAGGCCTTCATGTGTTTTGCACTGAGGAGAGTCTTCCTTCTAGCCACTCTGCCATAAAACCCAGATTGGCAGAGGGCTGCAGTGATGGTTATCTTTCCTAAACTTTGTCCCATCTCCACACAGGATCTCTGGAGCTCAGAGTGACCATTGCTTTCTTGGGCAGCTCTCTTACCAAGGCCGTTTTACCCCAATTGCTCAGTTTGGCCGGGTGAATAACTCTTGGAAAAGTCCCGATTAAGCCAAACTTCTTCCATTTGAGGATTATTGAATTTTTCGTAGCCTTCCCCAGATCTGTGTCTTGCAATAATCCTGTATCTGAGCTCTGTAGGCAGTTCCTTTGAACTCATGGATAATACGCCAATATGGTATACATTGTCAGCTGTGAGGACTTTTATAGAGAGGTGTGTGCCTTTCCGAATCAGTTTAATTTATCACAAATAGACTCCAATCATGGTGTACAAACATCTCAACAAAGACCAAGAGAAATGAGAGGCACCTGAGCTAAATTTCAAGTGTTGTTGCAAAGGGTCTGAATACTTATACCAATGTGATATTTCAGTTTTTCCTATTTTATATATATACTAACATTTCTAAAAATCTGTTTTTACTTTGTCATTATGGAATACTGAAGAAAAATGAATTTAAACAACTGTAGTATCAGGCTGCTACATAACAAAATTAAAAAATGTGAAGGGGGTCTGAATACTTTACAAATCTACTGCAAATGAGAAATATGCCAGAAACGATATATTTTTTTATCAAATTAAAAAAAAACATATGCTAGAGAATGTTCTGTATATTACCTTATCTACTTTGTTTTTGGACAGTGCTGTTTCCCTTAAAAAAAAAAAATCATTCTATAAAAAGTTCTGCCATTAATGAGCACAAGCATGTTGATGCTGACGCTCTGCATGTCAAATATCCACTTCAAGCCAAGCTATTTTATATATATTGTAAACATGAAAAAGTGTTATGATTAAGCATGGCATTGCTTCTCAAAAACAATATTTCTTCAATGCTGTTGCTGATATAATACACAGTCCATTAAATAAACCCTTATACTAACTTTTCCAGACAAAGTGGTTCAACAACATCGCCAGTCGAGCGTCTCTTTGATGTCTTACATTAGCACAAAAAAAGAAAAGGACCAAATAGCTGCCAACTTTGAACCAGAGCAGAATGATCTCTCATTAGTCTACTCAGATTGCTTCCAAAATTGGTTTTTACAAAGCATTCCGCTTCCGTCATAATGCGACTTGTCAGCCTTTTTCATGTTAAGTTTTTGAGGCTCTGTATTGTCACATAGTTTTAAATACAGTAACACTATATCCATATAAACAGATTCATTCTCAGGGATGGGTCTTTCAGCTTTCATCTCCTGCTATTTGCACAATGCGTAGCAGCTTGCTGCTTAAGATTCACAGCACAGAAAGCCGGAGAGGAAGGCAGAGAGCCAGCAACAGGACCAAGTTGGCGAAAGCTACAGATTATTTGTTTTCAAGACTACATGACACGTTACACAACTGCAGGCATAATTACAGCGCAGCAATAATATACCAAGTCCCATCTTGACACAATCTCCTACAAGTAAAATTCAGTACAGGGCAGGCAGAGAGGTCGGGAAGGATAAATATGGTGTTTTTAGAGGAATGGAACAGAGGTTGTGGAAATGGCGTTCCGGTAAAAGAAGAAAGAAACCCAGTGCTTTAAAAAAAAAAATGGACCTCCACCTTTTCATCCACATATATTCCCAACAATTTCATTACTCTGTCTTTTATATAAGTCAGTTTGTTTATTAAAATTTTTTTAAAACAATACTTTAGATGCATGGATCATTTAATGAAATACATGTTTAATACACCATCAGACAAGACTTATGGTATAAAACACGAAACCCAAGTGCATTCATTCATTAATTGTCTGTACTCATCCATAAGTCACAGGTCAAGATCAACTAAAACCATTTTTTTTGGTGGGTTGACTAACATTAACCTTTTATATACTTACCTTTCCTTCCCTCACCCAAGTATTCCAACCACATTTTTCAAAATGTAAAATACATGATATGCTCATCTATAAATATAGAGCCTTCACCTACTTTCCACCTGGTATGCTGGATAGATCATATCACAGGAAAAAGTATAGGAAGTCTGTTTTTTTAAAAGGAACTAGGATAACAGAAATCATAGTTGCAACTGAAGCTCACTCCTGGGGGAATAAAAGGGCATTTCACTCTGAAACTTCTTTCTCATCACCCTTGGCGTTGTGTGTGCAGGAGAGTAGGACAGTGCAGGTATCTTTTCCTAGTAACAGGAAATGTATAGTGTTCCATTGCACACTTCTCATCACTAGATGAGTAAATGTTAATGCCAATGTGCTTAACCTGAAGAAAAATTGGTCATACTGGTGCAGTCTACCCAATTCTTTACAAACCTGTAACGTACTGCGGTGGCAACAAGAATGTACACTGATATATTACTGATGGAGAGAGTGATGGAGATCTGGACACTATACTTGCACCATGGTCCAAGCTTAAGTGCTATGCTGCTATTTGTCTATCAGCCATCACCTACCCAAACATTTTTCTATTTTTTTTTTTTTTTTTAGGACTGGCCCTATTTTTGTTTTAGCTTTAGAAAGAGTAAAGAATGGTTAAAGCAAGGAAGTATCTTCAATATGTGGGAAACCTCTTTCTGGTGTTATCAATCGAAGATATTCCTCCCTGCTTTCAGTGCAAACATTTTGATTATTTTGCTCTTTCAGTCCTGGTCACAATGGCTACTAGAACAAACCCAGAAGGTAAAATTATCTGAATGGGGACACATACAGCAATAAAAGACAATCGGGAGTTCTAACTATGTGCCACTCTATCCAAATCAAAAAAGGAAGCCTTTGGATACACTTTAAAATATAGTCTAAATCCACACTTAAAATAACAAAAAAGTGCAGAGCTATAAATCATGAAACTTCAATTACAAGAATTGCTAATTAATAAATAATAGCGAATATTATAAGTGATGATAATATAAAGGTCCAAACAAAGATGCTTCTATATAGAATTTCCTTCCTCCTGTGATCACGGAGTGCTCCAACCAAAGAAATGTGCACAATTCCTCCACCACATGTCTGCTCACCTCCAGCAGTGCAACCTCACATATGATATGCTCAGTCTAACCGTACGTTTGGTCTCACAATGGACACTGAAGATCAACTTGATGACTTATAGATGTTAATATCTCGCTCCAAATGCACCCCTCATCAGCAGTATTCCTCATAAATAAAAAGCTTAACATAGTGCGTAACACTTAAAAGCTTTATTTACCACTATAACATATCTAAATGTACACTCACATGTGACAGGTGCCAGACTGCACCAAGTGTAAAAAGCCTCCAATGAACCTCCGCAATCTTAAGAATCTGTGCCGTCGGAGTCAGCTAAAATATATTACAGGGGTGTCTCTTCCAAACATGACAACATATCTTATAGAAATCATGTGACACAACTGTAAAAGGGCCCTTGGTATACTACCAGAGTGTCTTCCGATCTATATTCGCTTGGAAGGACGTGTGCCACCATTGTGATAAATGCCAACTCCTAATTGCGTTGTGACATCATCCAAAAGCTCCTCCATTTAGAGTAGTGGTTCTCAACCTACCTAATGCCGTGACCCTTTAATACAGTTCCTCATGTTGTGGTGACCCCCAACCATAAAATTATTTACCCAGTAATTATAATTCATGAGTGTCGTTTTACCTCCAATACTGCTGCTTTCAACACAGTAGCTGCTTTTAACAGAGTAGCTGCTTTCAACACAGCAGCTGCTTTCTACACAGTAGCTGCTCTTTACACATCGGAAATATGTGTTTTCTGATGGTCTTAGGGGACTCCAACTGCACAGATTCATTGGAGGCTTTTTTACACTTGGTGCACTCTGGCACCTGTCACATGTGAGTGTACATTTGGATATGTTATAGTAGTAAATAAAGATTTTAGTTCTTACGCACTATGTTAGACAAAGCATATCACATGTGAGGTCGCACTGCTGGAGGTGAGCAGACATCTGGTGGAGGAATTGTGCACATTTCTTTGGTTGGAGCACTCGGTGATCACAGGAGGAAGGACATTCTATATAGAAGCATCTTTGTTTGGACTTTTATATTATCATCACTTATAATAATATTCACTATTATTTATTAACTAGCAATTCTTGTAATTGAAGTTTCATGATTTGTAGCACTGCACTTTATTATTTTATTGATTTTACCTAACATGAGAGAGGGTATTCGTGTTATAGCGCCTACATAATTATTTGGGTACATTACATTTATATATAATTTTTCAGGTGCACTTTTATTTATCCATAGTAGCGTGCAAGATTTCTATTTATTTAACAAAATCCACACTTGTTCTACACTTATGGTAGTGGCTGAGATACACCAAAAATTGTCTCTTTGATGCTTTTATTTGCACAGCTCCTTGATATTCAGATGTACAGTAGCTATGTTTTATTTTTCTTGTAATTTCAGCCAACTAATGTAGGTTTTTAGTAAGATCAGCTGCTTTTCTTACTCACCTGTGGGCGGGGGTGTCCTGTGACTAGGCAGGTCAATTCCAGAGTTTCACCCTCTCGTATCGTATAGACACGTTCTGAATATCTTTCTTCCTCGATATTACAGGCCAGGCCTGAATGGATGATCCGTACAGTAGGCGGAGCTGTGAAGAGAAGACAATTACATAGTCTGATGACATTGTACTGCAATTAAAAACAAGAAGAAATTGAGCGTTATATGAAAAAAAATTACAACCATGACATGAATCAAAGCTTGCACCAGATAGTGACCAGGAGGGGGGAAGGGAGGAGAATTACATTTATTTTTCCTAATGTCGGGCTCTCTGCCTGGTTGTCCATACTTTGATGTGGTACTACTGAAAGCCTGTAAAATTGTCATTTTTTTTCATTTTCACCCTTTTTATTAGGCCCAAGGTGTTGATCCCACTAAAGTTGCTGTAGCGTCATGATAATAAAAATCCTAGATAAAATTTTTTTTTTTTCTTTTACCATTCTCTTTAGGCTTCCCTGCCTGGTCTAAAATTCTCATGGTACTATTCCCTATTTACAGTATTTTTTTCAGGTCAATAAAGGACACTTTTTCCAGTTTACTTGGGTGGATTGGTTCACGCTATGAATCAGTGGTCTTTGGTAAACAGTCAATTGGTGTGGACTGGTATGCTCATCACTAGCAGGCAGAATTTGTATTCTGCTTTCTCAAAACAATACAGTAAAAAACAAATCAAGCAATAAACAACTATAAAAGATAAGAGTCTGAATGTTTACAATGTGGTCATATTTTCACGCTGAACCGTTACTGGTACACATGTTAAGCAGCTCGCTTATCTCCTGTTCTTGATACAGGCAATTTTAGCACCTTGTTTCCAGTTTACCAATCACCTATTACTGAGACACTGACATTCTCCTCTATTATGTAACTGACCCGATCGGATGTTTCTTTGTGTTACATCTTCTTTGTAAGACCTGCAAGCTAAGTGAGCCTTGAAAAAGTGCTCTGTATCCTGAATTAACCTGTAACGTTTTGCTTTTACATGCTACAAGCAAAAGCAATTCTGCAATTTACAAACCAATGAGCCAAAAGAGTAAACAAGCTGTTTTGTAAGAAATGTTGCGGGGTCAAAGAATTAGCTACACTAAGCAATGCACCACTTTCCTTATGCAATTAGAAATCCCAGTAAACTTTACCAATCTCAAGTAGGGGGTGGGAGTGTATATATGTGTGTGTGTGTGACTGTTCTCAGAATATCCAAAACAACCCAATATAAAATCAGTCTGCAGACCTATGAAAGTCGAGTTAATCTGAGCTTTGCCAAAAGCCTTGTACATACGATAAGAATATCTGACAAAAAATACCGCTTTCGGAGCAATCGTTCGATAATCTGATAGTTCGTATACAGCTTTCAAGAGCAGATTACGCCAGTTCATGTGAAAATATTTGAAGGGACAAGCAGAAAAGCTTTTCTTATATGATAACAGAATGAACGATTTTTGCTTAATCAGTACAGTATTCTTACGTAAAAAAGTGACCAAGATTGCGGATGCTCAGAAGGAAAGAATACATTACAATACAATATAATACATTACTTCCAAAGTTGTATTTTCAAAACTTTAGTAACCTAATTATTTTTCGATATAAGACTAGCATGCAAAAAAAACAACCGGATTATCATTCATTCAATATTCTCAGTGTGTGTACTAGACTTTAGTGAAACAAAGCAACAGGCTCACCTTCATGACTCCTCGCCACCAGCACATCACCTTTCTTCATGTAGTTCTATTCAGCTGTCAGTTACAAAAAAAGACAGCTATGTGTAAATTCTAGGTCCCTTCAACTAGAGCCTACACAGGGTTGAGGACTCACCATACACACAAGCAACCATACTGTGCCAATCATCATTGCAGTCACATGCCTCCCCATATTCCAGAGTACTGAGTATTTTCACTCCTGGCAGCTCAAGGAATAAATGGAATGTACCGTATGTAAAGCTGTGGAGAGGGCTGAGATGACCAAGTCATCATAAGGGGGGATATGATCTCCATGTATAATACGTAAGGGGGGATATGGTCAACATGTATCAATACATCAGTGGTTCATATAGTGAACTCGGTGTAGAGGTATTCACCCTGAGGTCATCACAGAGGACAAAGGGGGCACTCTTTACGTCTGGAGGAAAAGAGATTTAATCTCCAAACACGGAAAGGTTTCTTCACAGTGAGAGCTGTGAAAATGTGAAATAGACTCCCTCAAGAGTTGGTTCTGGCCAGCTCAGTGGATAGCTTTAAAAAAGGCCTGGATTCTTTCCTAGATACACAGAATATAACTGGATACTAACATTTACAGGTAAAGTTGATCCAGGGATCCGATTGCCTCTTGAGGGATCAGGAAGGAATTTTTTACCCTGCAGGAGCAAATTGGATCATGCTTTGCTGTTTTTTTTGCCTTCCTCCGGTTTAACTGTGGGTGTAGGATTATCATTTTTTTTGGGGGGGGGGGGTTGAACTGGGTGGACTTTTTGTCTTTTTTTAGCCAGACTAACTATGTAACTATGTAAGTCACTGTAGGCAGGCAGTGGAATGAGACCGCAGAACACATGTTCCATGAAGTGCATCAGAAGAAGGAGCAACAGCAGGATGATCCTTCTTCAATGCTGAATGCTGGAAGAAAGTGTACTGTGCACATGAAACACTCCACTTAGGGATGACCTTCAGTCTTAGTCATTACTGCAGTAAGATGGCAGTAGTGGGTTTTTTAAAATGACACCAAACAGTGACAACTATGAGGAGCTCTGGATGCTTCAGACAAACAAACATACTAACTTCTTGAGTCCTCAGAGACTGGCTCACACCAGAAGCTGTGCCATGGCTCTAGACCGGAAAATGCTCTGCAGCTAACAGTACACACAGGTCTAGAAACCCCATAACTCAGTGCCTAGTGATGAAGGATTGGATATGCTAATCCAGGGAACTGCTGTGTAAAGTCTAGCTCAGGTGGCTTTTTCAAAGTCTTGAGTCACCAAAGTAAAAAAAAATAAAATATCTACAGTATATAGAGCAGGGTTTCCTCAACCAGGGTTCAGTGGAACCCTAGAGTTCCTCCAGAGGTTACCAGGGGTTCCTTGAGCAATGAGCAATTCCTGCCTCTCCAATAAAAACCCACTGACACCATTGATCCTTTTAGCTATCTGTAAGGGGGTATTCTTCCCAATGATCACAAGTATAAGGAGCATTCTTCCCACTGATCATCACACTAATGTATCAGGAGTTGTAGATATAGTAATTTTTAGCAGGGGTTCCCTGAGTCTGGAAAGTTATTTCAAGGGTTCATCTGTGTTGAAAAGTTTGGGAAAGGCTGGTATAGAGTATCTTGACTAAAGCAAATAAGTGAAAATACAAGAACAAAATGGTTGGCAAGATATAGTTAGACTTTTTTCAGTAGCACTGAACAAAAAGTCATCCTAGGAGGCTAGCAAAAAAAAAAAAAAAAAGGCATGGCAGGGTTGCATAGGGGCTGGCTTAACTTTCTCTTCTCAGTGTCCCAATTTCTTGTATGCATCAGAAATATATTTCACCCCATGTGAAATACAATGTGTGTATATATCTAAAACAATGCCAATAATCTTCAAAATTAATCTGAAATTTGATATATAATAGTTTCTCCTTCATAAAAAAAAATCTTTAGCCTGTTTTGCAGCTAAATATTGGATTAGAGAATGACAGGGTAGATGGTACATTTATCACAAGCAGTCATATGGATGTTTAGACCTTAAAGCTTGTCTACCAGGCCCAGGTGAGCAGAAGGCATGGAATAAACAATTTAGTCTGGCTTAGGTTCCATTGCTGTGATAATTGCATTTGAGGTTTCCTAAATCCTGTCACTCCTGTGAAAAGGGATTACTGATCATCTATAAAGGGGAATGAGCTCCGTATATGAATTCTTAAGATGATGATAAGATCTAGCAAATCACAGACTCTAGAAACCATGGGAGAAAAGATGTAACATAGGTTGCTATATACAGTAGCTTTATGTAAGATAGCATTAAAGAAAATAAAGAAAAAAGAAAAAAAATAATAAAAATCTTTAGTAACAAAAAAACAAACATATAGCAATGGCTTTTCAGGGACAGTCCTTTTGTAAGATTTTTTATTTTTTTTTATTTTTTTTTTTTTAGAATAAAACGTGGAAGAGCTAAATAATTGTTTACCTGAATTTTCACTTTTTTATTCCAGATTTTCCCTCTGTGAAATATGTAGTCAATGCTTTGTCATTAATAAGCATGCCTATTTATCAATCATCCATGTGCTGCACATAGCTGATCCCAATGTCCTGTTGCTATCCCATATTTTGTATCTATGAAATATCAATACAGAAGAAAGGTGGCAACCTCTTATTTCAGTCCTTGTAAACAGCTGAAGTAGAAGGCAGCCAGCCAGTGAAGAGCTAGAGAGAGCTCTGTGGAAAATCAAAAAAAAAAAAAAAAAGAAAGATGACTCCCTCTAAGTGCAGCAATGCAAATCTTTAATATATCTTAAAATTGTAATACAGGCCATTCACAATGGCATGGTGGAAAGGGCTTGTAATCTGAAATAATAGGCATCCGCTGTGTGAAGACACGTGAGCCTCTATGCGTGCAGAAGGGCCCAGTGTTAGGCGGCAATGCTGGTGGCTCCCAGAAGAGAAGACGCCACTTCTGGTCAGGTGATGGTGGGGGGTGGCGTGCATTCAGAGCATGCATGCTCCCTCTTCAGGCCTATTATTTCAGATTACAAGCGCTTTTCCACCATGCCTTTGTGAGTGGTCTGTATTACAATTTTAAGTTATATTAAAGAGTTTTATTGCTGCACTTAGAGGGAGCCACTTTTCTTCTTTTTTTGATTTTCCTCAGGGCTCTCTCTCTCTTCACTGGCTGGCTGCCTTCTAGTTCAGCTGTTTACAAGGACTGAAATAAGGACTACCTATTATAAGGGCATTATTGTGTTTCACACATAAATATTCCCATTACATCATGCTCATTGTTTTCAGTCCACACACACCATTTTTAACCCTTTTTGGAGTGCGCCAAATACCCATTCCACTTGTATCTATAAGCCACTCAGCTTAACTTAAAATTGCCAATAAAAAAAAAAAGTGCACATGGGCAAGGAAAAACACAAAACAATATAAAAATTCCCCAGCACACTCTCCAGCTAGTTAGAAGGAAAACACAAATTAAATTGTTTGCTATAATAGATTATTGTTGTATCCATTTGCAAATTCAAGTTGTACCAATCTGCTCTCTACATCCAAAGTCCAGAATTTGTAAAGCGTGTCTGAGCTTTCAGAAAACAGGGGAAGGAAAGCTGAAGTAAACACACAGCTCACATGAGCAGAGCTCAGGATTTCAATCACAGGCTTGTGTGCTGGAGATTTATGCCGTCACCTTTTTTCTCTTAGTGTCAGGAAAACTTGTCAGACATGATTCGTGCTGATGGAGGAATGAAGCAGCAAACAGAAATGATATTTATTGCTCTTAACTGAGACAAGAGCACACTATAGAGGGATATGCTGTGTTCATATTCCAGGTCTGAGGTTTACAAACACTAACTATAGGAAATATGCAAGATTTCAAAGGATAATTGAACAGCAGACTTACCTAGAGGCAGTCTATCCTCCTTATATGTATACCAATACACCAGGACATCATTCTCTATATTATCAGTAATTATGGCATTTACACCAACAAAATAGCAATTGCATACAATGTCATAATTTCTTTTGAAAATCGCAGCCTGAAAGTTGCATATTGTATTCTTTTTTTTGTAAAATTATTTTTATTGGTATTTTACATAGAACATACAAAATTGAAACAAAAGATAAATAATCTGTGACTATGGCCAGAACAAGCCAGGTAGTCATCCAAAATATGAAAGAGAGGAAACTATGCCCGTGGTGTAGTGAACATCAGTATACATATACATTCAGGAGATAAAAGACAACCCCCCCCACTCAAGACAACACACATCCTACAGGTTAAAAAGAACACCCATCACATCAGTTCCTGAGATAAGGGTACGGTGTCACAAAGTCCAGGACATGAACTTAAAGGCCAATGAGGCTGCTAAGTAGTAGGCAGGAACAGTCGAATGTAATTGTTGTGGGAACCAAAATTTTATACCCCTCAATCTGAAACCGAATGGGGGGAGCAGGGGCGGACTGACCATTTGGAAACATGGGCACTGCCCGAGGTCAGTAGGGGGCCCCATGAGATGCCCCTGGTACCTTTTTCATAGGCTTTTTTGAGTTTGGGCAAGGACACAGGGGCCCCATGATCCCCTATTGCCCGTGGGCCCCATGGGTCGTCAGTCCGCCCCGGGGGGGGGGAGAAACCTATCCACCCCAGTGTGCGTAAAATCCCTTTTTAAGTTGATATCAGTTGCCTTATGCAGCATGAAGCCCGTTTGATCAGAGAACACCAATACTGTGTAATACTGTGGATAATATGGTGGCTAGAATTTTAGTAAGTATTTTGAAGTCTGTGTTCAAAAGGGCTATGGGCTTAAAGGGATCACATTGTTGGGTTCTTATCAGGTTTGACCAGTAGAATTGCATTAGCCTCATAAAAGGACTGTGGCAGAGATTTAGTGCGCAAACAGTCTGCATATTGTATTCTGAAACCATTATTAGTAATCTGAGAAAGGTAAGTAGATTCTCCCAAACCAATATTTGTCTTGATACAAGAGTAGTGGTCTGCTCAACTGGTAAAGAGGGTCTGTAGAGCCATTGTCAGTTGACTCCTGTAAAGTCTTCCACATGCCTCAGTCTCTGAAACCTGTGCGCATATTTCCCCGATTTGCCTAATTGCATTCTTATTTGGTAAATCAATACATCATTTAAATAGGAAAATCACCACTGATTACCAGAGGTGCAGGCTACTGGAGCATGGAAGTTAATGGAGAAGCTGTTCAATGTTGAGTGTTCCTGTTTATGGCAGCACTGACAAACTATAGTCCCATACAAAAATGCTTTGATTATGAACCATTAACTAGCTATTGATGTTGTTTTTAATGGTGTACTTCACCTATCTACTGATCTTATCCTTTTATTCATTTAACTGATATACTGCAGCTGTGACCATGCTCCAGGCTACCCTTCTCTTTGATGTCACAAGCTGGGCTTTCTTTTAGTTCAGTTACGCATCGGCACTTATTTTTATTATTAAGCACACAATGATAACACTTGTCTTTTCTGTGAAAACTCACTGTTTAATGCAATAAACAAAAGTGAAGTTTATGTCTTATAAAAGAGCAATTTTTGGCATTAAGTAAACCCAGTCATTAAGGAAAATCTCTGGAGATCATAGGACTACGGTCAGGTGCAGGGGCGGACTGACCATTCGAGCACTCGGACACTGCCCGAGGGCCCGGGGTCAGTAGGGGGCCCCATGAAATGCCCCTGGTACCTATTTTATAGGCTTTTTTGAGTGTGGGCAAGGACACAGGGGCCCCATGATCCCCTATTGCCCAGGGGCCCCATGAGTTGTCAGTCTACCCCTGGTCAGGTGCCAGATGTCATGGGAGCCCTGAATAACATTTTTTGCTGGAGAAGTAAGTATCTGTTAGTCTTTTTCTTTATTTCATCAATACTTATAACAAGATGGAAGGATACAGAAGAAATCAGGAGTTCATTTTCTTAACAGGTCTGCTTTTGCAGTTATTAAAATTAAAGAAAAAAAAGACAAACAATGCTCTTGCATGCTCCAACCATTGAAATGGTGTCATCACATGGATTTAAAAAGGAGAAGGGGCAAAGCTTGTTTGGTCATGCACTTAGTTTTGTGCTTCTGTGACCCATATTTAGCCAACCGTGGGCTAAACTCTTGTCGGCTAACATCACAGAGCCAATGCAGTCTCTGCAGGGATCCCTACAATAATGTTGGGAGCCACCCAAATGTCTGACCGGTAGCTGGCTCAGCCTCTTAGCATGCTCCAGACAGCTTGAGCCAGCTGCTCCCAACTCTTCACAGTCTGGCAGTGAGCCCTGGAGGGGCAAAGCACAGAGCAGTGACTGACAGTCACTGCTCTGGGCTAAGAGCAGACCCAAGAACCAAGTGATTAACAGTCTTTGACTGCTCAGTTCCCTGTGTAGAGTCAGCAGGGGACAGCTGCAGCATTTGATTGATGCTGCAACCATCTAGGCGAGATGGATGTTTGTATTTTTACATTCCCACTCTTCTCTTTTAAATGATGTACATGCCAATAATCAGGCAGATGAGAACAAAATGACTCGGTAGGTGGAGTATAGATCTCCAGGTGAACTTCATAGAAATTAATCTGAACAAGATTGCTGGAAAGAACTGTAGTTTATATTACACTTCACAGAAAGAAACATTAAGTTTGAGAAAAATGTTAGGCAGGGAATATGAGGTGGCTAAAGGTTCTCTTTAATCCAGGTCATGGTATACTGAATAGTAGTTAGTCACATTCACCTGGACTTGTTCTCTAATAGAGAAGATGTTTAGCTGCTCATCTAACTATACACCTTCAGCCATATAACTTGGCATGTGGGTGCAGCGTGATGAGATGCAAGTGAACACACAGAATCCGGTTGCAATTACCAAAACTTGTATTGAAGGATTGGCTCAAAGATAAAAACAGCCCAGCAGGAAGGTACCCAACTGGGAACAGTCCCAGTCCCAGTTCTGTGCAACAATGTAGAGCGGAGCAGATCCTGATGTACTAACAGCATCTAAACCTGTCCAGTCTGAGCTGAATGGGGAGGATTCTTAAAAAGGATAGCATGTGCCTACTCATCTGGAACCTCTTTCTTTCGCTATCCACTCTTCCTCACAGACTGGTAACCTATCCCTACTCTGTCCACTCGCAAAACTGCACCAAGCCTGGGTATCAGGGTCTTAACCAGACTCTGTTTGAACCAAGATGGCCACCTGAGTTACATAGGACAGCGATATCCAACCGCATCGTCTCCCAGTGACCTTGCAAACCACAGAGGAATAAGTTCCTCCTGACTTCCTCTCTCTCTGCAATGTCACTGCAGTTTGATCGCCACCTGCAATAGAGGAAAGAGACTGGCCCTGCCTACAAGCACGTGTCTCAGTCTTGTCCTAGATGTCTATGTCCCAGGGCATCAAGGTGATTGGCTCACATAAATAGAACAGGACAGTTTCACAAGCTTTCACACCTTCCATCATGTTTGTGTACAATTGACATCTGTCTCGACACATTTTATAGTGTCTAGGTTAAATTGATTGAGTTACCCATGTGACTGGGGTGTGCTCCCAACTCTCGTTCGAATTGTGGAAGCTGCTAGATGAGTAGAAAAAGGTCTTCGACATTATACAGCAAATCCAATTAATTGTGACTATTTCTTGATAGAGATGGTTAGGAGCTTCTAATTTGTGGAAGCTGGAAAACCCCTTTAAATGAATACTAAATAAAACAGATGAAAAACAAAGCTATTTTAGTGTAAATGAGAGAGAGATCTTTTAGGAGCGATCTAATGCAAAGCGGCATACCACGACTCAACTGCATTTATTTATTTATTCAAGTAGAACAACTCTTGAGAGTTTGTGTGCAAACATTACAGCTGATGCCACAGACAACAGATGTGTTTCCATACTGATATAATAATAGAACTGTAAACAACGACATAAGAATGGAATGGTGAATTGATACATCCACTTTCTCCGACTATCCTAGATCCACAGGAAAAAAAAAAAACTGCAGCTATGCCCTTGACAGGTTCTCATTCCTATTGGATTTCCACCTAAAGAGTTCACTTTACATTCTTTGCTGACTTGATGAAAAGCATACAGATAATGCATATCAAAACTGAAATACATCAGGCTTGTTTAACAATTGTGTAAATCCTGACATCTGTCTACGAGAGAGAGCTACTGTAAATTATGAACTATATAATGAAAATCGTCTGCACGCAGCTCAGAAATGTTCTTCCATTTGTACATGGTGTTCGATGACAGATTTGGTCTGTGTCCCTTTTCACTCATGGTCGGTTCCATTTTAAATGCACAGCCAGGGCTTTAGTTACCATGAAGCACCCATGGACAAGTATGGTCACCTGTGACTAGCAGGTTTCCAAACTAAGGGGGGTAGCGGGGCAAGGGGGATTTTGTACAGGGGGGTTCCTAGGGGGTTATGGGAGAGGGGGGAGGTTGCCTACATCTTGGATGAGAGGGAAGGCAAGGGCACTGGGTTATATGTTCTTTTAGACTATACGTTGGTGTCATATTCCAATTTCTCTTCTTTGCTAGTCATTTTGGTGACACCCACCATTACAATATTGAACTTGGACAAGGCCATGGACAAGTACCTAGGGTAGCATGGTTAGAAGGGGCAACACTAAACCTGAATAATTACAAAATGTTTTTTTTTTCGTATCTTGTTTCCTTCTGTCTATTTTTCAACATTTGTAGGGGAAGAGGTTTTCACTCGATATTGAGAGACATCAATAGACTATTGTACAGCAAACATGAAACCATCTAATTTTTTGATTGGTGGTCTGTACATTTCAAACGTATTTCTGCATATATAGTAAACAGTATGCCATCTTCAATAGGGCATGCTAGCATTACTATTAATTAGAATCACATGACACAAGGGACAAAGCTTTGCAAAAAGGTAATAATCATTCAAGCGTTCCTAGGGTGGTACAATATCTAAATACTTGAAGCTATTTGTATTCATTTATCCTTAGGTTAGGGCTACACTGGGGATTAAGCCTATGGCTACATGGGGGATTGTTAGTTGCTTAACTGTGCTACTAAAATTTCATGAGATCAATCAATGTGTTTGTATCCCATCACTTTAATGTGGGTAGCTGAGATGAGATTTTTAATAGTGCAATTGAGTAATTGCCCATGCAGCTCAAAGTTTGCTGAAGATCAAAGTACAGGTTTTCTTTAAAGCCCCTTTCACACAGGGCAGAATCCACTTTGCTCACCAGGGAATCTGTCCACTGATCCTCTGTTGAGCTGAGCAGAGCAGATTGGGCAGATGACAGGTTTGTGTCCATGACATTTCTGCAGAGCAGACACGGACAGAGCTTGCTCTGCTCTATGGGTGTTCAGGTGTAAATGGATCTGCTGTCCGTTTACATTCAACTGCCCTCCAATCCATCTACATGGAGAAGAACCAGTGTCAAGACAAGGTAATCTAAAGCCCAGAATGAAGATGACAAACAGCACCCCCCCCCAAAAAAAAAAAAGTGTATGACCATTATGGGTCAGCAATCATCTCTCCCCTCCCCAAAAAAATGTGAGCACTAATCTGCACACTTACCCCCAAGCATAAACTCCCTTTGCAAGGCAAAATTCTCCCCAAACAAAAATTCCCCCTCTTCCAGTACAAATTCCCCTCCCAGTTCAAATCTTCTCCCTCCCCAAATTCCCCCTCCTAGCACAAATCCTCCACCCCTGAAATTTCTCCTCTGAGCAAAAGCCCCCCCCCCCATCCCCCTTTCCCCTCTCCTAAAACTAATCCCCCAAAATATCTCCTTGCACAAATCTACCCAAATCATCCCTACTAGCACTGATCCCCCCCTTCCTAACAAAAATCTACCCTCCTAGAACAAATCATCTCCAATCAAATCACCCCTTCTAGTACAGCCCCTTAAATCCTGACCAGGGCAGTCACCCATCCTGCCCACCCCTTGTCACTGCCCTGAGGACAACGGATCCTCTTCAGTTTGTTTTAACTAGCCAGATCAGATCGGAGATAGGAGGGTGTAGATCCGTCGGTCCATAGAGAAGAATGGACTGTCTGATCAGGTCCAGATGAAAAACTTACAGGCAGACCTCATCAGAACAGTTGTGTAGAAGGGGCTTAACAACAAATTTCTCTTATTTGCTCACAGTTGGTCTGTTGAATATACCATTAAATGTGTTTTATTATTTCTGTTTCATCAGTACAAAAAGGATACATAATTTGATCCTGTCTGAAATCCAGTCAGAGCTTTTTATCTTATGGCGCTGAGGAGAGGGGAAGCAGTTGTTCTAACAGACTTCCTATTCTAGAGTGACAAGGCTGCATCACAGAAAGCGAGCATTCCCACCCTATGGCAGAAAGTGCATTACGTGCAGGATCACCAGGTAAATATATAATATAAAAATGAATGCAGGCACCACATCTACCACATCAAGCAGCATTAGAGGTTACAGCTAGCATGTCCTGTATAAACGGATCTTCTGAACCTTTCCTTGCAAAACTATTCAGTTTCACAAATATTACATCAAAAGATGCCAAAGATCTACCAGAATGCAGATGTATCTCTGAGAAATAGCAGCTGGCAATACGTTTTCTTGTCCTTGGACCCATGCTCCGTGACCTTGAACCGTGAAAAAGTAAAGCCAGGTCATTTGCCAACAAGCTGGGAAATATTCCTGTATGTCAAACACTTTCAGCAGCAGAGGCAATCATTATAACCCTGCTACAACACACAAACAGCCGACATGTCACAACCATACATTATAAACATTCACAAAGGATCACCACAAAACTAGATGAGGGATCAAGATAAGTTTAAGTGTCAGTAAGAAAGTTTTTGTTACTCCATGTGGAGAGTTCAACACTGGTGCTAATCTAGTTCTATGAAGTCGCTGTCCATCTCAGTTTTATCCTGTATTCAGCCCTGAAGAAAGAAGAGTGATGTTGCCCTCGAAACACGTTGACTATTTTTTTTTAACAATTAAAATTATCTTGAACTCTTATCTGGTTTTGGTTTGGTGCTCCTTTCTGTATTTCTATGATTTGAGTTACTGTTGGGTGCCCATTCAGAGAAGCCTTGCTGTGCGGGAGCCACCTCACCAGATCTACTGAGCTTGTTTGAAGTTTTCCTTCATCTGACTACACATGCAAGTCTAAAAGTTCCCAGAGCCTCTTTGAGCATGTTGTTCTGAAGTCAAAGCATAATTTATGACCACCTTTAATCTTAATTCTTCATGTTAAAAAAAATATATCCAACACATGCAGATAAGCAAAACAGAAATAAGGTCAAGAAAATAAAATAAAATGGTAATAAAAACATTGCTGCTCTGTGAAGGGAGACATGAAATATAAAAAGGGACTGATGCTTTAACCTTTTCTTTGACATATGTAATTCTTTTGGTATTTAAACACACACACACACCCCCATACAAAATAGATTAGTGGCAAGAACAAATCAAATATATGAACTACTTTAAAAAGCAAAATGTTTTCTTTCATTTTGGACAGCATGGAATTAGATTAGAACTCCTGTTTTTTCTACCAGTTTATTGTTATTATCAAAAGTGAAAACAAAAGAAAATCCTACATTTTAGGTTGTCCCCAGAACAGTAATAGAGGGGAAATCTTCTAATGGGGACACTGGTTCTGATGACTTTGGGTTCCTGTAATTTGCAGGGTTTCCTCGCTCTTCATGTTTTGGTTACACAGATGGTAAAACAAAAGTCCATCAAGGGCTAAAACCTGCCTTTACTTTATCCAAAATAAGAAATAAAACTAAAGGCAAAACTATATTTTTTTTAAAGGATATTTGTTAACTGTAAGAAGTATAACAAACCCCCACTTCAAGAAAAACTACACCATCTCTGGCCTTTCCACCCTGTGGAGCAAAACACTTCAGATCTGGCCTGTTTGAATAAGATCCGCATAGACTTGAACGAGGCCCTTTAACAAGAGTAGAGATCCCCAATATGAATGGAACCCAGTGTGTGCCGACTATATTTATGTTGGATGGATTGGTAACATTGAAGGACACAGCATCTCCGGAGCCAAGGTAGGTAAGAATCTGTAAAGGTATAAGTTAGTGTAATATATATATATATATATATATATATATATATATATATATATAATGACTGGTGCACAGTCATGTTGGAACAGGAAGGGGCCATCCCTAAACTGTTCCCACAAAGTTGAGAGCATGAAATTGTCCAAAATGTCTTAGTGTGCCGACGCCTTAAGAGTTCTCTTCACTGGAACTAAGGGGCCAATCCCAACCCCTGAAAAACAACCGCACACCATAATCCCTCCTCCAAACTTTACACTTGGCACAATGCAGTCAGGCAAGTACTGTTCTCCTGGCAACCGCCAAGCCTAGACACATCCATCGGATTGCCAGTCAGAGGAGTGTGATTTTCACTCCAGAGAACTCTAGAGTCCAGTGGCGGCGTGCTTTACTGCACTGCATCTGACACACTTGGTGATGTAAGGCTTGGATGCAGCTGCTCGGCCATGGAAACCCATTCCATGAAGCTTTGTATGCACTATTGTGCTAATATGAAGGCCACACAAAGTTTGGAGGTCTTTAGCTATTGACTATGCAGATAGTTGGCGATTTCTGTGCACTTCAGCATGTGCTGACCCCACTCTGTTATTTTACGTGGCCTATCACTTCGTGGCTGAGTTGCTGTTGTTCCCAGTTGCTTCCACTTTGTTATAATACCACTAACAGTTGAGCATGGTATCTTTAGTAGCAAGGAAAGTTCACAGAAGAACTTATTGCACAGGATGCAACCTATCACGGTACCACACTTGAATTCACTCAGCTTCTGTGAGCGACCCATTCTTTCACAAATATTTGTAGAAACAGTCCGCATGCCTAGGTGCTTGATATTATACACCTGTGGCCATGGAGGTGATTGGAACACCTGAATCCAATGATCTGGAGGGGTATCCAAATATTTTTGGCAATATAGTGTGTGTGTGTGTACATATATACATATATATATATATACATACACATACATATACACACACACACATACATACACAAACACACATACACATATACCGCTGTAAGTAACTAAGAGAGAAAGGTAAAAGGAAAAGAGAAAAAAATGGAAAGGGAATAAACGCCCAATGTCAAAAAAATGAAACAAATTACTCCTGAACTGCTCCAAAACAATTTCTTGCTTCCAACTGAAGAATGTTGGTGCAGTGAATTGACCTCTTTTTTTTCTCATCTCAATATCATTATGTTACTGGTTCTATTTTATATAGAGCTTTTTTTCCTGCCAGTGGCCTAGATTAGTTTATCAAAAAAACGGAGTGGCAATTTGTTTACTGCATCCAGCAGCGGCTTGTACAATGAGCGTCCGGAGAAAATTCATCTTGAGACATTCACCGAGGGAGTAGTGGAAATCCCATTAAACTTGGAACTTATGCATAAAGCCATACGAGCTTCATAAAAACAGGGAAAAGGGGGTTTGGGTCATTATTGATGCAGACACTGTGGTGATCCCTTGAGACTTAATGGATTTCTATCCTCTAGAATCCCCTGTCTAAAAAACAATAAACAGCATCTACGGGGTGTAGTAATTTCTAGATATGGCATTCTTTCAACAGGTATATGAAGAGATTTTCCCATGGGAGCTATTGAATATTTAACTGCAGTTGAAAAGTTTGGCTGGAAAATATTTAGCTTATGTAAGGGAAAATAAAGATACTTATCCTTTATTGAATGAGGCACAATTAGGTAAATTAATTTAGTTCAAAACGTACCAAGAAAGGTTCCTTTTTTAAACAAAGTAGGCTGGCTTCAAGTATAGCTTGACCTTTTGGGTGATTTTTTCTTTTTATTTAAAGGATGCACATTAGCACATCCCTGTATTCATCAATGAACCATTAAACCTATTTTTTTTTAAATTCAAGCAGTGCCTGAATTCCTGAAACCCTTTTACAGCAGGCAGGAGTGTGAGAAGAAGTAATAGCACAAGGTGTCCATCAGCTCACGTGCTGACAAGAAGCATGTTGATAGGAGGAGATAGCAGAGTTCCTCTTAGTAAAAATTCTGTTTTCAGTATACCTATTACTGCATGGAATACATTCCTAAAAAAGACTGCCTAATAGAAAAAAAAAAGAGAAAAAAAAACGCCTAATTTCTTTCAAGACATGAACATGAACTTCATTGAATAAGTTCCACTCCAGAGCTAAATGTCATGAATCAACTCTAAGGAATAAAGAAGAAAAATGTATTCACTTGTCCTTTACTAGAAGATAAGATATCACAATAACACAATACAATATACTTAAGATGTTTTTAAAAGGAAAACTTCTAAAAATAATTTTACTTTTGCCCAGAGATACAGTAAAAGAAGAAGACATGTGGGTAATTTAAACCAGCTTTGAATCACCCACAGAAATCTTTGTATCTCTGGGGACTCAAAAATATATTTTAGGTTTGATTTCACTCCCTTGCATAGGGCAATATTGAAGGTGTCAATCAGATTGCAGGATAAACAAAATAATTCGGAAAATTTGCAGTTATGGAAACATGGCAGCTTTGTAGTGACCTGGGCAGATAGTGGAACTAAAAATCTTGCTGCTCGGGGCATGGCCTGGAGCGGCATGGAGTAGGACATGTGTAAGTAGTGCTCAGCTAACATCCATTTCATAGATCCTATGGCTTCTCACATAGTCTCTCCACTTTTCTTGTGGACCCTGTGGTACTACTGATCCCAGTTAGGAGGTCATCTCCACGGCGTAACTTGGTAGCTAAACTGGACAAATACCAACGACAAAACAGAAACGGGACAGGGGAAGATGGCAGTTCTATCTCTCTGCCTCCCAACCAGGCTGCACAAAGATTCTAAAAGCCTGTCATACCACCCTGACCCTGAATAGAAGAGGTCAAGGTAGACATCTCCCTGATTAGCCAGGACCTACACAAGCCTCCTTACAGAGTGGCAGAATCTAAAGTCCACCTGAGACAGGGCAAAGATTAGCTTTCACCATTTCACTGTATCTGTGGGCAGATGCAGCAACAGCTTTACCAGCTAGCTCAGAAGGAAGATGATCTTGAGAACAGGCTGCAACACAGCAACCTGAAGCTTATGGGAATCGCAGAAAGCACTGAGGGGTTTATTTATTAAAACTGGAGAGTGCAAACTCTGGTGCAGCTCTGCATAGAAACCAATCAGCTTCCAGGTTTTATTGCCAAAGCTTAGTTGAACAAGCTGAGGTTAGAAGCCACTTGTCCGGACACCTGAGTGTATGGATCTGGCCACTTTCCTAGAATACCTGCTATTCAACATCTACTGCAGAGACCATTGCATGGAGATTAAACCATCTACAAAATGGCAACTAAAACTGCCATTTCCTGATTCCCCACAGCACACCTTCATAGCAAAGTTTTTCAGCTACAGAGATAGGAACAATATATAGCTCCTTACAAGAGTAAAAAGTTCACGTCTCATTCCAAAATGCCAGGATTGAAGTGTTCCTCTGATTTCTCGACCGAAATCCAATGCTAGTATATGAAGCTATTTGATGCAAAAAAGTTGCATAAGAGTTCTCCATAAAAAATATGTTCTACCCAGTTCGCTTCTGAGTTATTGATGGCAATCATGCATGTTTTCCCACAATCCCAGAAGATGTCTATACCTGGCTTGAACAGAGGGATACAGATGCTGCTGACAGGGGGTAGCCCATCCAATAACTGCACTGACTTGTAAGTACTCTTGTTCATTGATGCGTTCTATGCCTCATGCTGCTTTTCACCCACTGAGAGGCTTCACATAGCTTTCATTATAGCCTCAACAGATTGCTCTGCTTGCTCATACCATTTTATCTCACCTATTTTGAGGCCTAACTTGAATACCTACACGGATTGTACCCATTATCCTGTATGCGACTCCTGCTCTTCTAGTTGAACAAAAGCATTTCACCAAGGGAGAGTCATTAGTTACTTTGTTCATGGATATGTCCTGTTCTTCCTAGTTTATTAATGACCTGATAAATCTGGGTTCCTCAAGCTGACTGCTTTGACCTGTCAAACACATATCAATGATACCTCATCCCTCATCATTGCTCTCCTTTTCCTTCTTGTGTTTGACCTACATGCAAGCACCTATGCTACATCCATGTTAAGCAGGACATTGCCTCCCTAGGTTGGGGACCTACAATTAGAGTTGTTTTTTATTTTCCAACACCTATACTGTTCTGCTTTGATCCTGGATGATGGAAGGACATTTAATCTGCATCTGACTATGGCTCAAGCCTTTTGCTGATTGGGAACTACACTCACATGAGGTAGGGCAATGTAGTGCTGGGCGGGATAGGGGTTTCTACTGTTATATTGTATTTTGCTTTGTATAGTTATTGTGTTACTTGCTGGTGATGTCACCACTGGACATCAGGGCATTAAAGAGCCAAACATGATTAAATTTTTCAGCAATCATCAATTAAAATATTGGTTTTCAGCAGAATAGCCCTTTATGACTAGTGGAAAAAGATGGATATTTGGTATGTAATTTCCAGCCTCTCATTCCCTTCTCTGGTTAATATTAAGCTTTAGTTAAACACAAGGAACAATTCTTCTAGCTCTCATTGCATTGCATCGATTGGCTTCATAGTATCACAGCTGTTCTGGAAAGGTGCAGATGTCGATACCATTGTTGTGCCACATGACGCATGAAAATGAGACAGAGTGAGTGACGTAGCCTGGACAACTTTTGTCACACACGTGTTGTGTAAAATGATTTAGTAATGGATAATGCAAGCAAATAGATTTAACTTCTTATACCTTTGTTCCCTGGAACATGATTTTTTTTTTTTTTACATTCCAGATGCTGCTAATAAACTATACATTATAAATAAAAAAGCCTAGATAAGATAGTTTGCAATAAAGAAGGATAAATAACATTATGGTGGACAATTTTGAGAACAGGGACATTTCTAAATCCTTAAATTGCCCCTGGTAATTATACCGGCATGCCAAGTATGTATCTTTCTGTGGTGTTCCTGTCAAGTAGCAAAGTGGTAAGTTGCACTGTCCAAGGGACAAATTAGTTTTTTTGTTTTGTTCTGCTTCCTAGATCTCTATTGCCCCTAGTCATTACAGACAATAAATATACTGTCCCCTAAAGTCCACAGCATCCTGAAGGTCTTTTGAGCCTGCAGGGGTGGGACTGAGCAGTTTGCATCTAGGCAGAGTGTGGCATATACCTGCTGCCTTGGACAGTGCAATGGACAGACAGATGGCAGCATTTAATTGCTGGTTTGGACAGTGTGAGGAAGCAGAACCTTGCTTAACCATTGCCACGCCGCCCTATAGCAGAAACACTGCCACAGGTGCTCAAAACCACGTATATATACACGTGATTTTGCATTTCCAGGTAGGGGGCATGCACGGGCCCTAACAGCGCCACCATTCATATCCGCTGCTGTCAATCATCGGTGATTTCCGACGATCTCCGACGGGGAGGAGAACTGTTTTGTTTACTAACAGTTCTCCTTCCTGTCAGCTCAGGCACACTGCATCCAAAGCAGTGTGCTTACAGTGAAGCACACTGACACGGCCCCCTAGTAAAACACTCCCAGAACACAATTATCCCTTTGATTGCCCCTCATGTTAACCCCTTCCTGCTCAGTGCCATTAATACAATGTGAGTGCTTTTTATTAGCACTCATCACTGTATTAGTGTCACTGGGGATGTCATTGACACCAAGTAAGTCCCCCCATGTCTGAATGTCCACCGCAGTCCTGCTATAAGTCGCCGATAGCCACCATTACCAGTAAAAATTAAAAAATAAATAAAAACATTCCCAGTATCGATACGTATTTGTAAAAGCTAAAACTTTCAAGTAAACCAATTTATACGTATTGGGATTTTTTGGCCTAAATATATGACAAAATTAGATTTTTTTTACTGGACACGTTTAATAGCACAAAGTCCAAAATATAGTTTTTTTTCTCAAAATTGTTGGTCTTTTTTTTTATATAGAAAATTAAAAAATGCACAGGCGATCAAATACCACCAAAAGAAAGCTGAATTCGTGGGGAAAAAAAGGACATACATTTCATTTGGGTGCAGAGTTGCATGACCGCGCAATTGTCAAAGTAACGCAGCGCCGTAACGCAAAAAATGGCCTGGTCAGGAAGGGGGTAAATCCTCTGGAGGGCAAGTGGTTAAAGTGTATGTTACACTAACATTTTATATCTATGATATGTGTCTGAGTTACCATGTACTTGTATTAAAAAGTAACCGGTTTTCTTTGTATTGTTTCCTTTGTGTGAAGTACCTGGTGATCCTGTCAGTCCCCCTGTTTTTCTATTTCAAACTGACCACACTATGCAAGGAAGCACATGCTTCCCCTCATGGTCAGTTTTCTTCTTCGTATTCTGTTTGCAAGAACAGTCTGCCTGTACCCCAATGGTCAGATATCTACTGACATCCCCCCTGCACAGCCATTCACAGGGGAGATCAGTGAACTACTGTTTCTCTGCCTCCTTCCGACAGGCCTCTACAGTCTCTATCCTCAGCTCTCCAAGCCCCATATGGCATGGAGAACAGAGGTCATGTGATCACATATATACAGTGGGGATCGAAAGTTTGGGCACCCCAGCTAAAAATTTGTATTAATGTGCATAAAGAAGCCAATGAAAGATGGAAAAATCTCCAAAAGGCATCAAATTACAGATTAGACATTCTTATAATATGTCAACAAAAGTTAGATTTTATTTCCATCATTTACACTTTCAAAAAAACAGAAAACAAAAAAATGGCGTCTGCAAAAGTTTGGGCACCCTGCAGAATTTATAGCATGCACTGCCCCCTTTGCAAAGCTGAGACCTGCCAGTGTCATGGATTGTTCTCAATTGTTCTCAAGAAGGCTATAAGAAGATAGCAAAGCGTTTTCAGATGTCAATATCCTCTGTTCGGAATGTAATTAAGAAATGGCAGTCATCAGGAACAGTGGAAGTTAAAGCAAGATCTGGAAGACCAAGAAAAATATCAGACAGAACAGCTCGCAGGATTGTGAGAAAAACAATTCAAAACCCACGTTTGACTGCACGATCCCTCCAGAAAGATCTGGCAGACACTGGAGTTGTGGTACACTATTCCACTATAAAGAGATACTTGTACAAATATGGTCTTCATGAAAGTCATCAGAAGAAAACCTCTTCTACGTCCTCACCACAAAAATCATCGTTTGAACTTTGCAAATGAACATATAGACAAGCCTGATGCATTTTGGAAACAAGTTCTGTGGACCGATGAGGTTAAAATTTAACTTTTTGGCCAGAATGAGCAAAGGTACGTTTGGAGAAGAAGGGGCACAGAATATAATGAAAAGAACCTCTGTCCAACTGTTAAGCATGGGGTTGGATCAATCATGCTTTGGGGTTGTGTTGCAGCCAGTGGCACAGGGAACATCTCACGAGTAGAAGGAAAAATGGATTCAATTAAATTTCAGCAAATTTTGGATGGTAACTTGATGCCATCTGTGAAAAAGCTGAAGTTAAAGAGAGGATGGCTTCTACAAATGGATAATGATCCTAAACACACCTCGAAATCCACGAGGGATTACATCAAGAGGCGTAAACTGAAGGTTTTGCCATGGCCTTCACAATCTCCTGACCTCAACATAATTGAAAATCTATGGATAGACCTTAAAAGAGCAGTGCGTGACAGACAGCCCAGAAACCTCAAAGAACTGAAAGACTTTTGTAAGGAAGAATGGGCAAAGATACCTCAAACAAGAATTGAAAGACTCTTGGCTGGCTACAAAAAGCATTTACAAGCTGTGATACTTGCCAAAGGGGGCAGTACAAGATATTAACTCTGCAGGGTGCCCAAACTTTTGCAGACGCCATTTTTTTGTTTTCTGTTATTTTGAAAGTGTAAATGATGGAAATAAAATCTAACTTTTCTTGACATATTATAAGAATGTCTAATCTGTAATTTGATGCCTTTTGGAGATTTTTCCATCTTTCCTTGGCTTCTTTATGCACATTAATGCAAATTTTTAGCTGGGGTGCCCAAACTTTCGATCCCCACTGTAAAAGAGAAAAAGATAGCTAAATAGATATACACACACACAAATGTTTTGCTTTTCAATTCTATTTTAAACTGAACAGGTTGTTTTACAAGGTGAGGATTCACTTATACTTTGGCTAAACATGACATTTAAAAGCCCAAATTTATTGTTTCCAGTGTTCTCAGACTGAATGTTTATCAAATGTAGCAGTCACAGAATAGAAGAGTGTTTAAAATTCATGATCCTGAACTTGCCCCTTTATGAGATATATTTGGTTCAATTCCTGCTCAGGTGCAAGTACAGGAAACATTATTATGAGTAGACATGTGCGAATCTGAAATAAATTATACCGAAAACAATCAATTCATAGGTATTCATTCCTTTCATTTGGATGACAAGATGTGATAGAGTTTTGTTAATGTTTGAAATAACGTATCTACATAGCAAGTGATCTGAATGGATTCAGATTCTTGTGTTTTAATCATATGAGAAAGACGTGATAGTCTTTGACTCTTGGATAATCAACTGATTCTTTTTTCATTAACATACAGTGTTTCATTATTATAATTATATATGCACTATATATGAAACGGAAACATATTGCAATAAATACAGTAAAGTGTGAAAGAAGAAGATTCCTACTTATTGTGTTTGGTTTGGATGGAGGTGGATCCATCAGAATCTCCAAATTACAACATAATGAATGAATCTGAAATTAATTTAGTTCCATTCGTTACTTTCAGATGCATGTAACCCTAGTCAATATTGTCCAATCTGCTCATTCCATCCACTTGGATGACTCTGAATGCATATGTAATCTTGAATATTGAATAAACATATTAAAACTAATATAGCAAATATCCTAAAATATTTTCTGAAAATACAAAATCAATTTGGAACAATGAATATAAAAAAAAAAATATACGGTATTAAGCAAATTCCGAAAATGAATCATTCGAAAATAATGAAAGTGATGAAATGATTTACTTAACGAATTAAACCGAAAATAAACAAACTTTTCTGTCGTGCTCTCTAATTATGAGTTTGGGATTTTTTTTTAAATTAAACTTTACTGCAAAGAGTTTGGGAATTTAAATTTCAATGTAAGCCTTGTTCTACGAGTGATATAGACTTTTACGGTATATATGGCCTAAGCACCAGTATGAAGTCAACAGACTAGAGTGAGTTGTTGATAAGCCATAGGGATACTGAAATTTTACTTTGCAAATAAAGTGTTAAAGCAATCCTTTTTAATGCCATTGCCTACAGAACTACTACCACATTGCGCACCGTCATCTAGCCCCTTGCAGCTAGAAAGAGTGAGTCCAGGCTGTCAGTCGCAGCCTGCTTGTCAAAGAGGTCTCTGCCGTTCCTGTGACAGTTCTGTGTCACTTCTCCATGCATATGTCAGGGTCCAGGAAAGGTGGTTGGAGATGAAGATGAGGGCTTAACCTGCTGACAGAAAAACTACATTTGCATATCAGAACTGTTTAGTATGAAAGTTAAAAAGAAGGTGTGTGTATCTGAAACACCAGAGCAGATTATGAGGTACGACAAGGTTTGCATTTTTGAGGATTTGGAAAATTTCTTTAACCCTTTGGAGGACCATAAGATTACAGAACGCTAATAAAATCAATTTTTTGTTTTTAAAGTTTGTACACTTCAGCTGCTGTAACTAAGCCATTTCATGAAATAATTGGCAAAAGGCTAGATCCATTTGTTGATAAGAACTAATATTTTGACTCAAACCAAGAAAAAAAAAAAAAAAGTATTTTAAGTTCCTAATCAGATGATACAGGCAATTAAAAACATGGGACAAATACATCCCTTGGTCCTCAAAGGGTTAATGTCTTGCCTATGGATCTGGTAAGGTCAGGAACATCATGCAGGGCATGGTGTTCCTGAGAATGTAGGAGTGATGTGACTGTAACCCTTTGTTCTCTTACTATATAAATATATTCTGAATTGGTGAAAACCAAACAAATTCTCATCTCTACTGGTCCTGTAAATATCGCTGCTTGAATTCAGTCACGTACTGCAACATTTTACAAAGCCAGCCATCTGAATTAAATATAATATGTATACTTAAACAAACCACACAGTCGGTTTGTGAAACATTTCAGACTAAAATAAGATGACGATGGTACCGTCAGAAACCTGCAGGAATTTTCTTCTAACAAGATTGTTGTCTAAGACACTGTGGGAATCTAGGAGACAGACTTCTATAACTTACTATTGTTCACATATAATTCCCATTCATTATCACTCTCATGTCCCTGTGTGTACTACATAGTTTATGACCAAATGAAGACGTTGTTCTATCCAGTCTCAGTGGGATGCACCGGCCAACATTTCCAGTATGCTATCTTGGTTTGCAGTACTTTGTGTTTTTATCGTTAACAATTCTCTTAGACATATTCAAGTAATGCAAACAAAATACAGTGCCCTTGCTATGAGGGCATTTTTGTAGTAGTTATTGACAGTGGATGGTTGATGTATTCTTTATGGAAAATAACATGAATTTGCACAGATCAAATGTGTTCATATAAATACTTTTTATCCTTTTCTCAAGCTTTTAAAGCCTAAATAGGGAAACTATATAAAAAGGCACGCCGTTTTCTACACCTACATATCTTTATGAAAAGGAAACATGTAAAAGAACAAGCATTCTTGGGCTCTAAAAGTAGAAAATGTACAACTGGGTTTGTTGTCATGATTGATGAACATTCTTGAAATATAATATGTTTATCAGTGCTCTTAAAATACTTTATCTGGACATCTAAAACATGCTGAATAATGGAACTGAGAGGGAAAAATTAATTATGGCACATTTTAAAGGTTATATGAAGCCAAAGCCTTTTTTTTAGTCTTGGTTAGAGTGATGAGGGGTTATTTCCCCAGCTACAGAAATGCATTCTGTCACTAGTGAATAAAGCCTAATTCTAGGTTTCTTGTGACTTTAAATAGTTATCTTTTGGGCTACTTGGTCCAAATGATCCAAACTTGGTCCAAATGAACTAGTTTGCTTACCTATACATGGTTGTCACCTTCAAAATATCTTCTTCCCCCTGGGGGTGGAGGTGGTCTCAGGGAGGGGTTATTTGGGACACTCACACTATAAATAGTCCACCAGCAGTGAGAGTTTCTCTCTTTGCCACCATTTTGACCATGAGCTTTGTGGGGGCTGATGGTGCAATAACTGGATTTGGATCTTAGGTAAGCTCTGATTACACCATTTTTACTTGCTTTGGAATACTTACAGGCTATCGCCACTACTCTCAGGCTATTTTAGGCTACTTTTGGATCCATGATTAGATGATTCCCCCTGCTCCCTCTTTTTCTTACTTTCAGACTCATGCATGAGGATATCTTTTGACCCTTATGGGCAACATATGATTTGAGTCATAGATTTAGTAATTCAATGGAGATATGGTGCCAGAAACATCTTATCTACGGCTTTTTCTGAAGCCTGTGTAGCTATAAGATTCTGAATTTTGAGGTACGATTTAAACGATAGTTGCAGGTTTGTACAACGATGAAGGTGGTTCTGGTATACACGGCAAAGATTGCATGAGTCTTTTTAATTTGCTATGCAGCAGTTCCTTGAAAGTGTTGCTAAGGTTGTGGTGTCCCTTAATTAAATCCTTCCCCATGGGCACGGCAGGCATGGTCGTCCAACACATTGTCACACATGTGAATATAAGGTAATAAATTGTTTTTTTTTTCTCCTTTCTTCTCCTTTCTCTTTGACCTTTCTGATTTTTCTCCGCAATTCAGGGTGGGTACTTACCAATTGGGGTTAATAATATTAACAAGTTTTATGTTATAAAATTGGTGGCTATGATGGTTTACAGTGCTGTGATTGCTATATGATGTTATTAATTATGTACATTTTGTTCTAGTCTTTGTATAACAAGATCCAAGATCCTGAGGAAGCGGTTTTCTACAAAATGCGTTGGCCACATAAGAATAGGATCTTAGGAACAGATATATGGCTATACGCAAAGAAATGTAATATTCCCTCATTTTTAAGATTTGTAGTTTTTACAATGATTGTCTGTGATATATAGTATGTATAGGTCTATAATAAAATATGGTTTTTATGTATTGATACTCTTTTTGTGTCATACCTCGGGAGGTACACTTAAGGAGTTCCAATTTCAAATTACTGTGGATATATTCATATTCTAGAGATGGTACCTCTGGGAAGTGAAAATGACCCCATATCCATCCCCTGTATATGCTTTATATAAATACACCTTCAAAATAGTCCCCTTGTGAAGCAACACCCTTTTCTAGGCAACTGTGCCATTGACACACATTCCTGGAGTTCATTTTTCATAACGCTGTGCAGTATATTTGTCGCTGTGCACTGGATGTTGGGAATGTCATTAAATCTGTGTCTTTTAAAGGCATCTTTTAATTTTGGAACAGACAAAAGTTGCAGGGAGCTAAATCAGGGGAATAAGGTGGTTGGACACGTTTCAGATTTCTGGGCCAGGAACTTGCAGACACTTAACACATCATGTGCAGGAGCATTGTTGTGATAGAGAATTCGCTTGTCAGGTCAGACATATGGTATTTTCCTCTGAACAAGTTCTCTATCCACATTTGCATCCGTCCTTTGTGTTTTTGGCTGCCCACTTCTTGAGTCGCCGAGAACATCCTCCTGCCCTTCCTTACCGCCTATGGCATTCAAAAATACTTGATTTCTTCAAATAATGTTCACTATAAGCCTGTTGTAAAAGAGCTAAAGTTTCACTTGCACTTTTTTAAATTTTCACGCAAAATTTGATGAGAATCCAGATTCGTCATTCATTTTCCGCCAACAGCGCAATGTACACATGTGCAGGGGCGGACTGACAACTCATGGGGCCCCCGGGCAATAAGGGATCACGGGGCCCCTGTGTCCTTGCCCAAACTCAAGAAAGCCTATGAAAAAAGTACCAAGGGCATCTCATGGGGCCCCCTACTGACCCTGAGCCCTCGGGCAGTGCCAGAGTTTCCAAATGGTCAGTCCGCCCCTGCACACGTGTTATTTCTTATACTACTCTGTAAAATCTGAGTAAACTGGTTTGTGATGCAGATGAGTGCAATTTAGAACATGTTAGAACACGCTCAGTGTGACTCACCACCATAGGCATTTCGGGCATTAAATTGTCACACCTCAGCTACATATTGTGTACAGCTCTGTGATCTAGCAGTAGGATGGGGGCTTTTCTTCCTTGGACAAAAACCTGGAGTTGAGCTTGCAAATGAGGGAAAAATTCTAAAGTTTTGGGTTGTTGCTAGAACAGGTATAGAAGGGCAATCTTCCACTGCGAGCACTTGTTTAAGTGTCAGCTGCCTAAGAAGAAATTTCTTACAGGGACAGGGCAGGAAGTAATAGGAAATCTCCCAAATGGAACACAGATGTAAAAAAAAACAAAAACTAAACAGATTTTTACTATGTCCCTACTATACATAATTATTTTTTTTCTTTAAGTGACAAATAGACATGAATTTGGACAATTTTCCCTCATTTCCATTTCTATCACAGACAGAAAATAAGGAATACGCTCCCAAATGAGGAAATGGACAACAATAAAACTGGACACAGCTACCATCTCTTCTCTTTCTTCTACACCAACTTAAATAGCTTAATTACCTAGCATCAAATATAGCTGTATAGACTTTACTGCTCTTTCCATCAGTGCCAGATTAAACAAAATATGCCACCATATGCCTTCACTTACAAAAAAGCATACCTTTTCATTGCTGATTGACAATTCTACTATGGACACACAAAGATGTCTGACTGATTTGTAAACTGGAAAAAACAAACCATGCTGCCCAAACCTCCGTTTAAAGCAGATAAGGATGAAGATCAGTGCAGACGGCAAGCCAACCCGAATTAATGTTTTGGTATGTCAAGACATTAGCTCCAAGGTCTACAAAACTATGTCTGTTTAGAATTGAAGGAGTGACAATAGAACTTACACGTCACATAGATTGTTAGATTCATCTGAAACTGACAAGAGGGAAGTGACATTTCTCTGGTTAAGACTCAAATTTACATCCATGGTAGGAAGCAATCACTGAATGCAACCTAAATATAAACTAGAATACTGCATGAACTTTGATTACACCTTGGAGTCCTCTTCAGATGTTTTTCAAATTAAACATTGCCTTAAAACAGCAGAGATTTATTTTAAAGACCTGGAGCAAAGTACCCACCGTAACAATTTGTTTGTGTCTTAAAGCAAAATTGCAAAAGCAAAATGAAAATGTGGAGTTTGGTTATCTGAGGGCCCCAAAAAACAACACCAAATTAAATTTGAAGAAAAAATACCTATGTAGGACTTGAGCTTCCTTAAGCACATGTTTGCAAGATTTTGACTATGCAGCTTTCCAATGAGGTAGCAGTGAGGCACAGGGATGTCATTAACACCTTCTGGAAGACACCAGAAGCTAAGATCCAAGATAAGGAGTTTTACGTTTTTTTTCTTTAAATGGTTCTTGACTTTTATTTAGTGGGGTTTTTTTTATTTGTGGGGTGGGAGAACATACATTCTTATTTTTCACATTCATTATTTCTAAATTCACCTCTTAATGTTTCCACCACTGCATGTTTCTAGAAATTCAAAAGGTGAATGCAGCTTGGAGACCTCAAACCTGGGGGCACCCAACCATCCAAAGGTGCAAATAGAGCAACAAGACACTGTACATATTTTTTGAAAGCTTGGAAGACTCTTCCATCTATTTCTACAATGGAGTTGAATAATACAATCTGTCATTGCTGACAGTTCCTAAAATTGCAAACTCAGGTTCAGTCACCCAGACTTTCCTACCGAGAGAGTCACTGACAAGTATGTGGATATGAAAGCTGGACCTCCCTTCTTGCATACATTTCCCAGGTGAGATAGCTTGTGAAAGGCAGTTACATTGAAATCTACAGTGGTTTTTTATGTCAATTCCCAGTTGTCAGGTCAGCTGCTCTTCCATCTCTAGTAACAATTTAGAAATGTATCAATAAAAACCTTGAAAGCAGCATCTTATACATACATGTATATCTGTACACCATTACAGAACTGAACATCAAAGAACAGTCATTAGGGATGTCATGGAGTGGAACTTCACTTTCTCAATTAAAATGGACTATTTTTAATCCTTATGCTGCCAGCATTAGTAAATAGGATAGGAAAACATAGTACATTAACTATTTTTAAGCTTTGTTTTACATCTCTTCAGTTACTCCCTGGTTTCTGGCCTAGGCAAATGAAGTCATACATCCCAGGAGATTCCAGAGGGGAGGATGCACTCTTTGCTCAGCACACACTCCTGTCTACATGCCTAAACTAAGGTCAGATGGCTTCCAGGAAATTAATGCTACATGATTCATTTGCCCTTGCTAAAGATGGCCACAACAAGCAATGCCAAGGGGTGTTTTCTTAGCAAAATAAAGCATGGAGGCATGCATGGATGGGTGAGTTTGCTTTGAATATTAAAAATGAATGAAATTACATTTTTGGTTTCAGGAAAGAAAATTGTTTGATTCCCCCATCAACACTGACTGCACTGATGGGGGAATCAAGCAATTTTCTTTCCTGCAATCTTTCCTTTGTTCTGCTGATGAGGAGCCTTCCCTACCTGCAGAACACAATACTTACTAGTAACAGCATTACCTTCCAGCAGTGAAATCAGAGAGGCTGGTTGTACTGAAGTCGATCGGTGGATTGACATCAGTTCAACTAGCCTGCCCATAGATAGATCAAATCTCATTCTGTCCCTGCTGAACTGGCTAAGATTCAATTCATCTGTGGTCGACTTAACACGTAATTCACGGTTGTTTATCAAGATGAGTTTCTGAATTCATTGTGTTTTTGAAAGATCTTATTTATTTCAACTGACTAAATTTCAAAATCCATAGACATGCCTAAACAATATTGAAAAGGTTTAGGTCCAAACTGCTTGTTAATTAAAGGAAGAATCTAAGTAGAATATATGGACAGTATCTTTATTGGAAGAGCAATATATGCAAATAACCAACTTTCCAAAATACAAGATAACCTACAACTCTAACTGAAATATTAGATCTTAAAATGATTCATGGGAATTGTTATTGGATCTGTACTATTACCTATGGTTAAGTACTTTTTCGCTCTCTATAAATAAATATATATATATATAGATAGATAGATAGATAGATAGATAGAGAGAGAGAGAGAGAGAGAGAGAGAGAGAGAGAATTTGTATTTATATAAAATATATATTATATATTTAAAAATAAGGCTAATATGAATGCATTTTGCCTTTGGTGGAATATGCAGGAAAATGCAGGACAATGCACCCAGTGTGAATGAGCCTTCTAGGTCAACAATGGCCAATACATTTTTTTGAGATTATGGGAATTACTAAAACCGGAGCAAAATCTGGTGCAGCTCTGTGTAGAAACCAATCAGCTTTCAGGTTTTACTGGCAAAGTTAAATTGAACAAGGTGAAGTTAGAAGCCGATTGGCTACCATGTACAGCTGCACCAGATTCTGAATGCTCTAATTTTAGTAAATCTCCACCTATGTATCTAAGATAAAGCATTCATTTAAGGCTACATTCAGATGGTTGTAAGAATGTTATTGCTCATATAGGCAAGGCATGATTTTTATTACACAAAAGTTCCTGTGTAAATGACCACTAACATGCTTGCATTTAGATGTGTCTAAACTTGGAAAGACGTGCATACAATTTTAGTTTTATAGCCTTCCGTTTTGCTTTCAAATGCAGAATGTACTTTTCGCATCTATAAATATGCGTATACTTGGTTTTACACCTGTAGGCATGAAAAATGCATGTCTCCAAGCACAGAATTTTATTTTTTTTGTCTACCAACTTCAACACAGAGCATGTTAGGCATGTGTGTGTACAATACAGCTGCATTCAGATTAAAAAAAAAAAAAAAAAAAAAAGTTTTTTTTTTTTTTTTTTAAACAATCAAGTGCATGTACCCTAAAGGGAGCCTTCTTACTGAAAAAAAGTGAATGAAGTCAGTAGAACAGGCACTTGCTCACACCTTGGGTTCCAGTCACACTTAAATGACTCTAAAGTTGTACAACTTTGGAGTGCAACTATAAAACAATTTTGATGTAACTTTGAATGGGTGCAGCTTGGAAATGACTTTCACTTTCATTAATAGAAATGGACAACTGTTACACATTTTTTGCATGTATAACATGCAGGTGCAATTTTCACATGACTTTTGAGGGTTTACATTGCAGTCTATGGCAGTCAAGTTACATGCAAGTCTTATCAAAGCAGTGCATACATACAGGTGAAACTCAAAAAATTTGAATATTGTGCAAAAGTTAATTTCAGTAATGCAACTTAAAAGGTGAAACTAATATATGAGATAGACTCATTCCATGCAAAGCAAGATAGTTCAAGCCGTGATTTGTCATAATTGTGATGATTATGGCTTACAGTTCATGAAAACCCCAAATCCACAATCTCAGAAAATGAGAATATTGTGAAAAGGTGCAATATTCTCGGCTCAAAGTGTCCCACTCTAATCAGCTAATTAAGCCATAACACCTGCAAAGGGTTCCTGAGCCTTTAAATGGTCTCTCAATCTGGTTCAGTAGGAATCACAATCATGGGAAAGACTGCTGACCTGACAGTTGTGCAGAAAACCATCATTGACACCCTCCATAAGGAGGGAAAGCCTCAAAAGGTAATTGCAAAAGAAGTTGGATGTTCCCAAAGTGCTGTATCAAAGCACATTAATAGAAAGTTATGTGGAAGGGAAAAGTATGGAAGAAAAAGGTGCACAAGCAGCAGGGATGACCGCAGCCTGGAGAGGATTGTCAGGAAAAGGCCATTCAAAAGTGTTGGGGACTTTCATAAGGAGTGGACTGAGGCTGGAGTCAGTGCATCAAGAGCCACCACACACAGACGGATCCTGGACATGGGCTTCAAATGTCCTCTTGTCAAGCTGCTCCTGAACAACAAACAACGTCAGAAGCGTCTTACCTGGGCTAAAGAAAAACAGACCTGGTCTGTTGCTCAGTGGTCCAAAGTCCTCTTTTCTGATGAGAGCAACTTTTGCATCTCATTTGGAAATCAAGGACCCAGAGTATGGAGGAAGAATGGAGAGGCACACACTGCAAGATGCTTGAAGTCCAGTGTGAAGTTTCCACAGTCTGTGTTGATTTGGGGAGCCATGTCATCTGCTGGTGTTGGTCCACTGTGCTTCATTAAGTCCAGGGTCAACACAGCCATCTACCAGGAGATTTTGGAGCACTTCATGCTTCCTTCTGCAGACAAGCTTTATGGGGATGCTGACTTCATTTTCCAGCAGGACTTGGCACCTGCCCACACTGCCAAAAGCACCAAAACCTGCTTCAATGACCATGGGATTACTGGGCTTGATTGGCCAGCAAACTCGCCTGACCTGAACCCCAAAGAGAATCTATGGGGCATTGCCAAGAGAAAGATGAGAGACATGAGACTGAACAATGCAGAAGAGCTCAAGGCTGCTATTGAAGCATCCTGGTCTTCCATAACACCTCAGCAGTGCCACAGGCTGATAGCTTCCATGCCACGCCGCATTGAGGCAATAATTGCTGTAAAATGGGCCCAAACCAAGTACTGAGTACATACGCATGCTTACACTTTTCAGAGGTCCAATATTGTTCTATGTACAATCCTTGTTTTATTGATTGCATGTAATATTCTCATTTTCTGAGATTGTGGATTTGGGGTTTTCATGAGCTGTAAGCCTCAATCATCACAATGATGACAAATCACGGCTTGAACTATCTTACTTTGCATTTAATGAGTCTATCTCATATATTAGCTTCACCTTTTAAGTTGCATTACTGAAATAAATTAACTTTTGCACTCTAATTTTTCGAGTTTCACCTGTACTTTGAAGTTGCTGAAATTTTAGGTTGTACTTATTTGAATGGTTGCAATTGAAAAATATGGTTTATGACTTATCATACAACTTTAGTGTCCAAAGTCGTATGACAAGTTGCACACGTGTGAATGGAGCCTTAGAGGATTGTTCACTGCATTTCTGCAAACCCTGGGGCACAAATAACAATAACAACTGCTTGATCATGCTTCTGGCCTACCCTCCTAATTTTGATATTGGCTTTACTAGGTAATTGGAAGAGACACATAAGATGGAAGAAGTGGGGTCAGAGGTGCAGCCAAGGTGGTGTACTTTCTATCAGAATTGTGCAATTTATGGATTATAGCATAGCATAGTGCAGATTAGAGCATAGTGAAGATCATCTAAGGAAGTGAATAGGCACCATAGCATTAGGAGCCGATTTGGAAACTAAGATCCCCGACATGTTGCCCTTATAGTAATTTTGAATGTTAATTTTTTTTTTAAACAACAAACATGTTATACTTACCTGCTCTGTGCAATAGTTTTGCACAGAACAGCTTCAATCCTTTTGTTCTTGGGTCTTCCGCCAGAGCTCCTGGCTCCTCCTATGGGGGCACGTGTGTGGGCTCACTTGGGAGTTGGCTCTGTGTGTCCAAAAGAATCAAAGCCAGCTCAGCCTCGCCCCCTGCTGCCTCCTCACTGGCTGTGATTGAGCCAGTGATTCCTCCAATTTGAAGTGAAAAAGTCAAGAGTGTCGTGCTCTCATGCACATCACTGGATCAAGATTTAGCTCAGGTACGTATAAGAGGGAGCTGCATGCAGGTGTTTTTTTACCTTGATGCAGAGAAAATTCTGCCTTTACAAACACTTTAAATAAGTCTACAAATCATCAAGTTTTGATTCTCAGCTTTATACTTTCATATACGTCTTTTTCTTCTATAGCATTATGTTTATATGATCTCTGCAAATACACTATTTGGCGTTCCTCAGCTATTTGCTCAATCACTTTGTATCATTCCTTCTTTTCATTTCTTGTGCTAATGTCTTTTTACTTCTCGGGCCCTGCAGGTTGAAAATATATTACTTGACTTCCCTTCATGCAGAATATTTTAATGATTTCTCTACCTAGTGGTAGTATGTGTCCTTTTGCCTGCGTTTTGCTAAAGGGAATGCACTGTACTCATTAACTGCAATACACAAGCATAAAGTTTATTCATTTAGTCCCGCATAAAAATGTAAAGAGACAGACTCTGTTCTTATACTATAGTCTCCCTTTTCCACTGCTCTGATTGCTGAATATGATACTTACAGACTTAAGGGATGATTTCTCATACAAACATGGGGAAAAGTAGAAAATGACATGATTAGTTTAACCTTAGAGCAACCTTCGTTAATGTGCAAACTCCAGTGTGCCAAATCAGGTGCAATATGGAGAATCAAACATTAGTATATTGTATGATACACATCTGACAAACATGTTAACTCTGAATTTCTGCTCACTTAGGGCATACAGTCTTTCTGTACAGCTAGTGTGTTTATTTTCTGTACTTGGCAGTCCTGATAAATTTCTACAGTTTCCAGTATTCTTATGACGCATTTTGAATCTGAGTCTGAAAAATACAGGACAGAGCATCTATGGGTGCAGCTTTAAGGCCCTTTGCACAGCCCTAAGGCCCTGGGGCTGTCCAGCTGCAGTGTCTCCTGGTGTTTTAGTGCTGCCAGCAGGAGACCTTAATTTTGGAAACTTGTTCCTAAATGGACACGGCCATAAATGCCTGTATCACAAGCTACAGCATTCAGCCCTGTAGTTTGCCTGGAGCTGGGCTGGATGCTGAAACTGCCCTTCCCAGGTACACTTATGCAGGCCATACATGGGTTGAATGCCAAAAGAATTTTCTTTACAAAATGCACAAAATTTCCGATTTTCTAATCCGATGGTGCCACCGTTTATTTCAAAATTTGACCAACCAAACCTTTAATTTCACTTAATTTTGTTACAGTAAAGAATATTCATGGCTAAGAATTTTCTTTTCTTTCCAGGTCACAGATCATGCTCATTTCTTTTTCAGTTACATTTCTCACCCGATTCTCCCATCATTGATTCGAAATTTGTTCATTTTTAAAAAAAATTCCAACATACCCGATCACTCAGATTTGATGGTTACTCAAAAATCATCTATGGCTGTGGCCCACAAATGTTGCAAAATTTTAACAAAAATTCTTAGATTTTCGAAAGAAAATTCTTTCCGAATTTGACTGTATGGCTGGCTTAAAGCATCTAGAGGGATGCACTGCTGCTGCACAGCCCAGTGTTAATGAGGCCTGGCACAGAATCATGTGAGGTTGCAGTCTTATTCAGAGAAACTATGCATATCTTACTACATCTCAGTATACTTTAGTTCATAAAAGTTGGCTTTAAGCTGAAAATGGGATATAAAAAGATACAAATGTTCACGTGGCATTACAGATATACAGATATATATATATAAAGCATACTGTAGCAGGAAATTCCAATACTTAAAGTACTTAATATATAAATTATTTAAACTGAAAATTACATCAATATACAATATCCAAGTACTCAAAAGATGAGTGCAAAAAAAGTCCAAAGTGCAAACACGCAGTCTGTAATCCCCTGTGCAGATATTATATTTAAGAAGCACTCTCTTAGTGGACCCTTCACCTTTAATATCTGACCCTCATCACAAATGTTAGGTAAAATGTGCCTTTAAATATGAACACATACTCAGAATCCACACCAAACACCTCTAGCAGGGATGAATTCCTCTCCACAATGAACTCTCAGCTTGTAGTCATAGGATTAGTAGGTGGAAAGGTCAGACTCAATCATTTACACAAGTCAGGCTCAAGTAAGACAAAATAAAGAATATAGTGCTCACCGTTGTATTAAAAAATAAAATAACCACAAATATTGCACTCACATTCTATGAAGAAGAACTGCATAGAAGTACAGAGTGTCAAGCTGCCGGATAAAATCATATGTAGTCCAAAAACACAGACCACCAGCTGGCCTTTGTATGCCTCTTACTCACAGCCTCAGTGTTCAACTGATGGTCTGTTTTTTTGACAACATATAATTTTATCCAGCGGCTTGACATTCTAGGGTTGATTTACTAAAGACAAATAGACTGTGCACTCTGCAAGTGCAGTTGCTCCAGAGCTTAGTAAAAGAGTAAAGCTTCACTTTGCAAAGAACACCCAATCATGTGCAAGGAGAATTAAAAAAAAAAAAAAGAAAAAAAAAAAACACAACATGTTTGCTTGCACATGATTGGATGATGGAAGTCAGAGGCACTTCTGCTCATTTACTAAGCTCTGACGCAACTGCACTTTGCAAAGTGCACTGTCTATTGACCTTTAGTAAATCAACCCTTTTGTGTTTATTTGCAGTTCTTCTATTCAAAGTGGGTATTTTATTAATACAAACAGCAGGTTTTTTTTTTGGCCAATGATAAAGATAATTTTATTGGATATTTTGACTGTGTATATTCCCAGGAAAGACCCAGTTTCACTATATATTCCTATATCTCTAAACCATGCATATGGAGAGACCTGAGCACTCAAATTAGTATATGCACCTTGCACTCTGAGCAGAAATCCCCTCAAAAATGCTGCAGAAACAACTATGATTCCTATAAGAAGCTAGGTGACTTTGGTTTTGAGAAATTCATAATGTTAGTCAGGCTCAGGCAAGCAGTTCATGTCATCCAAATGGATGACCCAGCTTTATAAATTCTAGTTATTTAACCTGAAGGAAAACATACAAGAGGAAATGGAAGAAAAGGATTCATGAAGATGCCTTTATTTTGTTGAGTTTCCGTGATGGGACAAATTGGACAGTGTGTCAGTAGACAATAGTTGACTCCCAATTACCAGAAAGGAGCCACAGATACTCTTCTCTTCCCTACGTTTGGGTGTTTTGCATGCCTGTGTACAGCAGAGTGGTTTCCAAAGAAAACATTGTGATGCACATCAAGCACTATAAACTCATGGGTGATGTGAATTTATGGCAGTATGTCAAACAGCTGTGCCTATGTTTGGGGGACCACCCTGAGGAATGAAAGTATGATTGTTTTGAGTCAAATGTAAGGAGAAGGCATTGCTGGACAATCAGTCAGTAAACCATAAAAAGTAATCTATTTTTGTATTCCCAGGTTTACTACACCAGTCCAAAAACCTATTTGCAGAACACCATCCTCAGAGTAACAGTGTTGGAATTGGACATAATGAAAAGTCTGTGTAGGTTATAACACACTGAGCTGAGAAATTGATATTTTAGCTAAGCTGTAAGGCTCACCATACATGATCCAATCTTACTATACAATCTATGTGCAAGAAACTTTCCATTTACCAAATATATGGAATATGAGGACCTACATATACCAACATTATGTAACATGAGGACTCACCTAAACTATCCAATCAATTTGTATCCAAATCAGCCAGGCTCTTTTACTACATACTTGTTTGGTAGATCTAAGGAGACTGTATAATCAGATGTGTGTTAGGCCTAAAGCCGGACATAGATGGTTAAAAGCTCAGGCGGTTCAGCAGGGACCGGCAGAGATTTGAACCATGTACAGGTAGGCTGTATGTACCCAAGTTGATCAACGTGGGTACAACCAGCCTGCTGGATTTTACATGCGATTATTGCTAAGGGCTATTCTAGCCACCAGCAGCAATCACTGTGCTCTCCCGGCGGGGACGGTTACCCCTTCTGGGAGAACACAATAGCTTTGCGGGAGGAATTCCCCCTTCAGCACTGTCTATGTTGTTTGGGGCAAATTGAGCAAATCTCTCCTCCTATGGCCAGAATAAAACAGGTTTCCTATCTCACATGTCTGGGATTCAAAATGTAGGTTGACAGTAAAAATTATTTTCCTGACACTACTGTGTTTCACCCATGCAATTACTTGTATGCTCGCAAGCAGGTAAATATTTTTGTGTCCTATTTTACTGTTCTAGTTGGCTAGCAATTGTTATGCTAAAGTAAGCAGCATAATCTAGCTGTATGGTATATCTTTCTACTTTTAGGTCACTATGGGAAAAATATATTATTGCAGTGATGCACGTGACCTTGAGTATATGGTTTACTTCTGCAATTCACTAATAAATGAAACCGTATAAGCCCTATAGTAGCTCATTTACAAGTTTAAACCAACATTGTAATTTTTTTTTTTCTAAATATTTTACACAAAAGCGAATATATTTTTAATTGCTTTCAAGAGAGACACTGAAACCCACTGGGGTTGATTTATTAAAGGCAAATAGACTATGGAGCTTAGTAAATGAGGGGAAGCTTTGTTGACTTCCATCATCCAATCATGTGCAAGTAAAAATGCTGTTTTTTTATATTTTACTAGTATGCGATTGGGTATTTTTATCAAAGTGAATCTTTAGTTCATTTACTAAGCCACGTGTGTCAAACACAAAGGTCCATGGGCAGAATCTGGTCCACCAGGCCATTTCATGTGGCTCTCACACCTCTCTTGCAGATGTGTTAGCCCCCTTTTCTTCACTCCAACTTTGTCTCAGCAGTCTAGCACCAGATAGGGGGACAGAACTCCTTCTCTAGATCCTGCGCTTCTCTCTGCAGCCACAGAAAGGCTTGTTCCCACCCCCAACTAAGCAGTCAACAGCGGAGAGGAAGGCAAAACTCCTCCTACAGATCCTTCCCCTCTCAGTGCAGCTGCAGCACCCCTCATCTCCGCCTTCCCTGATCTCAGCATTCAGCAGACTCTGGCAGCTGACTCCAGCTCTCCTCTGGTCCTCCTCCAGACCCTGCACTTTCTGCTTCCTAGTGTTGCCCACAGCTTCTTTGCGGCAGCGGCACAAGGTAAGGGGGTGCACTGAGATGTAAGGAGGGTGAGGGGCTTCTGACAGTGGGGGGGGGGGGCTCCTGACATCTGACGTAAGGGGGATAGGGTGCTCCAAACATTTAGTCTTACAGATAAAAATGTCCCTTTGTGGGCAAGCATAATGCTCATATACCCCTATACTAAAAACTTTGTTGCAAATGCCCTTGCAAGGTGCACCATTTCTTTGCCTATAGTAAATCAACCTTATAGTCGCTCCCCGGTCTAAAAAAAAAAAAAAAACAACCCACACTGTTCCTAAAATATTGAATATGCAAATTTGAATGAAACAAAACATTTTGTTACATCAAAATATTGATTTATGTGGGTGACAAGGACATATCTTTTAGATTTTCAATTTGCAAATAAGGGTCCTATTGTTAATCAATGTTAAAAAAGATAAAGTGAAAAAAGTCAGAGGAATGTAACAACAATGAAATTTTAATCAGTTTCTATGTTTTTGTTTTCCCAGAATTTAAGTGTTCAAAACAGCAATTCAAACATCAATAGTTCTAATTTCTAGTTCTAGATGTTTTTAACTTTGCAGACTATTATACAATCTACTTTAATGCATTAATGAAGAATAGACATGCCATTTTGAAAAGACAGAAGAGAAATGTTACCTTGAAAATATTAGGATTTAAAAAAAAAAAAAAAAAGCTGTTTTTAGAAAAGGCAGTTTGGGAAAGCAACAGAAATTTTCAGGCATTAGTACTTTCATATTTTTTTTCCACTTTACTTCACTTGACTTAATCAAAAATAATCACTTTGATGGCTGCAACTGTCAACTTTGATACATTTCCTGGAAAGACCTGATCAAAGTGAAGCAAAATTTTGGCAAAGTCAGGTGAGGCCAAAAAAACGGGGGGGAGTGTAAAGGTAAAGTAATAGAGACCGAATGGTAGAAAAACAGGGAAGCAAACAGAGGGATGATACGTAGATAGATTAAAAAAAAAAAAGAATAGAAAGAAAAAAACTATTTTCATAGGAAAACTGCTTGCCATTGCATTCTTTTTATCTCATCTGAACAATGATAACTGCACTCCATACATAATATATTACCTTTTGTGAAAAGGACCATTAATTGTCTTGGTGCAATTTGCCACTTCCATTTAATTATGGCCTAATTAACTCTGTAATTTACAGAAGCAATGAATATTTGACCATTAAAAGAGATGCAACATAAAGAAAGACATGCAAAGGCTCAGACAGTCTACATAAGTCATCCAAATAAGTTGGGCGATAATGATACCATACTAAATACAGTCAATTTGCCCGATTACTTACCACACAAAACATCCTAAAAACATTTTCTTTTAATTGAATAAAAAATATTTGATACTGGAGAACATTTACCCATTTTTATAATCGACAAACATTATATTAGAGGGTCTTTCTAATAAAGCTGCAAATGAGACATTGAAAGGAGACGGTGACTGTCTTGCCAGAGCTTTGGTGTTTATTTCCAGGTATTATTGTGGTGCTCCAGGACACCCATCTGCTAAGAATTCCTTTTAATAAGAGTGTGGTGTTCCGGAAACACAAGTCCCGAAGTGCGCAAGCCGAGCATTACCTGAACGTGGAAGAACATGTGGGAACTTCCTGAGACTGCAATGGATTGCATAACAGAACACACTTGTTTGCAGACTCCACACCATCACCATTATTATTTGATTAAAAAAGGATTTCAAAACTACCACTCCTGGGTTCCTCCATATGACCTAAGTCCTAGAAAAGAGATCACTTAGCTTTCATGCTACCATGACCTTTAGAATGATTCAGGGAATTAAAGGCTTCAGATCTACTTCCTTGCTATCCAAATCATTTGAAATATTATAGTTGCTATGAGCATTTACTGGAATTGTATAGTTATCTTAAAATATGCAGCATATGCATGAAAAAAAAATATCCAGTTTTGTGCATGTAATGCCCAGAGATATATCCCCCAATCAAAAACTGCTCTTATTGTAGTTATCCCTAAAAGTGGAAGGCAAAACAAATGTTAGCTAAGCTTTAATCTACTCCCACCCTATTCTACCTACCCTATAAAAGGAAAGATGCCTATACTCACCTATTTTGAAGTCACTCCAATCTGGTCATATGACCTCTCCAGCAGCTAGCATCAGTGTAGAAGAGAAATCGCCAACGGCTGCAGAGCCTATGCGGTGATATCACCCGTAGGCTTACTATGGGGAATCTGCTGTCAGCTGCCCCATCTCTACATTGAAGCTGGCACTGGAAGCCAATCATGGGAACCAGACCGGAGCAACTTCAGAATAGGCAAGTATAGGCATCTTTTCTTTTATAAGAGAATAGGCAAGTATAGGCATCTTTCCTTTACTGGGTAGATAAAATAGGCTTAGAATGGGGGACTGGAGCAGCTTTAGCTTTAGTTAGATATTGACTTGCCTTCTATTTTAAGATAAATAGAAACCATACATTTTTAGGTGTAATGCAGAGACAAAAAGGTAGTGGGGGGAGGTGGACATGGTCTTCCCCCTTGCTAAGTTTGAGGAAGTTACTGTGATGGTTTGCCTCAGAATCACAGAACAGAAGCAGGCAAGTATCTACAGCAACACTTACTACAACCCTTGCAAAAGATATGTATAGACTAAAATAAAATGTGTCCTGAAAAAGTAGAGTTTCACTTTAAATGTCATGTAATTTCCAGTCTCAAAGAGAATTTTGCCAAAATGTTGATTGCAGCCTGCCTCATTTTGAAAACACATGGAAAAAATGTATGATGACTCTTTCAAATCCAGTGATTATTTATAATGAAAGTTACCAGATGCTTCTAGGTCATTAAAAACAGCTGAGATGTGATGATTGTGCATTTACATTCTCCTTAATGAACTGTGCAGCATTGGTAGTTTTAGGTAGAAATGTGTTGAGTTCTTTGAATATTGCTCAGGGATACGTACAAGAGCAAGTTTAGCACATTCACAGATGAAATGCTTCCTCCCCTTAACATATTTTAGTACATATTGCAGAAGCATTGGAACTCCATCCGTGTGATCAGCAAATCCCAGAACAGCTTTTTTTCAACACTATAGTCATTCGTAAGGTTCTAATAAGGCAGAAAACTGGATGTCCCTTAGCAAAGATATATATATATATATATATATCTATATATATCTATATATATATATCTATATCTCTATATCTCTATATCTATATCTATATCTCTATATCTATATCTATATCTCTATATCTATATCTATATCTATATCTATATCTATATCTCTATATATATATCTTATAAACTTACATTTTCAAAAGATTGTGGACACCTGTCCATTACACCTGAGGTTGTTGGACACCTCATTTCAAAACTATGGACCTTGCAGCTACAACACCCTCTAGTCCTCTGGGAATGCTGTTCACACACTTTTGGAGCATGCCAGTGGGAATATGTACCCTTCCAGCCAAAATGAACATTTTGTGAGGTCTGGTACTGATGTTGGTTGGATGGAGAAGGCCTGATTTCAATTCTTCCCAAAGGCATTTAGAAAGGTTAAGGTCAGTGCTCTGTGCAGGTCATTTGAGTTTCTCCACTCGGTTTATCAAACTATGGAGTTGATTTGCTAAAGGCAAATAGGCTGTTCACTTTGCAAGGGAATTTTCCATTAAATTAGTGAATATAGTAAAAATTCACTTTTCAAAGAATACCCAATTACATGCAAGCAAAATAAAAAAAACCTGCATTTTTGATCATACAAGATTGGATGAGCTTCATTCCTTTCACTAAGCGGAGAGAAAATTCCCTTGCAAACTGCCTATGTGTCTTTAGTAAATCAACCCCCATTTATTCATGAAGCTTTCTTTGTGCACAGGTGCACACTGATGTTGGAAAAGAAAAGGGCCTTCTCAAAACCTCCGAAGCCTGAATGCAAACATCTCTTAAATGTCTTCATATGCTATAGAATTAAGAGTACCCTTTGCAGGAAACACTTGAAGTTCATTTTCTGGTGTACAAACCTTTCCAGTATACCAAAGGTAAATAGACTCTTCATTTTGTAAGGGAAGATGCTCATTGCAAGGGGATTTTCTCTGAATTTCTGTGTATTTGTCTTTAGTAAATCAACCCCATACTGTATATGCACATGATGAAATCAAACATGGTGACTGTGCACAACTAAATGGGTACCAAAAAAGGAATAAAACATTTTACTTATGCACAGAAAGTCACTTTAAGGTAAGTTGTTACTGGATATTGGGGTTCAACCATAATCAACATAAAACTCCTATCAGTTAGTACTGGCACTATGTGTAGATTAACTGTGAGGAATGGTTACCTGGTGACATTTGTCATTTATGTCTCATAACTCATAAGGGAGGTTCAAAAAGTCATACTGATTCTTGTGAGAATATGCAAAGGACATGCGTTGAAGTGCACCACAACACAAAATAATGTGTCACATTGCCAAAAACGGTGGGTGTCCATTGCTTTGGATAATATACACACGTTGATACATGTGCGTTGACACGACTCACCAGGTTGCCAAGGCCTTAACAGGCCCTTATAATGTAAATGGCTTCAATTATTTCAGTTAAGTACTTTGAATAATATATTTCAAGAATCTGGCAACCCCATTTTCTCCTGGACCCTATATTCTCTACACCGTATGGCATGTTAGGAAATTACTGGAATTTGTCACAAAGGAAAAACTGCCTTCTATATGAGCTTAGAGTTCCACACTAATAATAAAAATATATATGTGGTCGTTTAGCCATTATGAATCTTCCCTGTAAGGATGTATTGATTCGCTTAACATAGCTGTTTGCGAAGACCATAAAATCAGAACAAGATACATGCACAAGACATAATTCTCAGCTCGCAGACCTACGGCGCACATGCCGTAATTTCACAGGGAAAGATCACGTAAAAATAGCTGTCTAAAATGTAAGGTTAAATAAAAATGTCATACAGTCCATTGTTTCAACAAGCAAGGGTGTCAAGTGTTATTTATTAAGAACAATATCTCATTTTGTACATAAGGACACACACAGCGCGCTCCGAATACTTGGACAATGGTGCATGCTGTGTGGACCCAAGTTTTGTGGAAAGACCATGTAGGTTCTGGGCTAGGCCAGCAAGCCATGTCTTGGTGTATCACCTTATATTTTTGCTTCTATTAAATGAACACAAAAAGGAAGGTTCTCTTTTTACTTCTTTGTATTTCAGTGGCTTTGGCCTACGTGAAGCATTCCATTGAAATTATTTGCATTAAATTTGGCTGTCTACAGCACACCTTTCTGAACAGATGGAGAAATAATTTCCCCAAGTACATAACTTCATTAAAAAATGGCTGCCGGATTTGCCTTTTCCAGATTATCTATAAACCTTGTCTTGGCTTTGAACACAAACCCTTCCTTAGCAGTTTAGTGACCAATTTGTGTACTAGAGCTGTTCCAGATTATTCAGTTGGTGTCCATTTATAGCAGAATGGCATTGCATTTCAATATAAAGTAGTTGCCAATGCCTAATAGTTTTTTAAGGTGCAGGCTTCAATACACATCCGTTGTTTATGACCTTGAACAAGTGTTTATAAATCAGTGGTCTCAACTAGTGATAGGTCAAACACCCCCCTTTTTGGTTCGCAGTCGAACATTCGAACCCAACAAAGTTCGACTGTGAACTTTGAACAGGAACAATTAACTAAGCAGTATCTTACCTCATCTGACTATGCGGTAAGATTCCGCAGAGCTACTAAAATATCACGAGTTATATTATTAAGTCATGCGGTATTTTAGTAGTGAAAACATTCTTTACAGTTTCAGCTGTCAGCCAGGTTCCCGACTGACAGCTGAATGTAAAAAGAATTGCCGGCATTGAATGGCGAGGGGTCCCCCCCCCCCCCGAGATCCATACCAGACCCTTATCAGAGCATGCAATCCGGCAGATCAGGAAAGGGGGAAGGACAAGCGAGCACCCCATTCACCTCCTTAACCATAACAGGCCACATGCCCTCAACATGGGGGGGTGATTTGGGGCAGGAGCCCTAAGATCCCAGCCCCCCAAGTGAATGAGTATGAGGTACATGGTACAGCTACTCATTCACAGAAAAAAAAAAAGTGTAGTGAAAAAAAATGATTGTCGACAGTCTGACAAGTCCTTTATTGAAAACAAATATAAAAAAAAAATGTTCCCCCAAAGTAGACCCAAAGTCAATCACTATGCCCACCGCCCGCGATGACCCCCCAAAAAAACAGCTCCCGCCATCTGACAGCTGCACTAGGATGACCGTTCTTAAATAGTGTGCTGACATCACAAGGTGGCGGGGTCGCCCTCTTCCCCTTGTGACGTCATCATGCACTGTGATTGGCTAAACAATGCACCTGACCACAGGTCAGGTGCAATGCTTTGGCCAATCACAATGCATTGTTGGGGTGTAGTGCATTGTGGGGCACGGCGGGCGAACAGTCTGCACCAATCGTGTGTTCGCTGAACACACGAACGGCCGATGTTCGAGTTGAACTTATGTTTGACTCAAACATCTAGCCCAACCCTAGTATCAACACTTTATTGGTTGCGTGCTTGTTCCAGATTAGTGGTTCAGTGAGCAGTGAGGTAAGAAGGAGGATATCAGCTCTGCAGTATTGTACCTAGCACTTTTACTCAGCATTCCCCTCCCCCTAAATTGGCTATTTTCCCATTTGTGACAAAATAAAATAACTTCACATATCCAAACCTGATGACACTATGTCACCATCTACATGTGCTTTTCTTCCTCTGTATACTCAGAATAAGAAAAAGAATTGAAAATAATAGGTGTAGTCAGGGAAGAAATTCTTCCTTCCAGACAGTGGTTTCTTAAAGAGTTACTAAACCCACAACCATAAAATTAGTCTTTATATGTAATAAAGCATGCTTGTTATACTCACTGTGGAACCGAAGAGGTTAATAACCCCACTTTTTTTTAAAATGCAGTTTGATCCCGTCTTCTCTAATCCTCCCCTTCATTTACGGTCCCCAACCCATCTGCTGATAGTACAGTGCAGAAGTGGCAAGTCTGCACATGCTCTGTTTGGGGTGTATTGCTAGAGAATTTTGTTTTTCTTATGGGAGAGTGCATATGATAAGCACAGGGCCAATCAGAGCTGCCCGGACAGAGGGTCAGAGGTCATGCAACCTCATAGGACAGTTTGAGGAGAATGAAAACCCCTTCAACAAGATTAACCAGTGCCCGACTAGACACTGATAGAGGTACCAAGACTGCTATATGCTGCTAATGAGAAAAGGTATTATGTAGCTTATATTTTACTAAAATAATTGCATTTCCATGTTGTGTGTACTGTACTGTGGAAGATTGGATATAGTAGATGCAGGGTCCTGGGTTTAGTAACACTTTAAAGCTGTACTCCGGCTAGGATCACAAAAATACTCTTGCAGTGCCCCCCCCCCCATTTTGCAAGGGATAAATGCTTGCTATGTCTAAGTGTGTTGGAATAAGGGGTAATACTTTCCTTATTCAGTTCTTCAGCAGGCTTCCTCTACCAGGTGACCAGTCCAGCTCTGCCTCCTCCCTAACCTGCATGCTCACCCCCCCTTCACACACAATGCAGGTTCAATTGCCATATATTGTAGGTGTTTAGGGTCTGTCCACAGCAGGGGAGGACTGACCATTTGGAAACTCGGGCACTGCCCGAGGGCCTGGGGTCAGTAGCGGGCCCCATGAGATGCCCCTGGTACCTCTTTCATAGGCTTTTTTGAGCCTTGTTTGGGCAAGAACACAGGGGCCCCATGATCCCCTATTGCCCGGGGGCCCCATGAGTTCTCAGTCTGCCCCTGACTTCAGCACTATTTCAAAGCCGCATGTCAGTGCAATTTTCACTGCTGATTTATTTATAATTCATGATATTTGGCATTCATTTTGGATATTTGTTGGTCTGTGTGGATTTGAAAAATTTTGCAGGTTTTCAGAAGATTGCTATATATTTCAGGTGGATTCAATATGCATATATCAAAATTATTCAGAAGGATTCTGATATTTTTGGAAGCAACGAAATAAATAATGCCAAATTTGGCGGCCAAGAATTTTTTCAAACCTAAGAATTGCATTAGACTGTGGAACTGAACTGACTGACTGAGACAAATTTACTGGACTCCAAATTATCGAACGAATTGCACAATTGAATTCATTTCTCCATGGGCCCAAACTGCTATCACATCATGTGACCTCCTCTGAATGAAACAGATAAAAAAAATGCATTCTTTAATTTTGCACTGGAACCTGCTGGAACTAGGGACAGGGTAAGTAATACTTCCTATTCCTCTACTTATAAAAATAACTAGCATTTAACCTTTGCAAGTGCAATGCAAGGGACACCACTGCAAGGGTACCTCTCGGAGCTCAGTTTTGAATAAGATGCAAGAGAACCTGGTCTACTGATCCCATGCTGCTGAATCTGCCAAGAGATGTTGGCATTGGAATTATGCAGGTGCTATGGAAGGGGGGGGGGGAAATCACATAAGGAACTATGATCTGGTATATTAGAAAAGAATGGATGCTTCCCAAATGGATTTTATTTAGGTAGATTTTTATTGTGGCTCCTAGGCAGAATTGCTACGTGTTTTGGTTCATCCTCATTGATTTGGCAGTCATAGCTTTGCCACTATTTAAAAAAAAAAATAAAGTGAGGACTTGAAAACCACATTCAGATATTTCCAATTTAGACATTCCTTAAGGAACAGCCCATTCCTTTAGACAGAAGAACCAAAAATGTAAAACAAAGTATTCAGATGTTACAAACTTTCAGTTCCTGCAAACACAACACAATGGTGTTCCTGCATTCTTTAAATCTCTCTAATAGAGTGTTTATAGAAACAGATTTTTGGCAGTGCTTTATCATTAAAGGAGAATGGCACGATAGTGCAAATGTAACTTTTCTATAAGTGCTTACAGCTGCTGATTCAACAAGAAAAGCTCTAGGACAAAAAAAAGTAAAGCTACTGTTTGAAGGAAGTAATTAGAAAAACAGATGGGATCTTCCGTACAGCTTAGCTTACAGAGGCAGCGTGTGAATGCCTTGCTGATCAAAGTGTTCAGTATATAAGATTCTACAATAACTTTCCACTGCTCCATGTGAAAAAAACTAGATCTAATTCATACGAGGTGTGACATTTTAATTCCCGGAATGGACCATTAATAACCCTATGAAACACCTCGACAGTCTCCAAAAGATCAGGTGTTCATTCTGATCTTTTGTTCAGATTCAAGGCACCATGTTTGCAGAAATCATTCTCATTCCCAAATCCACCATTAGAATCTGCCACGCAGTTTCCCTGTTCATGTTCAATTCTGCTGCCATTATTTATACACTCAATCTGTGATCTGAGTGTCCACATTTGCATCCATCCTTTGCATTTTCGTCTGCCCACTTCTTGGGTCATCGTGGACATATTCCCGTCCCTCCTTAAACTGCCTATGGCATTCACAAGCACTTGATTTCCTTCTTCATGAAATGTTCACCATAAGCCTGTTGCAACCAGGGGCGGACTGACCATTTGGAAACTCGGGCACTGCCCGAGGGCCCGGGGTCAGTAGGGGGCCCCATGAGATGCCCCTGATACCTTTTTCATAGGCTTTTTTGAGTTTGGGACACAGGACACAGGGGCCCCATGATCCCCTATTGCCCGGGGGCCCCATTAGCCCGCAAAATTTGATTGTAATACACTGCTCCAAATTCCAGTCATTCATTTTTCGCCAACAACGTAACACGTACAAGTGTTTTTTTCTACTCTTTAACCGCTTCCCAACCGCAATGTACTGCGGCAGCTACAGGCAAAGCGAAGTACCCGTACGTCACTCTGGCTGTACTAACACAGGGGGGTGCTGCGCGCCTGAGTGGGTGCTCAGCTCTCCCCCCCTCGTGACTGCTGTGTCCAGCGGAATGAAGATCCGGGACCCGGTGATCATGCGATTGCTATGTTATTACGTGATCACAATGTAAGCAAAGCGGTTATGAATGAATCTGATTCGCCTGATCACCCCCCACAGTAGTACAATGTTACTATGGTAACATTGCACTAGTCTGATAAACGTATCTAAAAACATTAATTAAAAATGTTAAGGAAAAAAAAAAAAAACAGATTGAGAAAACAAAAAATTTAAGAGGTTGTTTTTTTTTTTCTCTTAACTACTTGCCAACCACTTACCCGCATTTTGCGGGCGAGCAGTAGCTCTTGGGAAAGCAACATAATCTTGCGTCACTTCCGATTTCGGGGTGTGAACACACCTGCGTCCCCCGCTGCCCCTCCCACCTGTTGGTCCAGGGAGAGGAGAGAGAACATGGCACCAAGTAAAAGCACCACTACACTTTACACATACGTTAGATTAGCACATTTAACCCTTTGATCGCCCCTATTAACCTTTTGATCCCCCCGTCATCCAACCAATTCCATTAGTACAGTGTCAGTATATAGAATTTTTCACTGATCACTGTATTACTGCCACTAGCAACATCAGATAGTAAGTATAAGGGTCAGTAAGCGCCCCTCCTAGCCAGGGTCAGCTAGCGTTAGATTGCCCGCACACTATCACACTCACGCTATAGGTCGCTGATCACCGCCATTACTAGTAGAGTGTTTGTACGGATCAAGATATTTATCACGTACAGAACTATACTAGTGCATCCTTTGTATAGTGTCCCCAAAGACGCAGAGTTAGCAGGATCGGCCCCGTTCGCTGCCAGCACTAGCGTTTAGCCCCTTCGTGTTTTTTTCACATTAGATTTGTAGAAATTGATTGTGGGCCAATGCAATTTCTACACACAACAATACATGGCCGCCCACCCAAACTCAGCTCTTGGTAGACAATTCGCATGAAAACCTATGATGGTTTCTGAATTTAAAAAACTTTTAGGCCTTACCCTCAACATAGGCATTACAGAAAAGAATGAATTGCAGTCATGTTGATCCACAGAGCCAATTCATCGTATGCCCGTGTTCTCTGATGTTACATATATGCCCAACATGGACCAGCAATGTACTGGAACATCGCTGGAGTTCTAGTGGTTATACCGGGATGATGCCTGCAGCTACAGGCATCATTCTGGTATAATTTTTTTCAGCTGGCGGTCGGTTTTCATGTAAAAGCAATCCTAGTGGCCAATTGGCTGCTGAATTGTTTTTATGAGCAGCAGGAAGGGACATCCCCCCCCCCCCCTCCTACTGCCTTCCACAGTTTTCTTGGGCTCTCCTGTCCCGCAGGGGAATCAGAGAATGCAGCTGGAAGTTCCGCTGGCTGACCAGAGACCAGAATGGCTCCAATCATCTCTATAGTTTAAGAAATCGGGAGCTATGAGCATTTCATCACTTCAGTTTTGCAAGAAATAAACAGCGCCATTTGTAAATTGGAAAGGCATCTGATCACACCGATTTTGGTGAGATTAGATAATGTAAGGGTAGAGGAGATATCTAGAGTCTGATAGACCTAAAATTTATCAAAAAATAATCTATGGCAATGCCCATTGAGGTTATAGGGGCTATTTGCATCCCCTGTGATAGCATTAAAAGTGATAAAAAAAAAAAAATAAAAAAAAGGGACAGTGTAAAAAGAACTAAAAAAACAAACAAACACCACCCTTGCCACCCCGCGCGCGTGTACCTGCGTGCGCAAACCCTCACCCTGTGTTGGTATGTAAACAGCGGTTGCACCATGCATGTGAGGTATTGCTGCGAACGTCAGATCAAGAGCAGTAATTCTAGCATTAGACCTCTTGTGTAAATATAAATTGATGTGACCTGTAAAGGCTTTTAAAGCATCGCCTATCAATAATAAAAAATGTATGTACTTTGTTGCCATTGCACGGGCATGCACAATTTCAAAGCATGTCATGTTTGGTATCTGTTTACTCAGCATAACATCATATTTTATACTTTATCAAACAGTTGGGCAATATATTGTGTTTTTGTGCATTAAAATTCTAAAAAGTGTATTTTTCCCAAAAGATTTCAAAAATCACTGCGCAAATACTGCGTGACATAAAAAATGTCAACACCCACCGTTTTATTCTCTAGGAACTCAGTTTTTTTGCTAAAAAATTACTTTGAGCCCCCAAACATTATATATTAATTAAAGCAGTTTTTTCATGTGAACAAAAAGTGTCAGAAAAGGCTTGGTCTTCAAGAGTGGGTGATGTGTGGCATAAGATTCTAAGGATGGCTCTGAAATGCCAGGATAGTAGAAGCAACCCCTCCAAAATGACCCCTTTTTGGAAAGTAGACACTTCATGGTATTTGCTAAAGGGCATGGTGAGTGGTTTTTTTTTTTTCTTCTTTCAAAACCCATGCATGTTTTGTTTTTTTTCCTTTTTGCAAAACAAATGCATTCACAACCCAGGCATTTTAGAGCATCCGAAACTGTGAAAAGTAGTGGGGACGTGATATGAGGAAATATGCTCTTTGAAAGCCTGGAGTTGTTCAGTGGATTTTGGGGGCTTGTATGTAGCTAGGCTGGAAAAAAGTCTCTCACATGTAGTATCTCCATACTCGGAAGAAGTAGGAGAATGTGTTTTGGGGTGTTATTCCACATATAACCATGGCATGCATGAGCAATATATCATTACAGTGACAAAAAAAATACAAAAATTATATTAAAAAAATTTGTGGCAAAAAATAAAATTGTTCCATGGACTCAACATGCCTCTTTGCAAAATCCTTGGGGTGTCTACTTTCCAAAAAGTGATCATTTGGGGGGTTGGGGTTGTATTGCCCTGGCATTTTAGCACCTCAAGAAATGTGATTGGCAGTCAGAAAGTAAAAGCTACGTAAATTCCAATATATATCATAATTTGTAGAAGCTACAACTTTCACACAAACCAATTAATATACACGTATTGAGATTTTTTTTTTTTTTACCAAAGACATGTATCAGAATACATCTTAGCCTAAATTTTTGACTAACTTTCAGTTTATTGGATATTTCTTATAACCTAAAGTGAAAAATATTGTTTATTTTTAAAATTTTTGGTCTGTTTTTTGTTTATAGCGCAAAAAATAAAAACCGCAGAGGTGATCAAATACCACCAAAAGAAAGCTCTATTTGCGTGAAAAAAGGACATAAGTTTTGTTTGGGTACCACACAATTACCAGTTGAAATAGCGCAGTGCTGAACAGCAAAAAATGGCGTGGTCAGGAAGGGGGGTAGAAACAATCCTCTGGAGTGCAAGTGGTTAAAGAGTCAACTGGCCTGCAACCCAGGCAACTGCACCACCATTCTGCTGGCATTCCATATATATATATATATATATATATATATATATATATATATATATATATATATATATATTTATTTATTACACACATCCTGTCTTAGAATATCTCCAGTCAACTCGAGAAGCAAATGGAGCCATCTTTGGACAGCAGCATTATCAGTACCAACCTCCATTAAAATCCCACCCACCAATTCCCCCCCAGTAGAGGAAGAGCTCACCTATGAACAGTTTTTGGTAGAACAGTCAGTGTGATCTCTGAGGACAATTGCTTCTTGAGTCCAACTGAGAGTGTGAGCACATTGTATGCACGTTCAATAAAATGAGTTTGTACAATCAAGAAATATACAGTACATGTATCATAATGCCATGAAAAAATTACCTTCAACAAGAGCAAGGAAAGTTCCCAGAAGTAAAATACTACAGATTAAAAATGAATATATAGAGGGCAGATGGAGCTCTAGCAGAGGCACATTGTTCCAAATGACAGCTCAACATTCCTGTTCTTTATTTTATATGGCATTTATAAAGGCCTATAATAGAGAATGCATTGACAAATATACTGCATGTATGTACATATAAAATCCACAATGAAATACAAAACTGTGATTTTTATGGTATTTCCATACATGGAATGCATTTGTCTCTTCATTTTTGACTTACACAGCATTCTTGATGGCCAATAAGAGCATAAGGGTGTTGGGCTCCCTTTAGGAAAAAGGTGAGCGGACATTTTTTCAGATTGTCTTTTGATTATATACATTTTTTTTAAATACAAGATGTGAAAAAAAAGTAGCACAAAATTGAATTTTTGGAACATTACGTGTACAGAATTTACAAGTTACAAATATATTGGAGTGTGCATTTTCAAGCTTTTGGAAGTGAAGGGGGTGTATGGCCATTGCAGAGTACAACTTTGCAACATTGATATATACTTGCCCCAAATGCCTTGATTTCACTTGCCATGCACGTTAAAATCTCAAGCGACTTTAAACAACTGTTTTCAGGTGAGGGGACACCATGATGTGGCCTGAAATCAACCTATCCACTGGGACAACATTACTTTTATTAGCTACACATCAATCTGACATCAGCATGTTCATCAGGAATGCCAAAAGGTCAAAATCAACATGGTTCTTCAGTCATCAAAAACCACAAACATACAGCTAAAACAAGATGCGAGCTTCCTGCTGTCAAGTTCTTTCAGTGTAATAAAATATTAATTGGCAAAATAGATACAGTCAGCAGTTCTGTACCAAATGGATCATAGTCACTCAACGTAGCTCAGATTTACAGCATTGTAGCACGGCAGTACATCAACTGTCCAGGGACAAAACTGTCTGAATTTGCAAAGATATCACATATATTTCTTTGTGACTGTAAATCAGTCCTTTGCTCCCAATAAATTGAAACTAGCAAGTTTTTACTTCCAAATGGCATACACTTGTAGATTAGAAACAAAACAAAAAACTTTCCTGTAATTAAAAATAGACTATAATGGAGCTTAAACATTAAAAGCTGCATTATGGTGGGCTTTTGACCAGATATGATGATGATGCCTGCACAGCTTCTACCTACGTAACTAATGTCAGCTATGCTCAAACAACTGGAGAGCCTTTAAGCTGTTCCTGTACACAGGGGGAAATGTGTAATTTATAATATTACCTACACCACCATCTCCACCACCACCACCTTTTATTGTCTGACCACACAATGACCACAAATCTCAGTTGCCAGACAGTTATGTATATACATCTTATATGACATAAATAAGAGAACTCTACATGTGCTGAAATATATCCATTGTAATATTTTTCCCAGAAGACTTGAATCAGAAAGACATAAAAAACAGGGAACATTAAAGCACACAGCCTATACGTTACAAGAGAAATACAGTATCAGACGTTACTCCTTTGACTTTCATTTCAGCTTTTCATAACACCATGGTAGCATGCTTATATGAAGGAGGTACAGCTTGAGTATGGGTGGTTGGTGCAAGGTTTGGCCATGTACTGGGGCACAGAGGGGTTGATTTAGTAAAAAGCAATTTGCAAGTGTAATTGCTCTAGAGCTTAGTAAATGAGCAGAAGCTCCTCTGATGTCTATCATCCAATCATGTGCAAGCAGAAAGGTTTTTTCTTTTTTTTTTTTCCTCGCACTTGAATGGGTATTCATTGCAAAGTGAAGCTTTACCTTTGTTATCAAAGATATATATATATATATATATATATATATATATATATATATATATATATATATATATATATATATATATATATACACACACATATACATACACACACACACACGTCTATACTGACCTGCTGTGTGTGCAGTGGTTTTGTACAGGGCAGACCAGATCCTCCTCCCCGGCGGTGCTCCTGGCCCCTCCCTCCTGTTGATGTGCCCTCCACAGCAAGCAGCTTGCTATGGGGGCACCCACTGCTCCGTATATTCATTCACACATGGAGCTGTGGTTCGGCCCCACCCCCTCTCTCTTCTCATTGGCTGTGAATGACAGCTCAATGGCTCCCGCTTCTGTCTCAGCCAAAGAAGAGAGGGAGTCCCAGGATAGTCAAGACTCCAGTGCACATTGCTGAAGAGGGGGCTTAGGTGAATATTGGGGGGGGGGGGGCGCTGGGAGGATGCTGCAAAAAAAACCTTGAGCCTTTAGAACCACTTTAAGCTCTGGGGGAACTGCACTTGCAGAGCTCAATTGCACTTTTTTGTCAAGTGACCAGTCTATTTGCCTTTAGTAAATCAGCCCTAAAGCGGAAATGAAAATGACCAAAGCCATCAACTTCATTAACTGAAGCCTCAAAATCCACTTTGCTTCTTTATGTAAATACCAGTCTGAGCTTGGAAAATCAAGCTCTGGTCCTCCTATCTGATTTTTTTCTCTTCTCTGCTGGCCAATCAATGTAACACTGATCAACACCAAGGTGCATGAAGCAGGAAGGAGAAAGCGGTTTTTCAGAGGTCTGTTTAGCAGTTGCACATTTTACCATGCAGGGTATGGGGTTTCCAGAATGCTCGAGCAGGGAACTCCAGGTAAGTGCTGGTACCTTACTTGCTTACTTCATTTTTCCAGGTGTCATGTTCAATAGGTTTTTACTCACATTAAAGTGCTTAAAGTATATCTAAATTCTCACCTTTTAAAACAACCCATTCAGTTTAAATAAGAAATGAAATGCAAAAGATTTGTGTATACATTAAATACAAAAACCACCCCAAAAAAAAAACAGATCCCCTTTTCTTTTTGTATTTGTAATCACATACCTTCTGTTCACAGCTGCATAGAGAGGTGAGAGTGGACAAACAGCAGCACACTGGTCTTCCCAGTGAATGGCTGTGCAGAGGGGGCATGTCAGGACACGTTTGATCATTGGAGGAAAGCAGGCTGAGTTCCTAGCACAACTAGAGAACTGACCACGCCAGAATGGATGTGCTCTCATGCCTAGTGTGGTCAGTTTTTAAAAGAAAAGCAGAGGACCTGGCAGGAACACCATGGATTTCACACAAAGGAAGCAATACAAAAAGAAGTACATGATACAGCAGACTCATATGATGAATATGAAATGTTGGGTTCTCGTATCTTTTATATAAAGTCCTAATACCTGAAAAATGGGGGAAAAAGTTCAGTGTCTAGCATCCTGTCTTTTTCTTTATCAGCTTGGATTAAATAAAAAACGTTGTTGCCGAAACAACCATTTGAAATCTAATTTTGGGTTTCAATGAACATAACAGTAAATTGATTAAAATGCAATGTCTGTGGCACTTTTCATTGATAAAACATAACAAAACCATGTGCTTGTACTTTAGATAATGTAGTCTGTCAGTTGTTGCACTGTTATGTTAGTCATTATCCCTTCATCATACAGAACATATCACCTATTTCCTAATATTTAAATGCTACAATTTATCAAATTTTAGGCAATATCTTATTTAGCTGAATCCAACGCAATCTACCATAGAATCCTCCAAGAAACCGTTTGGTAAATAAAATGTTCTTTTATACACCATTCACATATATATATATATATATATATAACATAAATAACTTATTATAATTGGCCGGCATTCTTGCACTTTTTACCATCAAGTCAAAAACTACTGACTCATATTCAGTTTGCTATTTAATTATATTTTGGTTACTTTTTAAATATATTATGCAGGCTATCTAAAAAGCCAGTATCAATAATATAATTTGCTTGCCCTATGAATCTCAAATGTATTTTTTTATAATTTATAAAATGTCACAAATTGATAAACAATATCCTGCTATAAAATCCTTAAAAGGATGAGCCAACATTAAAAAATAAAACTCAAAGGCTCTAAGTAGAGATGTGGAAATCAGATCATGTCAAGTTGCCAAACAAAAATGGATGTATAGGAAATTAAATCCATGTTAATTTGTAAAAATTTCCTGCGGGGCCACAGTCTGCTCTGCAAATGTGATATTATTAGCATTCAGTTAAGCTAGTTGGATTAAATACCATGCAATGTCTATTTTATTTTGATTAATACATCCAATGTGTGGGTCTTTCATTTGCATGTTGTATGAGATAACGTATTTTAGATTGCTGCTGTTCGTTGATGTAACATTTAAGCTTTGAAAATAAATGTGAATGATTTTGTATTTATAATTTTTGAATATCGATATAAAATTAACCAATTTTAAATACTGATATAAAATTAACCAATTTTAAAGAGAACTGTCACAAAGGTTCACCTAAAGTAGATCTATAACAAGGTTTTGCTGAGTCGGATAAACAAACAGTAACCATTTCAGCTCCAGTCATTTCTGGCACTTTCTGTTTATGTTACAATCAGTATTTTTTGCTAGAAAATGTCTTAGTTCCCCCAGACATTATTTAATTTTTAAGCGGAGAATAAATTGGTGGTTTTTGAATTTTTTTATTACACAGTATTTGCACAGCGGTTTTTCATACCTAGTTGTTTTGAAAAAAAATGCACTTTTTTAAATTTTAGTTCACAAAAACTACAGTACATAAAAGATCATGCTACACTGAGTAGTTACCAGATACGTCACACTTTAAAATTGCACACACCTGTGGAATGGTGACAACATAACTTTTACTATTCATAGGTGATGCTTTAAAAGCCTCTACAGGTTACCACTTTAGATTTACAGAGGAGGTCTGGTGCTAGAATTACTGGCCATGATCTGTCGTTTGCAGCAATACCTCACGTGTGGGACAATTGCGGTTTGTGTGCCTCAGGGACTGACGCGTGCGATCACCTTTGTATGCAAGCACTGGGGGGACCAAGCACTTTAACTTTTTCTATTTTATTTTTTATTTTATTTACACTGTTGCTTTAATTTTTTTCCCCTGACAACTTTTGTTACAATGTAAACATCCCTTGTGACAGCAATAGACACATAGCAGGTGATCCTTATGGAGGGATCTGGGGGCTTTAAGACACAAAATCCCTCCTGTACACTTGAAAAAAATCAAATACACTAAGATCAGTGTTTTTGAATGCTTTCAGATTTTTAACAAATGGTGCAGATAGTTTCCAAGTAAACAGGAAGTGATATCAGCTCATTACTTCTGGTTTACTATAAGGGAGAGCCAATCAAAACCGATCCCGGGAGAGGAGAGAGAAGGAGGGAGGGGAGAGAGAGGAGGGAGGGGAGAGAGAGGAGGGAGGGAGGGAGGGAGGGGAGAGAGAGAAGGAGGAGAGAGAAGGAGGGAGGGGAGAGAGAGGAGGGAGGGGAGAGAGAGGAGGGAGGGGGGAGAGAGAGGAGGGAGGGAGGGGAGGGAGGGGAGAGAGAGAAGGAGGGAGGGGAGGGAGGGGGGAGAGAGAAGGAGGGAGGGGAGGGAAGGGAGAGAGAGAAGGAGGGAGAGAGAGAAGGAGGGAGGGGAGGGAGGGGGGAGAGAGAAGGAGGGAGGGGAGGGAAGGGAGAGAGAGAAGGAGGGAGAGAGAGAAGGAGGGAGAGAAGGAGGGAGGGGAGGGAGAGAAGAAGGGAGGGGGGGAGGGAGAGAAGAAGGGAGGGGGGGAGGGAGAGAAGAAGGGAGGGGGGGAGGGAGGGAAAGAAGGGGGGAGGGAGAGAAGGAGGGAGGGAGAGAGAAGGAGGGAGGGGGGAGAGAGAGAGAAGGAGGGAGAGAGAGAAGGAGGGAGGGAGAGAGAGGAGGGGGGAGGAGGGGGGGAGAAAAAGAGGGGGGGAGAAAAGAGGGGAGAGAGAGAGAAAGGGGAGGGGGGAGAGAAAGGGGGGAGAGAAAGGGGGGGGGGAGAGGGAGAGGGAGAGAGGGGGAGAGGGGGGGGTGGGGGGGGGGCAAGAGGCAGAAAGCAAAAAGAGAGAGAGACATTTTAAAATGGAACTAAACCTATTGATTTAACAGTTTCCAAAAATAGGTTCACACTTGCCTGCATGTGAGTAGGTGGTTACAGGTACAGGTCTCGTGCCTGTTCCAGTACCAGCATCCACCCACCCACAGCCAAATCACACTGCTCTGTAGACACACGCATGGCTGCCACTCATTCTTAATGCCACCCTCACACATCTCAGACCGCAGTATGCTTGTGGATGCATAGTCAAAAGGCACCATGCACTTTCTCTGTGGCTGCATTCTTTAAAAAGTGCAAGCACCTTTTTTTGTGGAAACTGCAAGCAAATGAATGGGCTGCTGTGCCCGTGCAAATGCACACCACACAGCCCAAACAAGTGTGAACCGGGGTCTACATTTAAGGCATCCCATGAATGATAACCATCCTATTTGCTTGTACCCTCAAATGAACTAATCAAGCAATCAAATGGCTGGTGTCATAATTAAAACACATGTGAAACACCATGGCAGCTGCAGATCAAAAAGAGTCTGACATGGCAGCTTCCTTGGCTGTAAAGGAAAGGAGGGTTAAGCTCCTCTTTAAGACGATAAAGCAACAGGTTTTTTTTCTCCTTTTGAAAAAAATGTTTAAAGTTTATGAATAAAAGCTGACCCACTTAAGCACTCCTAACACTGTGCTACAGTTTGTCCCAACTGTCAGTTTTGCTGGACAGCAGGGCCTGCATGTAAATGTGAAACACATACTGTACAGTATAAAGAGATGCTAAATAAATTCATGTAGTGAATACTAACATTACAGATAATAATCCTATACCGTTACTAGACTTTAATAGTTATTACCATAGTGGTCCTTTAATTAGCACCTCCTCGTGAATATAGTCTGAACTCCTTTTTAATCACTGAGAAAACCGCTTCAGTAAAATAAAATATCTAATTTTTTTGTATGCATATAAAAATGCATATAATAAAAAAAAGTTCTCTTTATCTCTTATATAATTTTATTTTTTAAAGTTCTATTTATTTTATTTTTGATTTTTAGGAGATGGGAAACATTTTTGTGCAATAGGGCAAATGGTAAAAAAATGGTAATAACATATTTGCATGATAACCTAAATCCTTATTTTCCAGCTAGAGCTATTACAATACTTGGCTGCACTTCCTGAGTGAGAACTTCATCCACTGTAAAATCCAATATATAAAAAAAGAGCAAAAAAGCTGTGATGTCACATAAAATGCCCATTTTTTCTGCTGTAATGAGTTTTCTCTATCTGGCACAATTTCCATTTGCTTGGTGATGACTTGTCTTTGGAAAGTCTCCAAATAAGCCTCAAGGTTGTCCTGAATTATGTTTTCAGATGTAGTTTTAATGGTGCTATCACCTTCCATACCAAGTTCAATTGTCAGTTTAGTTTTATTACAGTGAACAAGAAAAAAAAAAACTATGCTTTACAAGTTACAACTTTAATTCTCAAATTTTCATACCAGAATTAGTTCATTTATTGCAGCTGTCAAATGTCAAAGAGAGATTTGGAAAAAAAAGACCTCCTGATAACATTCATGGTAATAACATAGGAACGTTTCAGAAATTTATCAGAGCCAAGGAGATTTGGGATACATTTTTTTAATATTTGGATACTCTGAAACAACTCATAAAAATTGTAATTTATTTGGCAAAATACCAAAATGAAGAAGTTCCACATATAATGTATTTATTTGAACAAATGGAAACACAGAGCCTGATTGGGAGGATTTTGGACATAAAATGGTGAAGCACCAGGTAGGCTGAACACAAAAGATGTTGAGTGGGGAAAGTTAAGTAAATCTATATCAGTGTTGGGCCATCAATGCCAGCAAGGCCTTCTTTACTGGCCTAAACACTGCCTAAGCAAACAGAATTTTTGACTTATGGTTTAAGATATTTTTTCAGTGAATGTGTATTAAATTATTTCCAATAGTCTATTCTCTTCATTTCATAGCTTTTCTCTTGGTTGCGCTGCTTCCAGTAGTGTATGTTTATATTAGAGGTTTTATCCAATCATATTCAAGCCATGATAGCCATCATGTGTTGCCAGGGTCAAATAAATCTGCCTTGAGGCCTTCACAGTCAACACTACTGGCTCCTGTAACATACAGTAAATGTCAATGAAACAATTTTGATATTGAGTTTGCTACACCAGGGCCATGTAGCAGGCATACAATAAAACATATGCCAGAAATACGAAAGGCAGACTCGGCTTTCGGCATTAGCCTCCATGGCAACAGAAAAGAACTTCTTGTTGGTACTGAAAAGCACAGATAACCTGTACAAGAAAGTAACTGAACTCTTCTTGAGGAAAGAAAGAAGGACGGATTTTGTGTACAAATATTCAGAAGTTTTAGTGAGTATATTGCATTTTATTTACAATTTTTTTATACAGTCAACCCTGGCTTAACCAGACCTCACTTTCTCCATGTCCATGTTTTTCTGTGCTGAATTTTTAAGGTTACAGTTGTAGCTATCCTCTAGATAGTTAGGGGAAGCCAGAGTTTTAATTTTTAGTCAGAAATGCTGAGCAGCAGCCTGGGTGTAATAGTCAGGTTAAATTTTTGTCAGAGCTGAGAGGCTCTGCATGTCAGTTCCCTGATACCTCCCATTGCTCTTGAATCTTGGAGATGATTCTAGAAGCAGTGGGCGGGAGTAAGGAGAGGCTGACCTGCACACTTTGGGGACCCTAGCCAATTCCCAAGCAGGAGGCTTGGCATGGGGCCAGGGCAGCCCTTAAATATAAGAGAGCCTGCTTAGCAGCAGGAGAGTTCAGGTGGAAGATTGAGTAAAAAGACTGAGGTGCAGAAGCCTTGGAGGGGGCCTAGTTAGGAAGGGGCTCACTTCCAGGCAGTGGTGCTGGGAACGGAGGAAAGCTCAGGACCTCACTAACCCCCAGAGCGAGGACCACATGTTCATCAGGGAAGGAGCGGCCCAGCAGTGAGTAAACCTACACCCCCTGGGCCAGTTAAGGGGAAAGAGGCAGTCTAGTGGGACACTGGATTAGCTTTCCTACCCAGGACTGTTTCATACTCAAAGTTGGGAGGAGCTGGATCCCCTGCCCAGGGATTCCTTCAGACAGCTGGATAGAGGAGGATTATCCGGGGTCTAGGGTGGTACACCAGGAGAGGATGGCTAGCTCTCCAAGAAGAGGATTGTTGTCTGAAAGGACTTGTACATAGTTGCAGGAAGTTGTCCTCAGTTGCAGTTTCCTTGGGCATCCCATACACCCCTTACCCCATCTAAGTTCTAAACCCCTTAAAAAAAAAAAAAAAAAAAAAAAACCCAAGCTCAAGGACTGGTTACTATCTCCTGGATGTAAGTCTGCGAGGAATGCACGTTGTCTGGCTGTGTAGGATTATAGGGGGACCCAAATCACTAGTGATTACACAGCCAAAAATTGTTGGATTAATTTAGATAAGACATCATTGAAGGCCTAGGTGTGAAATTCATGGCCCACCACTGATCTATACACAAAACCAGCTCAGATAAACCCAGGAAAGTTTTCAGGCAACATATTATTAAACCCTTTTTTCCACCCCAAAATGCTCCCAAAACTGTAACTTGAGTCGAGGCTAATACAGTAAATCACCCAATCTAATATCCAAACAGTGTAGTCCAAGCTCTATCTTCGATTCAGGCTGTCAACCCTTTTATCAAATTCAGTCAGATTCTGCAAGGCTTCACAGATCTATCATACAAAAAAAAAAAAAGCCTCGCTGATACGGTGTCAGGTTAACAGATACAATCTAGCTTAATATCACACTTGGACTTTTGTTTGTGTAACCAGAATGAATAGTTCCTTCAATGCTGTGTCCAGGAGAACACAAAATGTAGTCTCTTCTCACCACAGTCTCTCCTCCACTATAGATGTTACTTTTTCTAGAGGGAAAATCTAATCACATGTATGGGAAGGATTTCAACCCAGAAAATACACAGGAAAGGCGCAGCTTGTAATACTAATGGATGGAGAGAAGGCTCGTCACCAAGTTCTATTTGGTCAGTAACAGGAAAGAACCAATGTATAACATGCCACATGACAATTGTATCTATCAGGATAGAGGAACTCTTTGTATTGCGGTTGACAAGGATAACAGTTGTCAGCTGGCTGAACCTGAGGACTAGTAGATGACTGTACAAAGTAGGAATATGGTGACGTATTCTGACATATTTTTATATAAGTGTTTTATCATGTGAGCAAGGGCAGACTGACAACTCATGGGGCCCCCGGGCAATAGGGGATTATGGGGCCCCTGTGTCCTTGCCCAAACTCAAAAAAGCCTATGAAAAAGGTACCAGGGGCATCTCATGGGGTCCCCTACTGACCCCGGGCCCTCGGGCAAGTGCCCGAGTTTCCAAATGGTCAGTCCGCCCCTGCATGTGAGTGAGATTCTAAATAAAACAGTTACTTCCCCAAATAGGTTTAGCTGGATGGACCACCCTTACCAACCATGTACTGTAACTATATGTATTTGTTGAAGTGCTGAAGGCCATCTGTGAGACTACCATACAGGAAAGGAATAGAACTGTGGGAGGCTGACCTGCAAGAAACTGACAGAAAGCATAGGCCTGAACTTGGCACGTAGAAGGACTATCCAGCACAAGTATGCAAACACACGGTCAGGAACACCATGAGTGAATGCAATACTACCCGTGTATTTTGATCTGCAGTTCCCATAGTGCAGCATATATGATCATCTATGACACCAGCCTTTTGTTGCCTGGACAGTTTTTTCTCTTTGGCTTATATAAAGGTAAGTATATGCCTAGACAGAGCTGAGAGGGTTGAAATAGGGGCCCACTAAAGGTGAGGGAGCTATAAGTGTCCATATTCTTTAACCTCCTGCCAACCACATAATGCATGTATGGGGTGGTAGGAAAAGTGGGTTTTAATGCCTAGGTCCCTCACATATGCATTCATAGTGGCAAGGGTTTGTGTGCTGAGAGTGAGTTCACTGTGCTCTCCAAGCACACTTACTGAACTGTGATAGACAATCAAGGCTTCTGATGAAGAGCCAGCAGGACAGGCTCCCAACTGTGGGGGTCAATCACAGGGACTACAGGATAGAAAGGCTGCCCCACCTCCCAGGCATTAAAGCCCTATGAAAGAACTGCTAGAAGGCAGAATGAAGGAGTTAAAATATTCTACAGTTTCCCCTTCCCCTCAGAAAAAATGGTATTTGTTGGGGTCAGCAGAACTATATGTTTTTAGATTTGTGTGTTTAATAACACTTTAAGATATAATAGCCATTTAAATGTTAAAATGACATGTTTTTGTACCTGTACTGCCTTCAACAATGAAGCAAATAGGTGAATGCTCTCTAAGAGCAAGGCCTGATGGGGAAATTTAGGAAAACCAGCATACCTGATACACCAGCATGTTTTTCTGTAAATTACCAGCAGGGGTTAGTCAAGTCTAATGAAGCAACACGGTTTATTGTTTTTTCTATTGAAATCTCAGTATTTTAGTGTAAAGGGAAACAATATGACTGGAGTCTTTAAACTGCTATCTGCAAGTGTATGGGGTCTTTTGGTTAAGACAGGCAGTGAGGATGCTGATGTATTAAGCACATACTGAAAAGTGATCCACCACAGATTGCTTTTCAGAGAGGGGCCAAGAGCTGCCACATGGGAGAACAAGCCTTAAAAGTCTGCATGAATAAATTCCTAGCAATCCCCAACATACAGCACCTGTAACATTTTTCCTGCGATTTAACTAGCTGAGATGATGTCACCAGTCTTCTGCAGGCAGGATGAAGCATTTCCTCAGTATGTAAATGGATAGAATACTGGCTAAAGGATCGTATTCAGAGATTCATACTCTGAATGGTCTAGGAGTGTTAGTGGTGTACCCCAAGGTTCAGTGTTGGGACTCTTACTTTTTAATATATTTATAAATGATATACTGTAGGGTCTGGGATTAACAATCCCATTTCAGTCTTTGCAGATGACACCAAGCTGTGCAGTGGAATAACATCCTTACAGGATGTCTCCAATTTACAAGCCGACCTCAATGCACTGTGTAATTGGGCAACTATGTGGCAAATGAGGTTTAATGTTGATAAATGTAAGGTTCTGCACTTGGGGGCTAAGAAAATTTATTTATTTATTACAGGTACTTGTATAGCACCGACAATTTACACAGTGCTTTACATCAGTCCCTATCATTCAAGGGGTGTACAATCTAAGGTCCCTAACTCACATTCATACATACACATACTAGGGCCAATGTAGAAAGGAGCCAATTCACCTACCAGCATGTCTTTTGGACTGTGGGAGGAAACCGGAGTACCCAGAGGAAACCCATGCAGGCACAGGGAGAACAAACTCCAGGCAGGTGGTGCCGTGGTTGGGATTCGAACCCACGACCTTAGTACTGCCAGGCGGCAGTGTTAACCATTTAGCCACTGTGATGCCCATATATCATGCATCATACATACTGGGGGGGGGGTACAACTGGGGGAATCAATGAAGGAGAAGGATCTGGGGGTTTTGGTAGATCACAAGCTTAATGGCATGCAATGCCAAGCTGCGGTTTCTAAAGTGAAAAAATCCTCTCTTGTATTAAAAGAGGTAAAAGACTCCAGAGAGAGAGAGAGAGATATCATATTACCCGGTACAAATCATTAGTAAAACCTCATCTGGAATATGCAGTTCAGTTTTGGGCTCCAATTCACAAAAAGAACATTGGGGAACTGGAGAAAGTACAGAGAAGGGTAACCAAACTGATAAGAGGCATGGAGGAGATCAGCTATGAGGAAAGATTAGAGGAACTGAATTTATTCTCTCTTGAGAAGAGGAGATTAAGGGGGGATATGATCTCCATGTATAATACATAAGGGGGGATATGATCAACATGTATAATACATAAGGGGGGATATGATCTCCATGTATAATACATAAGGGGGATATGATCTCCATGTATAATACATAAAGGGGGATATGATCTCCATGTATAATATATAAGGGGGGATATGATCTCCATGTATAATACATAAGGGGGGATATGATCTCCATGTATAATACATAAGGGGGGATATGATCTCCATGTATAATACATAAGGGGGGATATGATCAACATGTATAAATACATCAGTGGTTCATATCGCGAACTCGGTGTAGAGTTATTCACAGAGGACAAGGGGGCACTCTTTATGTTTGGAGGAAAAGAGATTTAATCTCCAAATATGGAAAGGTTTCTTCACAGTAAGAGCTGTGATAATGTAGAACAGACTCCCTCAAGAGTTGGTTCTGGCCAGCTCAGTGGATTGCTTTAAAAAAGGCCTGGATTCTTTCCTAGATACACATAATATAACTGGATACTAACATTTATAGGTAACGTTTATCCAAGAAATAACAAATAAAGAAATAACAAATCCATTCAGTTTATTCACATGAAACAATAGTAGTACAGGCCTATGGGGAATTAAATAAAATGTTTGAATTTGAATGATAATTCAGATAACGAATGGATCCAAATGTTCTATTCGTTAATTTTGATGCACATGATGCCAGTTGATATTGTGCAATCAGCTCATGTAATTTCTCCTGTTGGGTTGGACTAGCGTCTGAAAATATTGAATCTTACTATTTTGATAATATACTATTTGATAATATATCGTATATAGCAATCTTATGGAAGAATTGCATGAAAATCACTGCAAATCACACCTGGCTCAGCACAAATATTTGGCATATGAGCTTCTTTGACATGCTTTTTGCGCATAGGGCAGCCCATTGAACTGAATGGACTACCCCATGCACGAGTGGAAACTTGCTAAATAAATAAATAAATAAAATATGCTAGGAGAAACGTTATGGCAAGTGTGAAAGGGGCCTTTGCAACAAAAGTATTGGTGGGATATTTGCTAAGGATGCCTGAAATATGACTTCTATCTTGGTGCAGACTTCTGGATAAATCAGCGAGCCAATCACACAAGCAGGACATCTCTGGGATGTTGTGTATGCCAGCTGTGTACAGAACACCTCCAGGTTCTCATGTTGCATTGAATTATACTAAACATTACAGCGGCTGCAGATTGTTATAAAAACATAATTTAAAAAGAACATTAACATTATGGCATTTGTAGCAATTGTATATGCTGATCTTTGTTTTAATTTGCTTTTTCCATGAAATGGAGTTACCCTTGAAGGAGGACATATTTCACTCATCCCACCTTCTGGCAGATTTTAAAATGAACACACAACTCTGCAGCCACGAGAATCTGCGGTCACTGGTTGGCACATTAATAGTGAATAATGGAGGCATAGTACTGAATCAAGTCTTTGTGATGAAACTGTAAACCCTTCAAGTGATCTCAGACTGTTGTAACAGGCATACAGAACTTGGAGACCAGAGTCACTGTTGGGTTCTCTCTAAGTCTAATTAAAAATAAATTAATGCCAGGGGGCTTTAGCTACATAATAATTAAGAATATGGTAATTTTTCATGCTATTGACAATAGACATAGATTGTGGTGTCATCCATTTTAACTTCCCGGTGGTGATGCATTAAGAGACAGACATTTTTTTAAACACATATAGAGTTAATGATGCGACCATCAGAACTCAGTAACGAGGGGATAATTAGATCACATTCCACTGAGATGCACTTCGCAATCAAAATATTTACAAACAAATTAGTATAAAGGAGTCATTTGTGTCATAATCACTTACAATGTGCTGCTTCCTTTTTTGGGGATTTTTTTTTTTATTGCACTGCATTAGCGGTGGCTAGGGTTTTATTCCAGAGTTGCTGATTTTAATACGCTAATGATCACAGAGCAGACTATGGTTCATCAATGATCATAAGCTAAGATTTACCCTTGCGCTTCCAGTCTACAAATTGTGGAATCATTTTTGGGGTTTTTATACCTTTGTACATACAAGACAACTAACCTATATTGTGTGTCTACCACAGAATGATTTGGTTCTTTGTTATAACAGAGCCAAGTTGAAAATAAAGCCAGGTTGAGCTTACAGCACACAGATGTTGTAAAACAGAAGGCACTTGAAGGACTTGAACCCAGCCACAGTTGGATTGAATCTGGGCCAGTTCAGCAGGGACTGGCAAAGATTCAATCCATCTATGGGCAAGCTGATTGTTTCCAAGTCAATCCATCAATCAACTTGGGTAAAATCAGCCTGTCAGATTTTTACATGAGATTACTGCCCATGGCTATAGCCACTATCAGTAATCATTGTATTCTCCCACCTGAAAGGCTCCCTGCACCCCCCAGTGGGGAGAACACAATAGCATTTCAGGAGGCATTCCCTCATCAACACTGACTGCATTGATGGGAGTATAAAGCAATTTTTTTTCTCTCTTCTACCAGAGATGGAAGAAAAAAAAATTCATCTGTAGCCTGCATTATTGAGGTAAAACAGAAAAAATAAATAAAAAACTTTAGCCTTTTGACACTCTAAAATGAATACAATTCTTCTATCTTATTTGGTTATCTTAAACCAAATTTTTCCTCAAAAGGAGGAGGAACCCCTAAAATAATTTTCAGATCTCAGGGAAGCTCTGCTAACAAGAATTAATTTGGGCATCATTCGAAACAATGCCTCTTACATTGGGGGGTTAAGGAGGAGAATGAAACTCTTACAGACAGCTAAAACCATCATTTGAGTCATGCTTCTGGCTTGGCCCAGGGGCTTTGGACCCATAAATGTGCGGACACCATCAAATGGAAGGTTAATCAGCTGCAGCTCAAATTGCTTCACATCTGTGCAGGTGGTGCCGCTGAGGGACCCGCACAAATACCTGCAGCCGCACTATCCACACAGAGGAATGCGGGACCCACGGGCGGGTGCCATTAATTCTAATGGCATGCCGCCCGTACTGGAAATTGAAAATGTACTGCGATCCTCATTTCCCATGCGGGCTGCAATTTTCAAAGAAGTACATGGACTTTTTCCCTGTATGTCCCGGGGCACGGGAGTCAATTCAAATGAATGGGTTCTCGTTACCATGTAAAACATGGCCGTTCATATATGAACATAGCCTTAGTCCATTCTCTTTACATCTCGGATCCTGATGTGAAGTTCCATCAGGGAAGGAGGTCCCATACATTTACAACTAGAAATCTGGCTGCCGTTCGTATATGTGTCAGTAGCTTTTTGGAAATTGTAGAGAATGCATGAGGTGGAAGCCCCAAAAGAAAAGTTTTGAGAGAGAAGGGAACACAAGACCCGAAGAGGGAGTGTTTAAGGGAATGAACAGCATTGTCACATTTGGTTGTCACTTTAGTTGACATTTATGTCTGTTAAGGTTCTTCTCGGTCACCAAGGTATTTGGTGAAAAAACAACAAAAAAACTCAGCATAACAATCTTATGAACTTAAAAAACAAAATCTATTTAGTTTTCTTTTAAAATGCATTCATGGACAAAAAAAAGCTTTATAATGCCTGAAAACACCTGTACAGAAAAATAAGGAGTTAACCCTGGTTACATCTCATGTTCAGTCAAAACAGTGAAAAAAACAAAACAAAAAAAAAAAACAGACTTTTCCAAAACATATCAAGCGTCAGTACAAGGTAAAAAAAAAAAGAAAAAAGACATTGTCAAGTTAATGACATTTAAATACGCCTCTAAAGCGGAAAAAATACTGTAATTTAAAGTTATCGGCTAAGGCCTAATTCTTCTAGGGATTCTTTGAACATAATATTTTTCATTTTCATAATCCTTAGATTAATGCTGGCCCACTTCTCAATTTGTCATTATACTGGGAGCATTCATACACCACAAGTCCCGCCACCCTCAGACTCTTGTTCAATATCCTTAAAAGATTATACAAAATTATGTACCCAAGAGATAGCGGTAGCCAAAAATAGACTGTTTAATGGCCACAAGGATTAAGTCTCCTATAATGCAGTAGAGATGTTTGCGGAAAGAAATAATAAAATGGAGGGGGGGATTAACTTGAGAGAAGGCTGGAAAAAAAAAAAAGTTAAAAAAACGCTTGCTATTTACCCTGTAGGTTCTAGCTGTGTGAAGTAATGTAGGCATGTACAAAGCTGCATGAAATAAATTATAAGAATGGATTCTGTACACTGCTACAGTCTATTTTCTAAGATGTGCTCATTATGAAATAATTGCCTTTGCTTATCTCCGGTTACAAGAAGTGCAGGCCTACTGTAAATATGACCATTAAAATGCAAATATGGAAAGGGGGTAAGGGGGTCACAGCTAGAATGCAAACTTTCTAACCAAACTTGCATATGTGCCGGTGGGAATTAATCTAGTTACGCAAAGCTTAGCAAAAAACAAAAGGTCAACTGTATATATAGAATTTAGCAAACTTTATTGCAGAATCCTACATACTCTACAAAAAAATATTAATGTGAAAAGTATATTTATGCCACCTGAATTTTATTTCCCAAAAATAATGCCTGGTGGGAGCTTAAATATGTAGTATAAGCACAAGGTAAATCCCCAGTACACAGTTTGGAAGTATTAAAAGTTTAACTCCTAATGCAGAAAATATTTTCAAGTGTGCCTAATCTCCTTAAAGTAGACCTTTCAGTAATGTTACAAGTCGGAATGAATAAATTCCTGACATACCACCTTGTACAGTAACATTGGTCTAAAAAGCTCCAACTTTTGTAATTAAAAAAAAAAGCCAGATCCGTTCCAGCGATGTGCACAAGAGCAGCGGCTTTCACCACTTTCTCCCTCCTACCTAGGCAGATTGATAGAAGCAAGAGCCATTGGCTCCCACTGCTGTTAAAACAAATGCTGTGATGAGGGAGCAGTAGGGTGGGGCTGAGCTGTCCAATCTGTGTCAATGAATGGAGATAGGGCAGCTTGGAAGTGCGCTGCACTGCTGCACCCATGGAAAGTATATATCCAGGGGGGCACTTGCTGAAGAGAAGGGGCCAGAAGCACCAGCGGGGGACCTCAGAAGAGGAAGATCGGGGCTATTTGCAGCACCATAACACAGAGCAGGTAAGTAGAACATGTTTGCATAGTGCTACCCTCATGAGGGCCGCTGTGTTGTGGGTACCCCTAAGCTTCTCTAGGCACAGCCAGGCAACAGGTATTTCCCACCCAAAAGACAGTGCCCAGTCCATGGGCTTGGTTTTGCTGTTTTATTAGGGGAAATCAACATAAGATAGGGGAATAGGGATTATGGGATGTCCAGTTGACTTGAATCAATGGAAGGGGAACACAGTCAGATCCTGGACTATTCTTTTCTTGAGAGTGGTCAGTTGTTGTGGGAACTAGCAAGACCTCAAATATCAGCTTAACTTCTAGTAACTACATACAGAGATGTCTTCTCTCCCCCTGTAGAGCTGCTCCCTGCTCCACAGCCTGCAAACACCACCAGCTCTCCTGACTTCTTGGAAGATCTACCAGGACAAGGATAAGGACTGAGCCCAGTGCTACTGTATCCTTTAGAAGGCTTGGTATGTGTGACAGTCTTTCCCCTTGTAGACCCCAGAGAGTGCTGCTGTACTCCCTCTGTCCTCTTTGCTCTCTGCAGCCCCAGGTCCAGATCCCATTCACGTCTTACTGCTGAATGTATCCTCCTGAGTCAGCACGAGCTCAGCCTGGAGACCTAGCTGCCCTAGACCTAGAGGACCCCTTCCAGGGACCGACAGTCTCCTCAGCACCCCATCTTCCACCTGACTCATCTATCAGCCTGACCATATTTATGGGACAGTCCACCACTCTACCAGGGCCTCCAAACCTGGGATTGGCCGGACTCCTGTGTACATGCAGATTAGGTCTTCACCCCTTCCTGCTTACTGACTTCTGAAAGGTTTTATGGTCATCCAGAGTCAGGAGGAGGCGACAGAGCCACAACCTGTTGAGTCATCCAGCTGACCTGCAATAACCCGACCTGCGTCACAGATGCACTCAATTACCATGAGTCATACACAATGATTTTACCTGAAATTCACTACACTATTTTAGTAGCACCCTACAAGGTGCTACATTTTAATTAAAAAAAAAAAAAAAGCTTTACGTTACTTTAATAATCAAATGAAGCATTGTAACTTTGTAGAAAGTCACATAGCAAGAAGCTGCAGCAGGGGTTGACCTATGTCAGACATTTGTGAAATCCACAGGCACCAGGATCTGAATGGCTGCATCATGCCTAAGCCAGCATCTCAGTCCAGGAAGTAGATGCCAACCTTGGATTGTACTATCCTTTTGGAGAGAGAACTGATGAGTGCATTGTTAGGGAGAGTACTATGATCTAATAAATATCTGCAAGTGCTACATATACACATTACTTTTCATGTATGTACCTAATGAAAAATATATAGTATATGCCAGGTCTACTTTTAACAATCCCAGCCACGTACAGTTTATATTTTTAGTGTGGGAAAAACACAATACTAAAAAGGAGAAGTAGGGCCAGGAAGTAAGCTCTTTTGGCCCTACGTCTCCTATGGATCACAGAAGTGTACTTCATTCTGCATTACTGTGACCTGGTTTCAGCCGACAGCAAGCCAAAGTCCTCTGTCAGCTGACATCACAGAGCCAGTCCAGGATATGAAGAGATCCCAACTTTAATGACATTAATGTCAGGACCCACCTAGATGCCTGGACCAGCAGCTGGCTTAACCTCTCAGCATGCAGCTGAGAGCCTGAGACAGCCGCTCCCAACCCCTCCACAACCCAGCGCTCCAGTGAGCAATGAGACGGTTGCTGACAGTCTGTGCTCACTGAAGACCAAGAACTGAGTGATCAGTGGTAATTGGTCACTCATTTCTCAGTATAGAGGCAGTGGGGGGGGGGGGGGGGAAGATACAGCATCGAACCAATGCTTCATCCAGCTAGGTGAGTTGCTATTGTGGGTTTTTTTTTATTCTGTAAATGCTATTTGCATTTGTAAAGCTGACTCTTTTGCTTCAATATTTTTGAGTCCCTGACCTGAAACAATTATTCAGATAAGGGCATGTAACTTTTCTCTGACTTTCCTGAGCCATGTATGTGTTCAAGGTTAGTGATTTACAAAGTGTGAAAGTTAGTGGGTCATTATAAAAGCCAGGCAACTTGCATTTCAAGAAGGATGTCAACAATGGAAGACCGTATACACTGCCGATGACAGATTTATTTTAAATTTAATGAGGCTAGTAAAATGGGCTAATATGGAAGACAACAAAACAAAAGATCAGCAACTTTAATGTCTTGCAAAATAGGCATTGATATAAATTCCCTAGAGATGGCTGAAATGTAGCAAATTATATAATCAAGATCAATGAAACAGTTGTACATGCACTACATTCAGTGACAATTGTATGAACTGCTGCACTACATTGCTGGGACATTGCTGCCTTCTGCCCCAGCTACACCACAGCAGAGGATGATTAAATGTGGCTAACTGGGATGGGGTAGAGTGTCATGTCAGTGGGACAATAGTACAATAAAGAAATCTTACCAATTGTATTTGTGCTTAGAAATCTAGATCATGTGTGGCTGCTCTAGAGGATCTTTTCAGTATCACCTAAATAAAGCCTCAAAAGATACTTTATTCATGTTTCTGCACCTTGATATTCAAAATTCTTGTTCACTAGACCCAACATGTATATGCATTAGGCCAATAGTGAATATGAAATACTGCCTTCAAAAAGAAAAATTCAGTAGGGTAACCTAGGAACAACACCCCCCCCCCCAACCCTTCCCTGACCGCTTTATCAACCCTTCCCCTGCTCAGCTCTAATACACTTGACCATTTCAATTTCTCTTCAAGCTGACTATTTTTCACATAGCCTAAAAATTATCATGTTTTCTACTTTATGTAACAAAGATAGGGGTTTAATAACCTGAAAGCATTAATTGTTTGAACAAAAGAATTCTTCCAAAAAACTTTGAGCTGGTCCTCCTCTTAGCTTCCATCAACATGTTACGTTTTGTAAATATCCACAAAAGCAATTAAAAGCTGTATTGCTGAGACACCAGTGGCTCCACACATGCGTAGGTGGCTACCTGCTAAACATGGCTTGGTGGTTTTCCCAAGGCAGATTTTTTTTTTTGTTTGTTACATTTCCCCTCAACAGTCTTCAGTATTTCTTTGATAAGAGGTTTATGAACCATTATTCCCTATACATGTGTAACCAACTAGAACTCGTGCTTAGAATCCATTCTAGCATTAAAAGATTATGTATATGGGATACTGCAAATATAATTGAAATAGTTGAATATATATTCCAATGTAATGCTGGCAACACAGATATTACAAACAAATTAGGCAATGATAGCAGCAGGAAAACCGTGAAAAAAAAAAAAAAAAAAAAAAAAAGAAGACTAAATGAACTGGTAACTGCAGGGCAGACATATCTCCAGACCCCAAAAGACACTTTAAAATCATAGCTGTCCATGTCCAATTAAAACATTTAACAAAAAAAAAATTATATATATATATATATACACACACAGTTGCAAGAAAAAGTATGTGAACCCCTTGGGATTACGTGGAGTTTTGCATGAATTAGGCATAAAATGTGCTCTGAACGTCATCTAAGTCACAACAATAGAAGAACACAGTCTGCTGAACATAATACTACACAAACATTAGATGTTGCCATGGTTTAATTGCACATAACATGTAAACATTCACAGTGCAGGGAGGAAAAAGTATGTGAGGCCCTAGCTTAATGACTTCTCCCAGAGCTAATTGGAGCCAGGAGTGAGCCAACCTTGACTCCAATCAGCGTGATGATATTGGATGTGTTGCTGACAGCTGTCCTGCCCTTAAAAAACACACACCTGTTTTGGGTTTACTGGTTTCAAGAAGCACTGTCTGATGTGAACCATGCCTCGCAGAAAAGAGCTCTCAGAAGACCTACCATCAAGAATTGTTGACTTGCATGAAGCTGGAAAGGGTTACAAAAGTATCTCCAAAAGCCTTGATGTTCATGTGTCCACGGTAAGACAGACTGTGTACAAATGGAGAAAGTTTATCACTGTTGCTACTCTCCCTAGGCGCGGTCATCCTGTAAAAATGACTGCAAGAGCACAGCGCAGAATGCTGCATGAGGTAAAGAAGAATCCCAGAGTGTCAGCTAAACACCTACAGAAATCTCTGGCACATGCTAACATTTTTGTTGACACATCTACAATAAGGAAAACATTAAACAAGAATGGAGTACATGGGAGGACACCACGGAGGAAGCCATTGCTGTCCAAAAAGAATATTGCAGCACGTTTGAAGTTTGTAAAAGAGCACCTGGATGTTCCACAGCACTACTGGCAAAATATACTGTGGACAGATGAAACCAAGATTGAGTTGTTTGGGAAGAACACACAACACTATGTGTGGAGAAAAAAAGGCACAGCACACCAACATCAAAACCTCATCCCCACTGTGAAACATGGCGGAGGGAGCATCATGGTTTGGGGCTGCTTTGCTGCCTCAGGGCCTGGACGGATTGTTGTCATTGATGGGAAAATGAATTCCAGAGTTGATCAAGACATTTTGCAGGAAAACGTACGACCATCTGTCCGCCAACTGAAGCTCCGCAGAGGATGGGTGATGCAACAGGACAATGACCCAAAGCATACAAGTAATTCAACAAAACAATGGCTGCATCAGCACAGAATACGCCTTCTGGAGTGGCCCAGTCAGAGTCCTGACCTCAACCAGATTGAAATGCTGTGGCATGACCTTAAGAGAGCGATTCACACCAGACATCCCAAGAATATTGCTACACTGAAACAGTTTTGTGAAGAGGAGTGGTCCAAAATTACTCCAGATTGTTGTGCAGGTCTGATCTGCAACTACAGGAAACGTTTGGTTGAGGTTATTGCTGCCAAAGGAGGGTCAACCAGGTATTAAGTACAAAGGTTCACATACTTTTTCCTCCCTGCACTGTGAATGTTTACATGTTATGTGCAATTAAACCATGGCAACATGTAATGTTTGTGTAGTATTATGTTCAGCAGACTGTGTTCTTCTATTGTTGTGACTTAGATGACGTTCAGAGCACATTTTATGCCCAATTCATGCAAATCTCCATGTAATCCCAAGGGGTTCACATACTTTTTCTTGCAACTGTGTATATATATATATATATATATATATATATATATATATATATATATATATATATAGTAGCATTGGTTTTGTAAATTAAAAAAAAAAAAAATAATTCACAGAAAATGTTATATAACAGAGACCTCACTTTCCCAAAAACAAGTCAGTTAGAAAGGTTGAAGCTACCCTACAAGATAGAGTATGCAAATATGCGAAAGTCTAGCAGCCTTAGGTGGACCATTTTCTCCCCCCAAATTATGATTCTTCCCTTCCTGAACATTTACCCACTGAGGCAACAATCTGAATGGCATCGAATGCTGCAAACTAAGGCATCTACATCCCTAGGGATGTCCCTCCCCCTATGTCTTCCACCCTTAGGTCCTGTCCTCTCATTTCACTTCCTTCCCCTCTCCTTCCGTATATTTCAGTTGCTTTATGTCCTTATTCCTTTTTCTTTTATGTTATCAGCTACTGTTTGCACGGTAATGGCTCTCCTAGCTTTGAGTACAGTAGGAGCTTCCTGAAGATGCTGGTTCAGTGAAAACCATTGAAGCAGGATGCCGTCACTACCAGTTCCTACTGGACTTCACATCTGGGCCTGGACTTTGCATCTTTTGAGAGTATGCCGGACTCCAGAGAGTGGAACAGCAGAGCCACACATATTCAAAAAAACTGTATAGATTGGGGCCAACCCTGGGCAATAAAATGTGTGAGTGGGAGTTTGCATTTTTATGTATATGTGATTTAATAATTTCTACACTATAAGCAATTTCATTTGGTTTTGGTGAATGAATATGGAACAGGGATAGAGCACAGTGAGGAAGAACGAATTGCCAGTGGAAACCCCTTGGTCCTGGACAGATGATATCCCTGGTTTACTGAACAATGCTGTTTGACCATTATTTATTTAGAAGTCAGTGAGTTCAGTTTATATTTGGTGGTGGTCATTTGGAGTACATCACAAAAAGGAGCATGTGGAAGAACAGAGTGTCCTGGTTGTTCACTTGATGTGGAAATTTAATAGTGGACCATATTTGGACTTTTTGCACATATTATTTATTTTGGACTTATATATGAATAATTATATTCAGGTTATTTCTATAGTTCTGCACATAATGTGTTGAGTACCTTACTTTTAACACCCTGCCGTAATACTGGTTGCAAGATGTTAAATGAACACAAGATGGCCTGCAGCCCAGTTATACAGACTCTGTTGAAAAGCTTTGTGAGATTCATAAGCCAATTGTAAGACTTCACTGTTTGACAGCGAGCTAACAAATTACGTTAGCCAGAGGAGCTGGTGGATGGGCAGAGGCAAATAAATACAGAAGCCTGGTAACCCAAGTACAGGAAGTGGACGGAGAGAGCTGGAGAGCAGGTGTAAGGAGAAAACTATGCAGGATGCTGAAGGTCCAAGCTGGGTCAGACCACAGACAGTGGAGGAGGTACTAGGAATTGCTGACCATTGAGAAGTCTGGCAGACAGCCTCACGAGCAGGCAGAGTGCTGTTGTCCAAAGTGATCTCTGAAGGAGGAACCATGAGGAAACCAGGGCCACTAGCTCCCCCCCCAATCTGCTACCTGACTGAGGCCACAGATCAGGTGAGAGAGTTCCATGCTCAAGCCATCTAAGTTGCACATGACAATCCAGTTATTCATTGTTTCTCAAGCTACATGTGTTACGGCCCAAGTTGTTCGGCCTAATAGTTATTATGCTTTCAGCATATCCAATCATAGAGTCTACTGCAATATTTACCCTCCACAGGTTGTCAAGGTTTGAGGTCAGGTTCAGAGACCAGTAGCTATAGCAGCAGACCAACCAACAGGATAGGTAAACAAGCAGGTCACCCTGGGAAATGACACAGGCTCACCTGAGGTACGGGGTCTAAGCACTAACCGGTATTCCAAATGCGATATCTCCTGCGCTCCAGGACCCAGACCGGTGGTGAGTAGATGGAATCAAACTCCAAAAAAGGAAGGAGGGGACCACCGAAATAGTTAAGGTTGTGCAGCTCCACACCAAGGCTGGGGAAGCCCAAACAGAACTGTGAGGAAGAACAAAAAAGAAAAACAAGCGCACCAACCTTGCGCATTACCTCAGTAACCAAAATGTATTAAATAAAAGAATGGTACTCACAAACAGCGAATAAAAACAGGCATGTCAGTCCTCAAAGGGACTTTAAAGGCAAGATGCAAATGCGAAACCCATCATGGAGGAAGCCACTCAGTACAGCTGACGCGTTTCGAAGGACAAGCCTTCTTCCTCAGAGCTGACAATCCATAGCATTCTTTTATTTAATACATTTTGGTTACTGAGGTAATGCGCAAGGTTGGTGCGCTTGTTTTTCTTTTTTGTTCTTCCTCACTAACCGGTATTCACCAGAGCTCCTGTTGGTGGAGATGGATTTTGCTGCGTGTTAGTACCAGGTTACAGTTCTCAGGATCGCCCCCCCCCCCCCAGGAAGTGAGCAAGACAGGATCCAGTAACTGATATGGCAAGTAGGGATCTAGCAGAAGAGTAGTCAATAAACAAGCCAAGGGTCAGTAACAAGCGGTAGCAGGTTGGAATGAGGCAGAATCGTATTCAAGGAACAAGCCAAAAGGTCAGAAGTGAAGGTATGGACGGCAGCAGGAGAGACAAAAGTGAGATACTGTCTGGAGAAGGCACAATAATCTGGTGACCAGGAAGTGCAGAGACATGGCCTAAATCAGGAAGTTTATGGGAGGAGCAAGGAGTTCAAGGTTCAGCAGAAAACAAGGTACAAGGCAGGATTGTCCAATAGATCAGGCAGTGTAATGTCCAGCATCCCAGGTAGCTCAGTGAGAAGAGTTACTGCCAGACACAGTAGAGGTCCCAGGTTCAAGTCCAGGCCCTGACACAGGTCAAGCTGTATTGCTGCTCCCATTACAGTCTGCCCCATTTGCCAAGGAGCACCTTCATTGCTGCAGTTTACCACTGTGGTCCAAGAAAGAACTAATCCCTGAAGAAGTGAGCTTTTGCCCATTCTTTAATCTCTGCCTATCTTTACATACAACTCCTTTGTGTGTTAAATGAGTAACATTCAAATTCAATATCACTTAAAAGGGGCAGCTCTCTGCTAAAGAACTTCTACCATTTCCTCAAGGAAGATTTGCATCCTTATGTGCACAATTAGGGCCCCATCGAGCATGCAGAAGATCAGATACTGCAGTTAAAGGGACATTGACCTATTTGAAGAGCTCTTCATTCCTCAGAATAAACCCAGTTATCAGCCACTGAGAGCCCAACATGAGTTTGCCTCTGTTAGTCGGTTTTTTTTTGTCTCACTGGGGAAGAAACATCTCAGGACTTGGGCTATCTTTTAAATTTTGAATTCCAGGACATCTAAAACTGATTGAGATTTTGTTGTCTTATGACCTTTACTTGAAGCTACTGAGAGTGAGAGTTATTTCATGCACATATTTCCTTACTGGTATACTGTGCTTACATTTGACCTCAATACAACCAAAATATCAATTCACTCTAAACTGTGTGCGAGTCAATGTTATGGTTGCAGCCAGAGGGTTCTTCTGGCCAAAGGCTTAAGGTGTTGTTAGAAGGGGCTGGGCTTCCAAAAAGACAGGGAACCCAATAATTACTCAGCAGCCCCTGAGGGGGTAGTGCATCAGACATATTTAACTATAGTAGGGAAGGATTTATTGCTAGAAGGAGATGTTAGGTTTCTCAGGAATTACTCCTCCTATACTTCTGTATGACTTATCCACCCTCCCTACATGGAGGACTTGCTGAAAAATACTTTATTTTGCTTATTTCCCCACTTTTTGTATTTTACTTAAAATTGTCAATAAAACTTTTTGGACAAGAAAAAAAGGTTACAGAAATATTATGTAAAACATTTTAAATGATATCATTGTGAATACAGCACTGGAATTGTCAGTACTGAAACATTTGTACCCATTTCTCTTTTTTTTTTTAATATATATATGTAATAATATACAGTTGCAAGAAAAAGTATGTGAACCCCTTGGGATTACGTGGAGTTTTGCATGAATTGAGCATAAAATGTGCTCTGAACGTCATTTAAGTCACAACAATAGAAGAACACAGTCTGCTGAACATAATACTACACAAACATTAGATGTTGCCATGGTTTAATTGCACATAACATGTAAACAATCACAGTGCAGGGAGGAAAAAGTATGTGAGGCCCTAGCTTAATGACTTCTCCCAGAGCTAATTGGAGCCAGGAGTGAGCCAACCTTGACTCCAATCAGTGTGATGATATTGGATGTGTTGCTGACAGCTGTCCTGCCCTTAAAAAACACACACCTGTTTTGGGTTTACTGGTTTCAAGAAGCACTGTCTGATGTGAACCATGCCTCGCAGAAAAGAGCTCTCAGAAGACCTACGATCAAGAATTGTTGACTTGCATGAAGCTGGAAAGGGTTACAAAAGTATCTCCAAAAGCCTTGATGTTCATGTGTCCACGGTAAGACAGACTGTCTACAAATGGAGAAAGTTTAGCACTGTTGCTACTCTCCCTAGGAGTGGTCGTCCTGTAAAAATGACTGCAAGAGCACAGCGCAGAATGCTGCATGAGGTAAAGAAGAATCCCAGAGTGTCAGCTAAAGACCTACAGAAATCTCTGGCACATGCTAACATTTTTTTTGACACATCTACAATAAGTAAAACATTAAACAAAAATGGAGTACATGGGAGGACACCACGGAGGAAGCCATTGCTGTCCAAAAAGAGTATTGCAGCACGTTTGAAGTTTGCAAAAGAGCACCTGGATGTTCCACAGCACTACTGGCAAAATATACTGTGGACAGATGAAACCAAGATTGAGTTGTTTGGGAAGAACACACAACACTATGTGTGGAGAAGAAAAGGCACAGCACACCAACATCAAAACCTTATCCCCACTGTAAAACATGGCGGAGGGAGCATCATGGTTTGGGGCTGCTTTGCTGCCTCAGGGCCTGGACGGATTGTTGTCATTGATGGGAAAATGAATTCCAGAGTTTATCAAGACATTTTGCAGGAAAACGTACGACCATCTGTCCGCCAACTGAAGCTCCGCAGAGGATGGGTGATGCAACAGGACAATGACCCAAAGCATACAAGTAATATACCAAAACAATGGCTACAACAGCACAGAATACGCCTTCTGGAGTGGCCCAGTCAGAGTCCTGACCTCAACCCGATTGAAATGCTGTGGCATGACCTTAAGAGAGCGATTCACACCAGACATCCCAAGAAAATTGCTACACTGAAACAGTTTTGTGAAGAGGAGTGGTCCAAAATTACTCCAGATCGTTGTGCAGGTCTGATCTGCAACTACAGGAAACGTTTGGTTGAGGTTATTGCTGCCAAAGGAGGGTCAACCAGTTATTAAGTCCGAAGGTTCACATACTTTTTCCTCCCTGCACTGTGAATGTTTACATGTTATGTGTAATTAAACCATGGCAACATCTAATGTTTGTGTAGTATTATGTTCAGCAGACTGTGTTCTTCTATTGTTGTGACTTAGATGACGTTCAGAGCACATTTTATGCCCAATTCATGCAAAAATCCACGTAATCCCAAGGGGTTCATATACTTTTTCTTGCAACTGTATATAATTTGAAAACAACCATTTATTCTTATTTTTTTCCTTTTAAGTGCCAAGGTTGCAGCCTAAAAAGCTTTTTTTAAAAGGTTTTACCACAAAATTCATCTAATCTCTCAAACCTCAACAGTTACATGATAAAAGTTTTATTTCCCGCAGGAATCACATTTGGATGTTTTCACTTGCCCTAAATGAAGTCCCATTTTGTTTTTGCTTCTTCTACCATAGATGGGCAGGCAAATTATAGCTGATCAGGTTTACCTTTTCATGAAAGGATCTAACTACCAAACTACTACTAACATCTGCTAGTTTCTCATCTATAAGCTCAGTGATATATATATGGTAATGATGCCTAGTGCTTAACAGCATCTGGAGTTACCAGACACACAGGGAGAAATTTACAAAAACTGGTGGACTCAGAATATGGTGCAGCTGCTCATGGTAGCCAATCAGCTTCTAACTTCAGCGTGTTTAAGTTTTGGCAATAAAACCTGAAAGCTGATTGGTTTCTATGCAGAGTTGCACTAGATTTTGCACTCTGTTAAGAGTCATTGGGATGCACACCAGGAGGCTGTAAAAATGCCAGAACCTCTGGCAGAAAAAGCAGCCCAAAAATATTCACAGTAGCTGGTACTGCACAGGAGTTTGAGATTTTATGGACATTTGCTTTCATAAGTTTTTTTTCTAGAAAACATTCCTGTCTGCTAATTTTACGCTATAAGCAATGCACACTTGGAAACCCAGAACGGTCGTAAATGCTCTGTTTATGCGCATTTAGGTGCATTTATGAGCATTCAGGTGTTTTTTGAGCCAAAAACTACTCTTCGAAACGTGACTTTGGAGGGTTTTTTTTCTGCCTCTAAACTCCACTGCCACTAAACACCTGAAAATGCCTATGGTATGCATTAACACATAGGCTAACTGAGGGGAGCTTAAAGCCAAAGGAAAAAAAAACAAAGCTCTGTAGAAGCATTTTTTTGTTACCTGCATGAGCCCTAATGTGTCTTTAGAAAAATAAAGAATCTTGGGTGTGTAGTTATTTTAGAGCTTCATCCAATCTAAATATGAATGTACTGAAACATACTGTTTGTAAATATAAAATTTAAAAAGACATGGTCACTGTGCCCATCCAGGGTGTCTTTGCAAAGGGGCCCTCTAGTCCACTGACCCTCACCTTTCCAGTGTCCTTTCTCCTTTACAGTTGGTGATGATACCTGGCGCCAAGTATGGAGGAGCACATGGCCTTGGTCCATGTGGCAGTGCTCAGGTCTAGCAGCCAAATCACTAGACCTGTACACTGTCACATGACACAGAGTGATGTCACTACTCCCCCTAGTGTCCAACACCAACTAACACTATGGATTTTATTGTCCGCTGTAATTAAGGAAGGAGAAGTGGAGGGTGCTGGCAATATCAGTGGGTAGTTTTCCACTCTGCAAAAACACTGATGCATTGCAATAAATAGGTGACAGCAAATTCTTAAAAATTTATCGTGTTTTTTTTTTTTTTAGAAAACAGTAAAATATTGTGGATCTTTGAAGAAGTGCAAATTTCCGAATCACTATGTGCTACACATGTCTGCTTTGTGCTGAATCAACAGCTTCTTGATTTTCTTTAATTTTTACAAAAGCAATTAGACAAAATTACATTAATATCTTCCATTAACATTAGGCAGTATAATTAAATACATAATCAACAGAGCTGTAACATTAAATTAAATAACCTTGTAATTTTTGATTTATAATCTGAACTATATACAGTGCTATAACCCATAAGATTGTCATTGCAAATGTGGAGGCCTGCACATTATCATTTCTGAAAAATTACTGTATATTCAAAAGCAACGGCACTCATGAGAAGTGCATTAGGATTTATACCAATTCAAGCAGCTTGGCAGCATGGTGAATGCTGGCCAATGAACAAAGATGAATATACAATCCATAAAAATTAATGGTACAGCCTACATTTGACAAAGTGATTGCATTGCGTTTCAGTTTTCCAGATGCCTTCAGAAAGACTTTCCTGTCAGCTTACAATGCATGTAATGACTTTGCTGAAACCACATTATACTATAAACTCCCACCCACCACCATTCTGGCTGTGATGCTCAATACACCAAAAAAATAGTATGAGGTTGTATCTACAGACTTAGGCCCTGTTTATATCTGAGTGCTTTTGCAAACACATGAAAAACATGCTAAAATGTGTGACACACCAAATGCAGATCGCAATCGCATGACAAAATGCGTGAAAAATGTGCTTGTCTCGATGCCAAAATTTGGCCCATTGACTTATGTGAGGAGAGAGGCACTTCTAAGTAGAGATGTACACGACTGAAAAATTTGTTTCCAATTCATTAAGTAAATCATTTCATCTTATTGGTTTCATTTTCGGAGTTTGTTTTATATATTCAGATTCATTTCATATTTTCGTTGTTCTAAATTGATTTTAGAAGTTTTTTTGGAAGATTATCTATATTTGTTTTAATGTGTTAATTCATTATTTTGTGAGATTACTTATGCACTCTTACTTATGCACTTTGAGTCATTCTTGCTAGTCCATCCCCCAAAGAGAAATGGAATGCGCGGATTGGATGATATTGACTGGTGTCACAAGCATCCAAAATTAACACATGGAATACAATTATTTCAGATTCATTTGTCATGTTAGGATTCTGAGATTCTGAAAGGGCCCACCTCCATCCAATCCAAACACAATAATCATGTTATTTACCTTTTATAGCTTATTGTATTTATTGCAATACGTTTCCATTTCATATGTAGTGCATTTTCAAAGACAACCGTGCCGCTCTCATCTGAATAAACAAATGATTCACATTGATTCAGATCCTTATGTTGTTGCATTATTTTGGATGCTATAAACCTTAACAAAAGGTCCAAAATATCGTATCACGTGAGTGAATTTGTTTTCATTATAATTTATTTTGGATTTCTTGAAATGTGCTACTTTTGTGATTTGGAGATTGATACATCCAAATCTCTGTATAACGAAAATATGGTCCGCATTTTGATGCATAACGAAACAAAAATCGCACATGTCTACTTCTAAACCAAACAAAAGCCAATCAAAACAGACTCTTAAAATATCCATCACTCTGGCCTTCCTCTGGTGATGTTCATGTGGATTGGTGTTCATGATGGCTTCAGTATGGGTTTTAATGAGATTAGGTAAAAGGGGAAGATCAACACTGGGCAGAAATGCTCACTTGATGGTTTTTGCCAGATTGTCAGTTTCGTTAGCCCCATTGGCTTAAACCATATGACTGATGTCTCAGTACCTGGGAGGAACATGGAATAGTTGCTTCAGAAGAGGTACCCAAGGAACTGTTTTACCATTAATTATTATCATGAGGAAGGATGGGTAAACTGGGAGATATTATTGTAGTATAGTTTTAAAACCTGTTTACTCAAAACTGATATTTCATTTATGGAGATGCATTGGAATTCCTCATGGGCGTCGCTGTCTCTATCCAGGGGTCTGGTTGCAAAACATCCCTACTACTGTTCCCAGCTTTTCCCATCATCATTTACAGCAGTCTTAACTATTCCATTCAATGGGGGGGTTGGATTTATAAAGGAAGTGGACATATATCTTACTTAGCAAGGTGAAAGTTCATTGATTTTAGTAAGTAGGGAGAAGCTGAGGTGCTTGATAATGATGCATAAAAAAGATCTTGTTTTTTCATTTTCCCTTGCATGTGATTCACGTGAAGAACATGAATGCAGCTTCACCTTATTTACTAAGCTTGCTGAACATTCACTTTGCAAAATGCACTACAGTATATCAGCTCCTTTAATATATAAACCCTAGCATCCCATTAAAAATCCAGTGGCAAAGGTCTGGCTTGACCCTTCAGGAGGCCAGGGCTGACAACTCAGGCACAGAGATTCCTATTTTTGAGTTTTTAAGAGTTACAAGAAATCATTGGCTATATTGGCCCTCTCAGGGTCCATCCACTCCAGATATTTCCAGTTATATTTATGCTTCAGCGCAATACATTGCATAGACAATGTGCATACAAGCACAGATTGTACACATCCAGCAATAGCTAACAATCTACTATCTTAACTATTCTGCAACAAATGCTCAATCCACAATTTATTCCATAGCTCATGAAATCACAGCATTTTGAATTTTGCTAGATGTTCACTATATTGATCTAAAGATAGACCAGTATAAAACCTTACAGAGTCGACTGTCAATTCCCACTGCAAATAAGGGAAAAATATCACTTTCTGTCCCAAAGATAGCAGACAGATTCCTGCCAAGATCAATATTCCACCTGCATGTAAATTAATTGACATAACCCTATCTGACCTCTATGCTTAGAGTCTGCATATTTTTTTCATGTTCCTTTAGCAGTTTTCACCAAGACAATCTCTTTAGGATTCCTTTGGCTGTTAGGAAGCATATTTGTTTTCAGTGAATCCCTTTTTATGTCGTCTTCAGCAGTGCTACTTTCATTACTTACATGGTTCCTCTGGGACTTCCTTCCATCAATGAAAAAGAAACTATTTGCTAGTTAAATTTCTCAAAATCTCATTTCACATTTACCATTTACAGATACAGCTTTATTTCTTTTTACTTACACCTATCATCCACCCTATATGGCCCACAATTCTAGGTCTACCAATTTACTAATACTTCCTTGTATGGAGCTACTTTCTAATAATATTTCCCACATGCCGTCTCCACAATGGACAACTATATCATTAGCCCTCAAAAAAAAAAAAAAAAAAAAAAGATCTGCAACCTATAGGACATGACAAAAGAAGAATTAACTTCTTAAAATCCTCTCCACTCGAGAATAGCCATCTACATTGCTGCTACAAAACGTTTCCTATTGGCAGCACAAATACATTTTTAACCCTCTAAAGCCTGGCAGTGGGTGGTGCCTATAGGCCCACATTAATCTGTTAACATGGACCATTGAGGTTTCACTCTTGGGATGGCCCTCAGTTGTCTCTTTCCCCTTTAGAAGCCCCCCCAATGGTAACCCAGCTTGGCTTGACCAGGATCCTGTGGCCGATCTAACCCTGCACCCATAGCTAGGGACCCCACATCCCTGAAAGTTCACCAATCTGGACATTGTGCTGTTCCTGACTAACTGAATTTAATATACAAAGCTTGTATTCAAAGAAACAAAGCATTGTACATTCAACCACTCCCCAGGCAGACACACAATTGCTTGGTAAGGTACGCACAAACATAGTAAAACAAAATCTTTAGAAAGAGTCCACTGAGAGAAACCTTTGCCCTGGCCTACTAGGAGAAAGTCCTGGCATCCCCAAACATGGGCTATGGAGGAAGATGTCCTCAGGCTTCCCTGAGAAGGGGAAGCACCAATGTATAACTGTAAGGTACATCTCTCTTGCTGCAGGTTAGCTCATCCTACTGACTGGACTCCATGCTCCTAGCCTTTTTCCCCCTTCTGCAACATTAATGACTAGCAGAGACAATGCCTAGCAACTGAAGATTGGAAAAATGAATAAAAAGGAAACCCTGTTATCAGACCATTCATTTAAACAAAAATCTTAACATAGGATTATGTCTGCATTTAACATATTTTATGCATGGTATTTACTCATAAAAGCCCCCCTTTTTGTAGATAACCACAAACCCTGAGACTGCTGCTGTATGCCACCATCTTGGATGTAAGCGACCCCAACAGACTCAGAGCTGTCACTCAGGTGTCTTTGTATAGTATTCTTCTTTGTTCTTCCCCTGCAGTTACATACAGTGTTATAAAAGGGAGTTGAAGGGAGGGGCTGAAGAGCTGAGTAAACACAGAGGGTTTATCTTGAGTAAAATGGAAGCTTCAGCCCTGTGTTCATGTTTTCCTGGATGCCTGCAGCCTATGCGAGTACACAGGTGTGCAGGGTCATCATAAGCAAAACCTGGGGATAGCTCAGGGTTCCTGTTTTTTGGAGAAAGGGCTCCAGCCAGGGGCTAGGTATGTTCAGCTAGGAGACCAGAGGTCTGAGCACAGGAGTCAGTTTGGCTCCTATTAAGAAGTTTGAGTTTGAACCCATGCAGCACTGAGCTGTAAGAAAACGAAGGACGCATTGATAAAGACAAATAGTCTCGGTTCCATAACACAGGGTGTCTCAAGGCAGAAGCCTGTACAGCTACGTTGACATTTTACATTTGCTGGAAAGTGAAAGGAGACCAAAAACAACAGGAATGCTGCTGACCAGAAAGCCAGGTGGCTTGGCATTTTTTCAGTTCATTTGTTGTAAAGTTGAAGCCCCTGCAAGGGCAAATATTTTCTATGCAACTTTAAATTTGTTTTCCATAAAAGTGGGCTGCCATGCTCTTAAACTAAACTTCAGACTGACATGTCTTACTAAAAATGCATCTACCACATGAGCAAACTATCCCCACACTTACAAAAGTAAAAAAAAAAAAATGTAGAGAAAAAACCTCAACATATAGGGCTCTGTAGACCAGTGGATTATGAATCTACCAAATAGAATTAGGCTGACCTATCAAACCAGGAGGATTGATTTGCTCTTAAACTCAGGGCCTCAAAATAGAGTTCCAAACTAATTTTATGGAACCCCAACTTGCAGCTAGATTTAAGGCATTGCTTGCTTTGCCAATACAGGCCCCTGAGGCATGCAACCCCCCCCCAGAAAAAACATGCCTTAGTTGGCATTGTCCTCTATCAGGCCAATGTTTTACTATCATTAGTTCATCCTAGTAACAGGTTAACTTTAGTGAGGTCTTTGTATTACACATAAACATATATTCTCCTTTCTAACTATATATTGTTATATGAAATATAAACAGATAATTTGATAAACTACCCATATGCTATGAAGGTCACGGCTCTGAATGATCCCTCCTGCGAGATGTTTTTGACATTTGGTGTCCCCACTGGCAGGCAACAATAAATGCAGGTTTTTGCTTTTATATATTGTATATATGAAGACAGGAATAGAACTGTGTGGAAATGTACATGTAGCGACAATCCATCATTTCTTCCACGGACACAATCAAACATTCCTCATGGGTTGTTTGTTACATCTCTACGTAAAAATGATGTCCATAGTGTTCAGGAGAGTCTCTTTTTCCTGCAAAATACAAATTCTTTGTTCTACCTAGGTAATGTTTTTACTCACTTTTTTCCATTTTAAAGGAAAGCAATCACAAAGCAAAATTACCCACGTGGAAGGCCTCCAACAGAAGCTGCAATTTTACTGAAACCAAGCCACAGAGAAGTTCCAGGGCAGAGATGTCACTGGTATAAAATGCAAATATGCTTTACAAATGGTGTCCCAGTGGTCTTACATACCAAAGTGTTCTAAGAAGTGGCATTCTTCTCACCCAGAAATCAGCATCAGGACTGCCTTGAAAGTTTGAACTTGCTTGCTGGCTGTCGAATATTAACTCCAGTTCTTAGTAAGACACTAGAGAATATCTAGTAACACTAATGCTGTATCAACAAATAAGGAACTTTATCAATTAGTCTCTAAATTGTATTGAGCCACAAGGCATAACCCAATGCAATTTTAGAAAAGCAATGTTAACTTAAAAAAAGGATTCCCCAAGATGCTTATGCTGTCTATATTCAAGCTATTAAACTAATGTATGTATGGTCAACATAAAAGAAACTACTACTACTACTTACAAATATGCAACAGGCGTATTCTTTCCTTTGCTTTATGTGTCAATTATTATGAGGCAGCCACAAAAACAGCCTGATTATCATTGATCTTAACCACTTCCTTATGTTGAGGAGGCTCGACATGATTGGCTATCACAGTGGTCACATGATCAAAAACCAACCCCACCAGCTCCCAATCTAAGCTAAAGACCAGGAGCTGTTGATGACAACTTAGCCACTGTTCTTGGAGCTTGCTTCCAGCACAGATACCTCAGTTGCCATGCACATTGTGTGGTGTGTGGGCATAAAAGCCCATCCTCCTTGCTGCCGCACATACAGTATGTGTTATTTCTTGGCGTTTGTAAGTTTTTAAACCTTAATAAATTTCCTCTCATGAGCGGTTTTACACTATGTCGAACATCTTTTCTATTATGTGCACATTGATCCTACTTGTGGGGAATTCCTAACACTACTGAGTGTATTCCCAGTTGATTAGTGGTTCCCTGCGGGCTGTAGATGCATGTGCTGATAGTTAACCAGCTAAATTCCTGGGGTTTCCTACAAAAGAAGAGGAGGTTGAGAGAGTGCTTTTTCCTTGGATGAATTCCCACTCTGCACATTTGACCACTCTTATGAGGGACACAAAATCTGGTAACCCTTGCGCTTGATCATAGACACCTGGGAGACCATTTGATGGTGATGGCTTGAGGAGTCCATCCTATTTTTTTCAACACTGCCTGTGGGACTTTTTTTCTTCTTTTTACCCTCTTCTAGGATTATATACCTCCATATGAACGCTCATCTTTTTTTACTTTCATTGACTTTTTGGTTTTCCATATATCACACATATGTATATCATCACTTTTTTTTGGCACTTATATTGTTACATTATTGAGTCTATGTGTATAGATTGTTTTACGCATTTGTCACAGTATGTGACTGATGTTTAGTGTTTTACACAACTTTACTGTTGTTTGGATGAGTTCCTGATATTAGGAACTAAGCAAATATTTCTTGTCACTTCTTAATTGATAGAGAGTGGCACCTATTACTCTAACTTCAGAACCTCCCTTCCCTAATGAGACCTCAGTGGCCAGAAGCTGCTCCATAAAATCAACATATAGACAATGCACTTCACATACATTCAAAATATCAGAGCAAGGCTCACAAGCCCTTTAGGATTATATTTTTCTGGTATTTCAGTTTAGTGGCATATGCATTGCATTTGAATATAATAAAACACATCAAGGTGCCTGTACCTTGGTTCATCATTCTTCCAGAAATTTCCAGGAGCCCCAATAGCTTGGGGAGTCCTATAATGCAAATCTCAACTTCATATAGAATGTTTGGTGCTTGGACATGTTTCTTCCTGCTCTTAGTCAGTATGGCCATCCATTACAGTGATAAACAAATAGGCACAGGAGGTGGGAAAGGGCAGACCACCTTCCATCTAGTCAACTGCCTAACAAAAGGCAAGAGTAGTGCTGAAAAATGAGCGGGTCCTTCAAGTTAGCTATTATTACATTTAAGTTAGTAACTTTGCCTTCAGTATAGGTTCACTTGAAACTTTCCCCATCCCACACAGAATATCACTGCAAGATATTACTGCACTTGAACTATTTTTGTCCTTTGCGCGTCATCTGCCAAAGGGTCAAGTATTACATTTATGTGCTGCAAGCAATATCCTCAGAGCCTTGTGCTCAGCCATTGGGGCCATTGCTGGTAGACGTACTTAGTGATGAAAGTCGGCAGATAAAATTCCATCTGCTGAACAAGACAGGTAGACTAGAAAGAGTTGTTTAGCTTAAGATTTCCAACTTGATCACAGGCAATTATGACTTGTTTAGACGGAGGTGCGTAGTTCTAGGTTTTATGCAGCAGTTGAGCAGCTGGCCTGTTCTGACTCTAAACATGAATTTTGATTTATGCAAAGCATTCCATATTTGCAAACTTTCTACAGCAGAAGTTCTGCAAAGACCGAAAACACCCAGTGAAAGCAAAAATTGCTTAAGGAAATGAGCACAAACATGTCTGCCTTTAAAAAAGCATAGATACCTTTTTTAAGAGACTTCCCAATTAAAATACAAGTAAAGACTCCTGCAAGATAATTTAAATAAATACCAAATCCATATATTGTGTGATACTCAAGCCTCAAAGTAAACAAAAATTTCCTTTAACTTCCCTAACTGTGCCAAATCCTCCTTCATTTTGCATGTTTCCCCCTCCTAGACACTGCTGCTAAACTCTCCCACTGTGAACTGCAGAGGAAGTGCCGCCAATCAAGAAAGTAGTGAGTGTGGCTATGTGTGGCCAGGTGCTGATTGACAAGCTACAAACTTAAGAATGATGGATCAGTGTCACACCCCCTGCATCATTTGTTATCCTACTGTAGTGGAAGCAGTCACAGCCTAGAAGAGTGGCAACACTGCTCTGAATTCAGCAGCAGTGTAGCAATATTGTCACACCATCACAGGAGCTGCATTAGGTGGATTTTTCATGCTCAACAGGTATTTGTGGGACTTTGCAGGGAGACCAACAGAAAACTGTAATTAAAGAAGTACAGCCAAAGCTCGTTTGGCTATACTTCACCTGTGGCTCACAGGAGTACAGTTCGTTCTGCACTCATGACCCCTTTTCATCCGACAGTAGGCTAAAGTACACTGTTGGCTGACAACACTCAGCCAGTCCAGGCTGGGGAAAGATCTTGACTTTAAAGTTAGAATCCCCTCAGATGCCTTTACCAGCACCTTGATCAGCCTCTCAGCTAGCTGCCGAGAGCCTGAGCCAGCCACTCCTGCTCCCTCCACAGCCCAGTGTTCCAATGAGCTTTGGGGGGGGGCAGAGCAGACAGCAGTGACTGACAGTCACTACACTCTGCTCCGAGCAGCAGGGAGAACTGAGCAAGCAGTGGAGTCTGATCACTCAGTTCTGCCTCCTGGAACATGTGACAGTGTACATCATCTGAGGGGAAAGGCAATAGTGAAATAACTCTCCTACGATGCATCTGTAAGGCCAGGATTACATCACCAGTGCCTCACTCAACCAGGAAGTGGAAAAACAATCATTGAAAATAAAAGCAAAAAAGGTTTGCTTAAACAATAAATGTAAGATGATTTCATGTTAGCATGCATAGCTGCAGGCTGATGTTTCTAGTGAAAGGGCAAAGGTCTGCTTTAAAGGGGGACCATAGTTCTACTTTACATACATTTATTATGCAGTTAAATACATAAAAGCATTCTCCTAAACCATATACTGTAGTAAGGTCATAAAAAAGAAAGTTTTAGTGCACTCATCCACCCTGGCAGCCTAAGAATCTAATCGAGAATGCAACTTAGGCTCTGCAATGTGATATGAAGACATTTTAGCAGATCTCCGTATTGGCCACTGAGGTTAACAGGAAAGCAAGAGGGGTAAGAAGAAAGTGATTTGTTCACATTTGATAGAACATGCAGCCTCCTTATGGTTTAATCAATATACCAGTGCTATGCCCTTAAGTGTGTTAAATAAATAAAATACATAAAATGGCACGAAGATAATAAATTTCCCCAATTCTACAAGTTCTAAAACATGTTTTGATAATTATCATAATTGTGAAAAAAAATTATGAAAAGACCCCACATCGTAAATGATTTAAAAGTTTCACAAAGCAAATAATATTTCAATATAGTCATTCAATCAATGTGTGCACCACATGTTGTTTCTCCTCCTTCCCCCTATATTCCACCTTCACATACAGCATTCATAAACACAAAATGCTCTCCAGGTGTATATGACCTCTTATTCCTAAGTAGGTCATAAAACACCAATTTAACAAATAGGAACACTGCTGGTACCTCTCCCCTCTCCCATTCCTCCTCTAGTTAAGATTCAGTATTATTACCCAATCATTCACACATTACCATGCTCCATGTATTTAAACACAATTTATATAGTATAATATGTTACAGAAGTATGGGAATTAGAAAAAATAAACCTTCATATTCACGTCTGACTGCAGCAGCATTGTTGCGATGCTGCAGCTGTCCCTGCTGGCTCTAAGACTGGGAACTGAGCAAACACATGACCACTGATAGCTCAGTGCTCGGTCTTTTCGGAGCAGAGAAACGTGACCGTCAGTCTCTACGTTCCGCGCTGCCCTTCTAGCCCTCACTGGAGTGCCATGGGGAGGAGGCACTGAGAGCCTCCAACTGAGAGCTGGAGCCAGCTGTCAAAACAGGCACCTGGGAGGATACCCAATAACATGGTTGGGATCCTTCCAAAGCCTACAGCTGCTCTGTGACATCAGCCGACTCTGTAACTGTCAGCTGATTCTGGGTCACAGGAGAGCACAAATAAGTGCACTCCTGTAACACAGAAGAGAAGTATGATTAAAAAAGCTTTGGCCATGCTTCTCTTTTCCAAAAGTGTGTTTATTTAAATACCAAATTATGCACTTGCATTAAAATCAGTTGACTGGCACGCCTATTCCAGATGTTCACTGCCATACATGACAAACCCTGATGCTTCCAAGTTCCCCACGACGTCTGATGTCACATCAAAACTCTATGGCTTACATTTATTCACCAAAAAAGGTCAAAAGGTTCTATTCATACTTCTACAACTCCAAAGTTGCATGACCTTGGAGAGCAATTTGGTGCAACTTTGGATGGGTGCCACTTGGATGTGACTTGTGGTTCCTCTGCAAAGTCGGTCCCACTGTTGCATGGAAAGCATTCAGGTACAACTTTCATGCAACTTTTGAGCGTTAACATTGAAGTCTATGGCCTTCAAATTGCATGAAAGTCAGACCAAAGTAGTGCATGAACTACTATGAAGTTGCTACAACTTTAAGTCGCATATGTATGAATGGTTATCATTGGAAAACAGTCTCATGACAAGTAACACAAAATCTTCAAATTTCTTGGAAACCACAAACAGGATTAGCTTGTTGATTAACAGGAACAAAAAAGAAGTTACAGGAACTTGGAAACATCAGGGTTTACCATTTACAGCGATGAATGCCTGGAATATGAGTGCCATTCAAGGGATTTTAATGTGAGTGCAACATTAAGCTTTTAAATAAAAACACTTTTTTAAACATATTATTGTGTGGAGATTGTTTGTGTTTAAATACATGGTGCATGGCAATGAGCGGAAGATTGGGTTAGAATACTCAATCTGCAAGCGAGAGGAGAGAGGTGACAACGGGGTTCCTATTTGTTAAATTGGCTTTTTATGACCTACTTAGAAATAAGAGGTCAGATACATCCAGTGAACATTTGGAGTTTATAAACACTGTATAATGGAGGTGAAATATACAGGAAAGAAGGAGAAACCGTATGTGGTGCACACAGTGATTGAATGACTATATTGAAATGTTATTTGCTTTCTGGAATTTTAAAATAACTTATAAGTTAACACAAATAACTGTTGGGGTGTGGAATCTAATCATTTATTTTTCATTATTATTGAAACATACTGTATGTGTATTGAAACTTTAGAATTGTGTAGATTTATTATCTTAGTGACATTTGTGTTTATTTTATTTATTTGGCATGGTTAAGGGTGTAGCGTTCATATATTGATTTATTCATTTTTACTTTCCAGAGGATAAGAATTTTTCAGCTGCTTCTGAGGGACAGGTTTGGTTGTAATTAGAAGTGCAGTTTTCTTTGTGTATTATTTAGTGTTGTGCAGGCCTCCTCGTAAACATTTAAAAATATTCTAAAACCAACGGTAAATAATTTTACATACTGAAGTCCCTTTACTACTTTTCTATCCCTTTTTAATAAAAACTTGCACCTAATGGTATACTTATGCTTTGATTAAAATGTTTTCACCCAAATAATAACACCTAAAGAGACACTATCAACTTGCAAACTTGTCTGTAAAGTACCCCTCAGACCCATTTATACTCATCTTACCAACCTTGCTGTTCCTGCCACTGTTGCAGCCAGCAACAATATATAGGTGACCTCCTCCCAAGTGAAAGTATTTTACTCTCTAGGCTCATGACCTCTCACATGACAGGGGAGTGCCATCTGATGAGTATCAGGAGTTTGGGGGTCCATTATGAAGAGATTGCCAATTTTCCATGAATGGTCAAGGTGAAGATGTCTTTTAACCTCCCTAGCGGTCCGATTATGTCCATATTTCTGTGCTCAAAGCGGTACATTTTTGTTGCATGGAAATATGTATTTTTTTTATTGTAGGCCTGTAATTTTTAGGAATAACTCACTGAAATCTGTCCGAACAAGAGTCTAGTAAACATCATGGGTATGATAACATTTTAAACACGAAATCATAAATTATAATTTAATAAATAATCATAAAAAATAATATAATAATAATAAATGTAATGCCATAATATAAATCAAACCAAAAACAATGAAATTTGAAATATAGCGCCAAGTTTGCACATCAAGTCGCAAAATCGTTTTCAGTGTTTGATGACGAATTTCCCTACAAATCATCACTCAATTCTGCAAGTGGTTCTAATTTACTATCGCTGTTCTCTTGCCGGTCTAAAACCGATTTTGACCTAAAGGGACGCTTTTTGGACGCCATGGACATTTCTCAGTTTCCAGGCAGAAAGAACAGTAAAAATGCAGGCAGGGCGCAGGACAAAGCACTCGGGACAAAATGTATGTGAAATGGTTTGATACAGTAATGTTTTACTATGTGATTTTAGTGTATTTAGTGAATGTCACTTTTTGTCATTTTCAAATTTCCCGCCAGTTCCGTCCCGACGCACGCAGGGGACGGAAGCTAGAAGAGAGATGCCGGCATCCGCCGGATTACATTGCCGGGGACACTGCAGGAGGGACATCGCGGGAGCGCAGGACAAGGTAAGTGAAGAACAGATGCCGGAGCAGCACCGCATGGTAAGCCCGAGTGTAGCTCGGGGTTACCGCTTTTGGTACTGAAACTTTACCCCGAGCTACACTCGGGAATACCGCCAGGGAGGCTACAGGCACGGCAGAATGACCTCATAAGCCATATCACGTACGGGTATATTACTTAAGATGGGAGTTTAGCATAACTGAAGAGTTTTTAAAACAGTGGCTAAGTGGTTGGGCAGCACAGTGGTTAAGTTGTTAGCACTTCTGCCTAGCAGCACTAGGGTTGTTGGTTTTCATCCCAACCATGGCACTACCTGCCTGGAGTTTGTATGTTCTTCCTGTACCTGCGTGGGTTTCTTTCGGGAACACTACCACACTCCAAAGACATGCTGGTAGGTTAATTGGCTCCTGTCTAAATTGGCCCTAGTATGTGTATGTATGAATGTGAGTTACAGATGTTAGATTTGTAAGCTCCTTGAAGACAGGGACTGATGTGAATGTGCAAAATATATAAAAAGCGGGAAAAGTGTAAATTTTACCTGTAATATTATACCTGTAATAAATAAATAACCTAATGATGACATATGTCCTGAGATTGTGTTTAGAACCCCTAAGAGACTTATAAAGCAAAATGATGAATGAGGTCAGCAGTCTCCACTAGCCTCTGTTCTTAAATCACTCTTCACATTGGTGGAAAGAGATGGAGATCTTGAATATCTATATTTTAGGACAAGCCACATGCAAGTTAAAGGTCTCATACTGATTAAAGCTTAGAAAACTGCTCTGCCATAGATGTGGAATTTAGATAAAGCTCTTTTCGCGGAGTTTATTATCTCAGCACCTGTCATACTATTTACATCAACCTTTTACTTGTCACTAAAGTTATCAATCCCAAATGCCCAGACCTTATTAGGACAGACTTGATTAGGACAATAAATTCTAATTACTATGGTGAATGAGCATAACGAATGCAAATTAATCTTCCAGCATAGATGGCAACCTTTCCAACTTGCAGGGATTTTTTTTTTTTTTTTTTTTTTTTACAGTTACAGCATCCCAGTTACTGTTTGCTCATCCAATGTCTTATGTCCTCTTTCGAGGTCTCTGGTGTCAAGATTTTTGAAACGGTTTCTCAGTTTTCATTTTCTTCCACTTACTATGGTATTTAGAAGAAAAGTATTTTATATCTTAGAGAATATAGAGGTACATGAAGGCCTCTAACATACTGAAGAAAAGAAAAGGAGACTTGCATGTACATTTTAATTCCATGAAGTAAAAATTTAGTATAAAAAGGTTAAAAATGTTGGAGAGTGGGCACCACATCACTAAAAAAAGTTACAGAACACAACACCACAAAAAATGATTGATTATTATTTGATTATATGAGTTTCTAGGAGCCATCAATTATAATTATTGATGGCATCTAGAAAAGTCATGTAAAAAAAAAAAAAAAAAAAAAAACATTTTTTGGAGTTGTGTTTTGAAAAGTTAGTACATTGCTGTATGTGTGCACTTCGGGGAATTTACCTTTTATCCTAATCCCTGCTGGGTCACTGAGACAAGAACTGAAGGTAAGTCTCACCGACACAAAGTATTAAAATCATTGTTTTTTGTAAGGTGGAGAATATATGTCAGGTTTTGTTTTATTTTTTTTCTGTATACATCTCCATTGGGGATTTTTCTTCCTTCACTTTCTGTCATTGACTGGTGTCATCAGAGCAAGAAAACAGAGAAAGTCTCCCCAACTGGGGCACGAATAAAAACAAACATTCACTCTATCCAAAACATTCTGCTTAAACTTTGTGATTTGTAATAGTACTGCTTGGACTTTGAAGAAGGGGACATACCCCGAAAGCTTGTCCTCAAAATTGTATGTTAGTGCAAATAAAAAAAGTATCACGGACAGTACTCAATTGACTCTATCCAAAAGAAACTGGTTGTAATTTTTTTTTGCGGTAGCTTCCTGCACTTCTATTTAATGAAATGCTCATTAGTGATCCTTGTAACTGAATTTGCTTTGTAAGTGGATTTTTTTTTCAGCGGTTTTATTGATAAATTGATTTTACCAAGATTTAAAGAGCAGCAAATAAAGTCAATAGGTGAAGAGCTAATGCTTTACAGAAAACAGCACTAAAACCAGAAAATCTTTTACATTGTTTTTTTTTTTCCTGAACATAAAACTTATTGTAATTTTTTTACAATGGTTATCCCAAATAATGTGGGAAATCTGCAGTAGTCTCAGAGAAAAGATGGTGAGTTACTGTCAATAGTGATTTAGCAAGCACTGTGAAGGCCATTGAGAACTTCAGAGCAATTCAACAAGATGCATCTGAGTGCTTAAGTATAAAAAGTTCATGTTTGACTGTGGCATACAAAACACTAAAAAAAAAAAAAAAAAAAGAAGAGCTGTATAGATTATTTTAACATTATTGACAACCACTAAAAAGATTTACCTTCTGTGGTCTAATGTCTCTGCTATCCTTGAGAAATCATATCTCTGTCTATGCAAGGTAAATTATGACCCTCTTGTCCAGAGGGAAGGAAATAAATATAAAGTGTCTTCAGTACAGTAGAATATACATCTTTTATCAATATTGCTAGGCAATCATTTTCAATGACCATGCATTTTAAAAAAGAATTAAAAGGAAACTTAAGGGCAAATTAAGGGCAGTGATTTTGCTTGATGGATAGGCCATGGTCACCTTAAAGAGCATCTAGAAACTTTTATTTTAAAAGAGATAAAAAACACAAACTTTTCAGTTTAAACACAAATATTTTTACAAATGTGAGCTGACATTCTCAAAATCTTATTTCAGTCTATAGATTTGAGTTTTAATTGTAGACAGAAGCAGCCATAATTATTATAAATACTAGTGCTGCACTATGATCGTGCCTTGTTATTATGGTTCCCCAATGCAAGTTTACTGAATTGGAGGCTAATTGCAAACAACAAATTCCACCTCTGCAGATGTTGATCATAAAGTCAGAAAAAGAAGAAAACAAAGCCAAGAGAAGAACCTGGTCATGTGACCTGTCAAAGCCCATGGCTGACCCTCCTCCTTTTATGGAGCTCTCTTGGCTCTGTTAAGCAGAAAGATCGCCACGGGGATTGAGATGGGCTGCAGTATGAGCAGCACAGTGGTGCATAACAGAGCGTGGATAGCGAGATTGGTTCTCTTCTATAAATGAGCCCTTTTACGATTGCAGTGAAAACCAGACAGCCACTGGGGGAAGAATTTACAAATATATTTCATGAATATTAGGCAATGAATGACTGATTTGCTGATCATTTACATTCTCCCATCAAGTCCTTCACCATCAGTCACTGTAGTTTTAAAACACTTTGGTTGTCCATTTATTTGCTTTAGTGAGCACTGCACTATGAACATATATAGGTAACATTTGCTGCTTTTTAATACAGTGATTACCACCACTGGGCCCAAGAAATCATTTAATGTTTGTTGTTCAGAGAGGTCAATTAATGTTTTTTAATGAGGGGCGTTCACATCAAACTGGGACTTTTAATTTTACAGGTATAAAAAGGGCTGCTAGCGTGGCGGTACTACACACAGTAGTAAGTGGCAAGTGTGTCCTATTACTGATAGGCGGTGCACATGTTGCAGGCCAGTCCAGAGACCATTAATCAAGATGGCAGACAACAGTGTCAGTGAGTGTATGGAGAAGCATGTGGTGATGAAGTTTCTTGTGAGCAAAAGTGTAAAACCTGCAGATATCTACAGAAGATTACAGTCTTTAGCACAGTACGGTGATGAGACGCTAAGCCGCAGTAAGACATTTGAATGGTGTAAACATTTCAAAGATGGCCATAGGTCTGTCAGTGAGGATCCTGGCCATGGTGGTTCCCAGCCCACAGCAGTCATGGCTGTGAACATTCAGCACGTAGAAAGCCTGATTCTGAATAATTGACGCATAGCCTGTTGTGAAATTGCACAAGAGATTAATCTTTCTGTGGGAACAGCCAACAGAATGACAAAGTGAAGCATGCTGTCCTGGTATGGGTAAAATGGCTAGACAAATGTACATGATTATGCCAGCAAAAACTAAAATACTAAGTCTCTTGATGTAATACAATAAAGAAAATAAAAATAGGTCTAATGCAACACAATCAATGTACCACAATGTAAACTGTCCACGATACTGATCTTCCATCTGATCCAGTTTTGCTGTCCCATTTCATGGATGTTCTTGCATTGAAGTGAACTGGCAAAATAATTGCTTGGAGCCCTTACCAATTCACTTCCACACCTCATCAACAGGACGTTTGACTTTGCATATGGCCTAATGAGTGACCTGAGCCATTAAATCATAATTGCTATTGTTTGGGTTATACTTAACTCAGATAAAAGTTTGGAAAACGCCAACAGGCCCAAGTGCATGGAGGGTAACCATTGCACCAGAGTGTGAACATGAACGTTTACATGGAAGTAATTTTGTAATGGGTCTATTGAACCCTTTCATCAGTGCAGTTAAGAGGATTGATTTACCACAGTTCAGACTAGCAATAATCGAACACCCAATATGTGTAGATCAACCAATACTAAACTAATGACTGGCTGGAATGAATCAACTTGCCCTCACTAAATTGGGAAGTGAATATACACAGTCCAGAAACTGGCACCCTGAGGCACGCATTTTGTGCACATGCTCACTACCTCCAATACATTTTAACAACAGTACAGCTTACAGTAAAAAAAAAAAAAAAAGGAGAAGCTCCTATTGCCTCATGGGAGAAGGACTGGTGTTGTACTGGTCCTCATTTTGTACTATCTTTGCACAAGTGCCTGACTGTTGGTTGTGTGAAAAAATATCATGCAATTTGCTTTTTTCCAAGAGGGGGTTGTTTACCTCAATGCACTCTGGGTCTAGGTTAGATGGTCAGTTTCAATGAAAATACTGCTCTCATTTCTTCCTTACATACAAGAAACAAAGGAACATGAAGAAAGAAAAGAAATACATAAAGCCAATAAAGCGGTAGAATGCTATAATTACATACTGATAAAGAGATTACCAGTATGGCTAAATAATGCAGGCATGTGATTACAGGCTAAGCAAAAGATTACAAGCACATTGTAAATAAAGTGGTAAAACTGTAAGTCTGTAATTACAGGAAGGGACGTGCTTGTATGTAAATAAGGCATGTAGTAGGCAGGTGTTCCTATAGAACTACTAGAAAATCCTGTATCATACAGTATATAATAATAATATGATACTGGAGGGGGTGAGTAAAGGTAGACTTGGTTTATGGGTTTTTTTTCCACATTATGAAAGTTGCAGTGTATTTTAATAGAAAGCCATTATACAAATTTTAGTGAGTATGCATTTTTAGTTACCATTATGGGCCAGTTCCCACGGTTTCAGTGCATTAACATGTGTTCTACCACAAGCTGCTTTATGACAGACCATAAATTTGAAAACAGTGTGAATGGGGTCTAAAGTCAATGAATGGAGCTCTGGTTACAGACTGCAATGAGATATAAAAAAAACAGTAAAGAACATAAAAGGATTCATAATTTTGGGGGGGGGGGTGAAGTTGATGAGATCCCTGTGTTGTATTTATTTTATATTATAGAGAATGTAACAGCAGGAGTTGCAACACACAAAAAGGTGTGTGGCAACACCAAAACCCGAGATGGGTGGTAACAAACCTTTGGAAGGGAAATGTCACTGTTGGAATATTCAAGACATTCAGGAAGCGAGGGGTGGACGCTGCTCAATTTTAACATCATTTTTGGGTGGACTGATCCCTTAAGTAAAATTACAAAGGCCATGATATTGTGTCCAACGTGACATTTGAAAGGTTACATGCCAAAAGGAATGCGACAGTGCAAGGTCCTGTCCTGGTGTGAAGTTAGGAAGTGTATATAGGAATGACAGGATTAGTTTGACAGGATTCAAACTAATGGCAGAGTGCAAAGATCCATAGTAGTGTTTCTAAATAGAGAAGACTGGGATTTCAGGTTTCTCTGGGTTTTGTATTCATGGATTAGTGTCTGAAGCTTGGAGACTTTGAAGAGTTTTGGGTGGGAGGAAGTCACTAATTCCCATGCCCAGGTCTTGCTGGAGACCTAACCATGCTCATTTTAAGCCAGGCCTGATCATTGTTCAGGGCTCTTATATTCAAAGAGAGCCCTTGTTGGAAGACAGAGGTGTGCTTCAGCCAGAAGAGGTGATCTACTTGGGAGGCTAGATTCCATGTTGTAGAAATTCCCTTACCCAGAGGACTGGGATACAGTTGGGACAGCTAACCAAGTCAGCAGAATGCAGAGAGCTTGTTTAGAGGACTAGAGAGGGATCTTCGGGAGACTGGAGGGGGATCTGTAAGTCTCTGGAAGAGTGAGAGAGCATGGGAGTGCTGAGAGAATCCTATTGAAAGTTCAGGAATGGGCCATGCAGCGAGGTGCAGTAACAAGAGGCTGGGTGAGCCAAGAGAGCCAGGGAGCTGGGTCTAAAGTAACCTGAAAAGAATGGCAATGCTGCTGAAGTGTAGCTAGGTAGTTCAGCATTTTCAGTTATTTTCTTTTTGAAGCTGAAACCCCTGCATGGGCAACCTTATGTGAACTTTTCTGTTTTGCAAAAAAACGTGGGCCAGAAAGCCCTTAAATACAGTTTGGAATAGCACAATTAAAAATGCATCTACCGCAATGCGCTTAATCACCCCATATTACAAAAAAAAAAATATTTCTTAACTAATCTGACTGCTGTAATATGTAATTTGTAGGTTGCTGCACTTTGTGTGTCTTTACTGAATAAGCCCCATGTGTCTAGAAGTGTGTCTAGGTCCCATATATGCAAGTAAGACTGCCCGAACACTAATTATACTGCGAACAAGAAAGACTATACGGAGACTGGAAATAAATAGAAATGGAAAAAAGTCAAGACTAATTATAGGTTGAAAACTAGTCTATATGTTCTGTGTAAATATAGCCAGGAGATTTTCAGGTCCTTGTAATTACAGACTAGAAAAGGTGATTTAATGTACATTGTAAATAAAGCATGGAGAATATATAATTATACTTTACATGTGCTGGGGAAATAAAAGAAAGTGAAGGCATGACTGTATAATTGCAGGCTGGAAATATCCCATGTACATTGGAATAGTATGTATGGGGAAATTTCAAGACTGCTCAGCTTATTCAGTAAGTTCAAACCTCAGTAGCCTATAAAAACCAATAAGATGTATTAATAGAAACATTTTAAATTTGATTGGTTGCATTAAGCCGTATATCACTACTATCGTTGACTTTACATTATAATTTGAATATCAACCCTAGGCTATTCTTCTTTTACATGTTCCCCTGGGGCATCAAAGAAAAAAAAAACCCTATTGTGTCTGTAAAAAACCTAACTTTTATGTGGAGCTGACTCAATAGTGCCTCTGCTTCACCAGAGATGCCCTCAGTCATCTAAGGAAAGATTGAGTGCAGGGCATCATGGCCCTGACCCCTAAGCATGGCGGGTTTGCACTCACAGTTTGATTTGGGGATTGACAGTTGTAGGCAGGTGCAGCATTCAGTCTCCACTGCAGGTGGTGCTTATCCAGGGGTGGACTGACCATTTGGAAACTGGGCACTGCCCGAGGGCCCGGGGTCAGTAGGGGGCCCCATGAACTGCCCCTGGTAAATTTTTCATAGGCTTTTTTGAATTTGGGCAAGGACACGGGCCCCATGATCCCCCATTGCCCGGGGGCCCCATGAGTTGTCAGTCCGCCCCTGTGCTTATCCATTGCAGTAATGCAACTGGAGAAGGAAGTCTGGAGAAACTGTATTTCTCTATGGTTCCCTCAGTCTCCTTGAGAAGGGACCCGGTTGGATGTGCTGAATCCAGGAGACCCTGGTGGCATCTTGAGTCACACAGAGTCTTTTTAAGATACTGCTCCCAGGTTTTGGTGCACATTGTGCGAGTGGCTAGTGTAGGGACAGGGATCCCATCTGTCAGGGACAGCACTAACATAAGGGAAAGGTGCCAGAAGAGTAGGGAAAGAGTAGGGCCTACGTCTGCATCGTCAGGTAGCTTCTCTGAGTTGGACAGGCCAGGCTGCACTCCAATCCCCTTGACAGGCGCTGTTGGCAGCTCGGGCCTGCCCACTACCGACTCTGCTCTGAACTGTTGTAAGAGTCCCAGTCGGGTTGTTCTTCCCACTGTGCTTGTTTGCACTGTTTGACATGTTCTGCAATATATAGTTTTTGGCAATCCAGGACTTCTTTCTGCCACCACACCACGCTGCACCTACCAAACACGATTGATGTCATTATGCCAACAAATATCTATATATCATCCAGGACCAATCATCATTGTAAAAGGACAAAAGAGAATTCAGTGTATTACGTGACTGGCCAGAAGACATCAGAAAAAGTCAACCATGCAAATTGGATTTACTTGGATTTGTGGAGCTTGGTTGTGATTTTAAAATCATAGCAAGATTTTTTGTTTTTTTATTATTTTGATTGGGTAATTCTGATACGTATTATGAATGTGCAGAGGGGTAATAAATTATATAGAACCACTTTAAAAGGGCAAAAAACCACAAGCTTACTAGAACAATCGCATTTCTAAAATTGTTAACTACGGTAGGTATTTATCACGCATTATCCCACACTGTTCTAAATGTGTGCAATTAGTTGCTTAGTACGTGCTACTACATGTTACTTTGTGTAGTTCACACCATAGGGAGCCATTTGCTCCATCTGTTCAGTGATCGATTGCAACTCTTAGCGATTATGCACTGGAAATTTTAGTAGTACGATTGAACTACTGCAAACTGCCTATTTAGCTCTAGCCTTAGAGCTCCACTGAGGATTATGCACATGTAAAATGGCCAGTAAACACATTCTGTCAGTTAAAAAAAAACAAAAAACATTGCTTCTTTACATATACATTTTACTTCTACTGTGCCTGATGTTCAGCAGTGACTATACAAGGGATGTTTTTCTGCAGTCAATAAGCCAAACATTTTGCTTTATTCCCTGCCTGGGATATTCAGTGAGGGGTGGGACACTTTTGTCTCATTAATACACTAATTAACTAATGCACAATTAACTAAGTCAGCAGCTCATAACATGCCCTCAGCAGTGCTTTTGATCAGAGGAAAACCAGCTCCGGACAACAGTTGTCAAATTAAGCTAGAGGGACAAATGTTGAGGTAGAAAGTATGTGCGGATACCATGCGCTTATTAGTTTTGGAATTTTAGTTTCCCAACAGGTTTGTGTTAACATAAGTCCAGGACAAGTTTTTTTAAACTAAAAAATAGAAACAAAGCAAATGTAATTTTCACAATTTGGAATGTGCAATGTTAAAGAGACCCAGATTTCCCTGTAAAGAATGGAAAATTCATATGTTGGTTTACTGTGATAAAGGAGACTCTAATAGGTAAATCTGTTAGTGAACCCAGCTTGTGTGTTGGCTTTACAACTACAAGCCATGAGAAAATATTATACTAAGGAAAAGAGGTTCAGCTTCAGCCAAGGTTGATTGCAATGACAGCACACTGCTCACTCCCACGCCAGGAGTTCTGTTATTGCAATAAACCGTGGCTGAAATTGAACATCTTCAGTGTGCAGCCTGTTACTTGGATGGTGGATAGGAGAGGAGCAAAAGCAAACTCCCAGGCCTTGGCACCTCACCGATTCCAGGGAATTGAGGATATAGGCTGGTCTGTGAGCAGTGAAAGGGGTTGGGTTTGTCTATCACCTTAGTGTCCAAACTGTGGCCCAGGGACCACATGCAGCCCTTTGGCACTTTTCTCTTGGCCCTCAGGGCCCCTGCAGACCTAGATAGAGAGAAGACAGGTGGCGCACACACCTAGTGCATTATCCAAGGTTTATTGTAGGAATTAAATCATAAAAACATACTCACAGACGAAGCATGTATCTAAAAAGCATAGAAAAATGACAATGGCCACAACGGCGGGCAAGGTGTTCTCACTGTCAGTGCGGTCAAATGGTTGACGCGTTTCGGGGACGAATCTCTTTCCTCAGAGCTGATGACCAACCTCTGATGCTGATGCACGATGAATGGAAAGTAAAGTAAGAGCCCTGCTGTTGACCGCACTGACAGTGAGAACATCTTACCCGCCGTTGTGGCCATTGTCATTTTTCTATGCTTTTTAGATACATGCTTCATCTGTGAGTATGTTTTTATGATTCAATTCCTACAATAAACCTTGGATAATGCACTAGGTGTGTGCACCACCTGTTTTCTCTCTATCCAGTGGCTGATTTCCCCGTCTGAGGAGGGCTGCACCCCTGAAACATTTCCTTTTGGTTGTCGCTGTCCTGGTACCCTTGGCTTCCCTTTTGGCTGTGCATATCCTGAGGCGCTGGAGAGTACATACGCTACCCCTACAGACCTAATCTATGTTTCCCTATTGCCTTGTTATAGCAGCAATTTTGAGCATTCCCATGTAATATGTCTTCAGTCTATGACTGTCTCCTAAATCAGGTCCAACGGCTACCATAGCATTTTCACAGTCTGACAATCTCCTGCAGCATGTCCTCACTCTCTGACCATTTCTTGTACTAGGTCTACAGTCTTTGACTATCTCTTGTACCAGAGTCTTCGGCCATCTCTTTTTTCAGGTCTGCATTCTCTCACCATCTCCCGTACCATGTCCACAGTCTCTGACCATCTCTTGCATCATTCCCATGGTCTTTGACAATATCCTATTGTGTGTTTGCTGTCTCTGACACTGAATTGTATGTGTGGTCCTTATGGTAATTTATTACAGTTACTTATATAGCGCCATCAATTTATGCAGCACTTTACATATACACTCACCAGCCACTTTATTAGATACACCTTGCTAGTGCCAAGAAAATATCCCCACACCATTACAACACCACCAGCCTGATCCATTGATACAAGGCAGGATGGATCTATTCTTTCATGTTGTTTACATACAATTCTGACCCTACTATCTGAATGTCACAGCAACCAGTCTGCCCATTCTCCTATGACCCCCGACATCAACAAGACATTTTCCGCCACTGCTCACTGGATATTTTCTCTTTTTTGGACCATTCTTTGTAAACCCTAGAGATGGTTGTGTGTGAAAATCCCAGTAGATCAGCAGTTTTTGAAATACTCAGACAAGCCTCTCTGGCACAAACAACCATGCCATGTTCAAAGTCACTTAAATTCCCTTTCTTCCCCATTCTGATTCTGCTTGACCTCCAGATGCCATGTGATTGGGTGATTAGTAATTTGAGTTACCAATAAATTGAACAGGTGTACAAAATAAAGTGACCAGTAACTGTATATTGTACATTCACATCTGTCCCTTCCCTTAAGAAGCTTACAATCTAAGGTCCCTAAACCACATGCATACATACATATAATAGGGCCAATTTAGACAGGAGCCAATTAACCTACCAGCATGTATTTGGAATTAAGGGCACTCAATAGTGGAGAGGAGCCAAGAGCACCGGGGGGGGGGGGGGGACCCAGGAATATAGAGCAGAAATTTAAAAAGACCATACACCTGAATTTTGGAATCCGTGTGTACCACAAGAAGCACTAGTAGAAACAAGGACTGGGAGTGGAATAGAGCCTGAAATTCACCCCAGTGCGGGGAAAGCGTGCTTTGACCTGGTTGCTGAAGGTCACTTTTGAAGGTGAGCTCATATGTGAATGGTGGTGGGAGTCACTGTATATGGTTTAAGAATTACTAGCACAAAGGGTGGTTTTTCGTTTGTGAACTTTAGAAATATTGCAAGAAAGAACATTATATGAAGAAAACTTAGACCTATGAACTTTGTTATACTATATTCGTGTGTGTGTGTATATATATAAATATTAGATATTTGGTGAAAATAGTTTTTTTTAGGTTAGTCGCAAGAACATTGTATTTATTTTGTACTTATTTAGTTTGGAACACAATTATTTTTTTGCAGCCACCTAGTATTGGTGGTAGCACTGTGTAAGAGTGATATTGACACAGTTTGTAATTTTGTGTAATTAGGTAGTGTGGGATAGCACACTACACAAGTCTTTGGAGTTTGAAGGGAAACCGGAGTACCTGGAGGAAACAAAGAACAAATGCAAATTCCAAGCAGTTAGTGTCATGGTTGGGATTTGAACTGACGACCCCAGTGCTGTTAGCGGAAGTGCTAGCCACTGAGCTGTCCAGTTATTGACAGTGGAAGCACCTGAGGCCCCCCATATCAAAAAAATTGACCAACACGGGTCTAAAACTAACAAGGAAAAGATCCTCAACTCCCATTTCTGTTCTTCACTGGGTGGCCTATACCAGGAATACCAAGCTTTATATGAAGAACAGAATGGATGGGTCAAACCATAATATGTTACACTGTAAAGTACTAAAGTGCATATTAGCTGTTCCTTCATACCATAAGAAGAAAGTAAAAGTAATTAGTTGTATTTAGCTAATTAAACACCTCCTGCTGTATAATGAATGATCAGCTTTTTAATTAGTCCAGAGGTCTTTAACGTAAAAAATGTAACCCTCTTTAATGGTCATGTGGTTAGGCTGCATATATACAGTAACATACAGTGGGGATCGAAAGTTTGGGCACCCCAGCTAAAAATTTGTATTAATGTGCATAAAGAAGCCAAGAAAAGATGGAAAAATCTCCAAAAGGCATCAAATTACAGATTAGACATTCTTATAATATGTCAACAAAAGTTAGATTTTATTTCCATCATTTACACTTTCAAAATAACAGAAAACAAAAAAAATGGCGTCTGCAAAAGTTTGGGCACCCTGCAGAATTTATAGCATGCACTGCCCCCTTTGCAAAGCTGAGACCTGCCAGTGTCATGGATTGTTCTCAATCATCGTCTGGGAAGACCAGGTGATGTCAATCTCAAAGGTTTTAAATGCCCAGACTCATCTGACCTTGCCCCAACAATCAGCACCATGGGTTCTTCTAAGCAGTTGTCTAGAAAACTGAAACTGAAAATAGTTGACGCTCACAAAGCTGGAGAAGGATATAAGAAGATAGCAAAGCGTTTTCAGATGTCAATATCCTCTGTTCGGAATGTAATTAAGAAATGGCAGTCATCAGGAACAGTGGAAGTTAAAGCAAGATCTGGAAGACCAAGAAAAATATCAGACAGAACAGCTCGCAGGATTGTGAGAAAAACAATTCAAAACCCACGTTTGACTGCACGATCCCTCTAGAAAGATCTGGCAGACACTGGAGCTGTGGTACACTATTCCACTATAAAGAGATACTTATACAAATATGGTCTTCATGGAAGAGTCATCAGAAGGAAACCTCTTCTATGTCCTCACCACAAAAATCGTTTGAACTTTGCAAATGAACATATGGACAAGCCTGATGCATTTTGGAAACAAGTTCTGTGGACCGATGAGGTTAAAATTTAACTTTTTGGCCGGCATGAGCAAAGGTACGTTTGGAGAAGAAGGGGCACAGAATTGAATGAAAAGAACCTCTGTCCAACTGTTAAGCATGGGTTTGGATCAATCATGCTTTGGGGTTGTGTTGCAGCCAGTGGCACAGGGAACATCTCACGAGTAGAAGGAAAAATGGATTCAATAAAATGTCAGCAAATTTTGGATGGTAACTTGATGCCATCTGTGAAAAAGCTGAAGTTAAAGAGAGGATGGCTTCTACAAATGGATAATGATTCTAAGCACACCTCGAAATCCACGGGGGATTACATCAAGAGGCGTAAACTGAAGGTTTTGCCATGGCCTTCACAATCTCCTGACCTCAACATAATTGAAAATCTAAGGATAGACCTTAAAAGAGCAGTGCGTGACAGACAGCCCAGAAATCTCAAAGAACTGAAAGACTTTTGTAAGGAAGAATGGGCAAAGATACCTCAAACAAGAACTGAAAGACTCTTGGCTGGCTACAAAAAGCGTTTACAAGCTGTGATACTTGCCAAAGGGGGCAGTACAAGATATTAACTCTGCAGGGTGCCCAAACTTTTGCAGACGCCATTTTATTGTTTTCTGTTATTTTGAAAGTGTAAATGATGGAAATAAAATCTAACTTTTGTTGACCTATTATAAGAATGTCTAATCTGTAATTTGATGCCTTTTGGAGATTTTTCCATCTTTCCTTGGCTTCTTTATGCACATTAATACAAATTTTTAGCTGGGGTGCCCAAACTTTCGATCCCCACTGTACGTTTTGTTATCAGATAAGTACTGCAGTAATAGTTAAGAAAATCATGCACTCTCGATACATAGGAGATTTGCCGCCCTGAACACGGCTATACTCAACATTGTTCTCAAATTCTGAGCATTGCTGCTGATTAGTGCAATGTTCAGGGGTGTGTGACTGAGTGCTGGACTGTATGGGAGCCCATCTCTCCCAGTGCAGTCAGTACAGGCATTTTTTTTTAACCCTAGATTTAAAATCATAAAAAAAGATATAAAGACATATTTATTAGTGTATATGCAGCCTGACTTCATTGCAATAATAAAAAAGAGGATTTAATTAGGCTTTTAAAGTAGTCTGTTCTGCAAAGCGTGCTTACAAATGTCATTACCATTTTGATAACAAAGTACATGGCTGTAGTAGGAACAGACCGAAAAATGTGCCTTTTCGAAGCAAAGGTTTACTAAAACAACTTAAAAAAGCTTCTGCAAGACTTGCCCCTTCCAGTGAGGATTTGGTAATAAAACCCCAGCCTATTTACTTAATTATAGAACATTATGTGCACTTGTTAGGATACTTTAGTCAGTGAATGTCCATTAACATTCGATAATGATGATCATGCCTAAATGAGTCTATCCCCAAGTGTTTCCATCTCAGTGGGAACATGGAATGCCCTTCTAAGCTATCTGTGACACCAATTATCATATCTGAATTTTAATGCCGCATAATAACCTGATACCCAGGAGTCATCAATCACAAGTCATTAGTCACTGAGAGTTAGACAATCACACGTCGCAATACACAAGTACCTAGGAAAAAAACAAATATCATTTTTCAGTCTGTAAAATAAAATCTCCACTATAAAATGTACGAATTACTGCAAGTTCTCTTTTCATTTAAACTGCAAATTAAATCAGCTGCACAGGACCCATTCCTTAAAAGGGGTCGGCCATTTGTACATGGCTTAAAGTGCATGGCTTAAAGTGCATCTGTTCTTCATCAAAACTATCTTCTTTAACCACTTGCTGCCCACCTGCAGTAGGTTTTACTACAGGCGAGCGGCACAGGCAACGCAGCTGTACGTTGCCATCAGGTTTTGGGCACAAGCTTCTCTCTGGCGACCCATGCTGTGATTAGACACAGCACAAGTTATTCAACAGGTGATATACTGGTGACTGGCTGTGTCCAATCCAAAAACAGGGTCCTGTGTTTATAAAATACACAGGACTCTGTGTACACAGAAAAACGTTCTGGCTGTTTCTTCTCCCTGCAGAGCAGGGAGCAAAAAACAGCCAAATCTGTTAGTAAAATCAGCACAGATTACACATGGTTAGGCACATAGTTAACCCCTTGATTGCCCTTTGATGTTAGCCCCTTCCCAGCCAGTGTCATTGGTACAGTGTTAGTGTACAGTATTATCACTGTATTAGTGTCACTAGCAACATCAGTGTCAGTGTACCTCCCAGCGAGGGTCTGTTAGGGCCAGATTGTCTGCCACACTATCACAGTCCCACTATAGGTCGCTAATCACCAGCATTACCAGTATAGCGTCATCGCTGAGTAAATACCAGTATATACTGCATACCATAGTTCGTATACAACTATAACATTCTATAACTTTCACACAAACCATATACACTTGATATACACTTATTGGGATTTTTCTTTTTACCAAAGACCTGTAGCAGAATATATTTTGGCCCAAATTTATGAAGAAATTAGATTTTTCTTATTGGATATATTGTATAAACAGAAAGTAGATTTTTTTTCAAAATATTCGGTCCTTTTTTATTTATATAATATTTTGGTACAGTGTTGCAGGACCGTGCAATTGCCAGTTAAGGTAGTGCAGTGCTGAATAGCAGAAAAATGGCCTGGTCATGAAGGGGGTAAAACCGTCCGGAGGTCAAGTGGTTAATTAGCTTTTTGTTTTTTACCTTTTTTTTTCTAGTACCTGGAAGCCCAAAAATCTGGGTCGCTATTATGCAAATCTTGATCTTAGGAAGAAAATCTGCACTGAGGGTGTGTGCCAGGCAGGAAGCCCAGACGACATTTGCACCCTAGAACATTGTAAGTAAAATCTCCACCTTAGCATATGAATGTGGAGTACAAGGAGCTTGGAAAAAAGTCACAAAATAACTTTATAAAAGTCAGAGGGTTAAAGTTACAATTTTCTTTTATTTAGTGCATTATGCCGATACAGAACAAATTCCAGGAGAGACATAACAGTTAAAGGTTACATTGTATCAGTCCAAAATCCATTTAAAGCATCATAACTTTTGCAAAGAAAGAAGGCTTCAGGGTAACAGTATAGGTCTCCCTGACCGAAGTAACAATGCTAGGACCCTGAATCAGTTGTCTAAACTTGGAACAGTCAACCAGGAATAACCATTTTAACACAATGCATTTTTTTTCCCCACAGGTAAATTTTCAGACAGATATAACAATGGGGGAAAAACAAAAGCCGTTACCCCACTTGTAGATGGCCTCGGAGGGTATTGAGAGTTAAAGGTATTTTTAATTAAAAGAATAATTGATTTTTTGGAGGAAGTAAATATATTAATTTTTTTTTTTTTTTAGAAAATAAAATGTATGGTCTTAATTTAACACCGATAGATTAAAGTAGAACTAAAGGCAGAACGTTTTTTTTCTAGTTTTGGATAGAGTGGAGATGGATTAGAATGCTTGCCAGTTTTTATTGCCGTCTGTGTTCCCGTTAATAAGATTCACCCTCTGTCTTTTTTACCATTATTATTGAAAGTAAAAGAAAATCCTAAATTTTGGGTTGACCCCAGAAAAGTAATAGAGGGGAAATCTTCCAAATCAGACACTAGTTCTGGTGACCTGTGGGGCCTTAAGGAATTTCCTTAATTTGCATGAATTTCCTCACACTTTCTGTTGGGCTATGGGAGAGGAAGTAAAGGGAAATCTCTTCAATGGGATACAGATGGTGGAAAAAAAATAAAAAAAAAATAAAAAAATCTGACAGGGATTATAAACCCTCCCTCGCTCAAAATGAAAAAATATATAATTTTACCTAACGTTGTTTATTTTTACTTTACATGCTATTTATCAAGGGGGAAAATTGTGCAACGGATTAATAGGCAATTGATCTTATTTTAGTCCCATCATTATTTAAACCCATTTACTGGTGTAAACTCTTTCCCACCCAATCCAATTCTTAAACTGGAAGTAAAGTGTTTTTTCACACCTGTAAATATCTCCTAAACACCTTCCAAAAGATATGTACTTGTAAAGGAATTCCGGCGCATGCACTCTGAAGGAACAGCATGCCCGTACTGTTCCTACAGAGCTGTGTGCCGTGAAAAGTGACAGCTGCTTTAAAGAAAAAAGAACACAAACATCAAGCTTAAATATCTATCTATCTATCTATCTATCTATCTATCTATCTATCTATCTACCCTCACCTTATAAAACAACCCATTCAGTTTAAAATAAAGATATAGAGATGAAAGGCAAAATATTTATACATAGATATAACTAAAAAAAAGTGAAAAAAAAGTATTCATAATGTGTGTTTTTTTTATATAAGTGATCACATACCCTCTCTTCTCAGCTGCATAAGGAGCTGAGGGAAGAGAAATAGCAGCACACTGATCTTCCAAGTGAATGGCTGTGCAGAAGGGGGTGTATCAGCACAAGCCTGATCCTTGCATTAGCTTCAAGCACAGCCAGAAAACTGACCACACTGTGCTTCCATGCCTAGTGTGGTTAGTTTTCAATATTTTTAAGCAGAGAGACTGGCAGGACCACCAGGGATTTCACACAAAGGAAGCAATACAAAGAACAGGATACGTTTTTCATACAAGTACATGGTACAGCAGGCATTTATTATGAATAAGACATGTTAGGTTTAAATATTAATTTACAGTATAATCCTGTTCAGATTTGCACCAGCACCGTGCAGCATTCAGCAACACCTCGTGTATTATTGCAATAAACTAAACTTTTATAATGCATCATTGTACAAAGCTTAACATCTGAGTAAAGGTTTCAGATGGGGACCTGCCTTGACATGCCAAGCATAGATAGGATATAAATGAACAGCACTAGCATTCTTCCATATCCATCAGTCTGTGCTGGTCTGTAATGGATTGTCTGTCAATGCTAGCAAAATCCTTATTGCACATCAGGAGTATTGCACCATGCAATGGATAGAGTGTTGAAGGATGAGAGCCCCTCTTAGCCTCTTAGGTCTTTATCAGGGGTCCCATTCAAGAGATTTCCCCTCACTTCCCGTCCTGGTGACAACAGTTGTACTAGACAGGAAGTGAGGGAAAATATCTAGCAGCAATAGAAATAAAAATGTGTTATATTAGTACTGGTGGAGTAGGAAAGGCTAGAACCTTGAGAGCCATTTTATTGCCGTTTGTGTTCCTGTTGCAAAATTTACTTTACATCCTGTCTGGTCACTTTAACGCTAAGGGCTTGTTCATATTTTTGGTTGTGTGGCGGAAAAACCCTGCGGCTCTGCCACGCTTTTACTGCCTCGCAACTGCTATACATTTTAGGTGCAGTGACAGCAGCCAGGAGTGCACAAATGCCATGGCAAGAATTATACCTCTTGTTGCTTCTGCGGCCATAGTGCCCACTGAACACGTCATATTAAAGTGAATATTATATATTCCAGGTACTTCTATAGTGCCATCAGTTTATGCAGTTTTACTTACACACACACACACACACACACACATATATATATAGTACATTCACATCAGTCCCTAACCCTCGAGGGAAGTACAGAGTACAATCCCTAACTTACATTTATACTGCACATACACTGTACACAGTCCCTAACTTACATTCATACTGCACATCAGTGGCGGACTGACAACTCATGGGGCCCCTGGGCACTAAGGGATCATGGGGCCCGTGTCCTAGCCCACACTCAAACCATACACAAAAAAGCTTATGAAAGGTACCAGGGGCCTCTCATGGGGCCCCCTACTGACCCTGGGCCCTCGGGCAGTGCCGAGTTCCCCAATGGTCAAGCCGCCCCTGCTGCACATACACATACTGTACACAGTCCCTAACGTACATTCATACTGCACATACACAGTCCCTAACTTACATTCAAACTGCACATATACTGTACAAAGTCCCTAACTTATATTCATACTGCACATACACATACTGTACACAGTCCCTAACTTACATTCATGCTGCACATACACTGTACATATACTGTACACAGTCCTTAACTTGCATTCATACTGCATATACTAGGGCCAATTTAGACAGGATCTAATTAACCTACCAGCATGTCTTTGGAGTGTGGGAGGAAACCAGAGTACCCAGAGGAAACCCACACAGGCACATGGAGAACATGCAAACTCCAGGCAGGTGGTGCCATGATTGGGATTCGAACCAATGACCCTAGTGCTGCCAGGAGAAAGTGCTAACCATTTAGCCACTGTGCTGCCCAGAATGAGCGGTTTTGCAAACAAGGGGTTAGAAGGGAACTAAAAAGGGGTTAAAGGAGATCAAGAGGTTAAAAGCAAGCAGTGAGGAGGTGACAATGGTTCTCAAAGGCTCTCAGAAGGACGAACTGAACACAGATCGCTTTCAGAAAGTACCACTAGTGTGAATGAGCCCTATGCGATTCCTGGTGACCATAAAGACCTGCCAGGGGTTCTAATCCTTCCCCAAGCTATCTTAAACTAAAAGAAGAAAAAAAGTTTTGGCTGGAAAATTAGGATCCTCCTTGGGGCTTGGTGAACTTTCATGTCTTTATCAGTAGGGAGTTTAATTCCGATGTAATTTATAGCAGAAGTCATTATATCCCGTATAAATAAGCATTACGATGTCGGCTATAATACATAGGCTGTGAATAGGCTTCTGATGACTATAAAGATGTAAACAATATGGTAAAGATAAGTAATTACCAACCCATGCATTTAGGCCACTCATAACTAAAGTCACTGCTCTTCATACTTCAAGTAGAGAAGGAAGCCACTGATTGAGCTTTTTGTTAAAGTAACTTCTTTGCCCGTTCATTATTATCCATGGCAAAGGAGAGTCTGGAGAGGGCAGTGAAGAGGCAGCTATGCTTGTCATGATAATACATGATAATGTTCCACAGAATGCTTCCTAATTCTAATAGGCAACCTTTGGACGAGCAAGAACTCGAGTGTCATTGCACAGCTCTCCCTATTGATGAGCCATTGGAATTTCCTGGAGGATTCTGGGAGACTTTCCACTGAACCAGAAATAGGATTTAATTACTCCGGGCTCTAATTGTAGCCTGTGAGTAAAGTACACACAGAGCTCACGTTAGCTTGTAATTAAATGGCCCTGTGGGTTTGATTGCATGTTAGATGTGTGACAAATGTATTGAAACACATCAACATAGCTCTGCATGTCTGTCATTTGTGCTGATGAGATTTGGAACCTTCCTGAACTGCAAAAGCAAAACAAACATGTACTTTATATCATCGGCTCAACATTTTTTTTTTTCAAATCATTTGTAGCATTTAAAGGGGCTCTAAAACCTCACACTGGATGTTTTTACAGTTGCTGTTTTTGGCTTTTGGCGGTTTGTACACATAGGCTTTAACTACTTGCCAACCGCAGATAGCCAAATGATGGCTACACTGCGGCCGGCCAGTTCTGGGAGGGCGTCATATGATGTCCTCCCAGAACGAGCTCTCCTGCGCCCCCCCGGAGGCGCGCACCTGGCGATCTCCGTGATCGCTGTGTCCTACGGACACAGCTGATCGTGATGTGGTAAAAGGCCAATCACAGCTACCTTTTACCACGTGATCAGCCGTGTCCAATGACACGCTGATCACCAGGAAATGCATTGCCGGTTCTCGGTTGCACTTTCCTCACGCTGTCAGAGCGTGAAGAAAGTACTGCCGAGAACCGGCAGTTGTCAGAGCAGAGATCGGCACCGATCATCAGGGCACTGATCATCAGTGCCACCCACCAGTTCCGTCCACCTGTGCCCAGCAGTGCACCTACCTGTGCCCAGCAGTGCACCCTCCTGTGCCACCCAGCAGTGCACCCTCCTGTGCCACCCAGCAGTGCACCCTCCTGTGCCACCCAGCAGTGCCACACACCTGTGCCCAGAAGTACCATCTGTGCCCAGCAGTGCCACCCACCAGTGCCCATCAGTGCAGCCCAGCAGTGTTGCCAGTCAGTGCTGTCTATCAGTGCAACCTATTAGTGCTGCCTATCAGTGCCCATCAGTGCTGCCTCATCAACGCACATCAGTGAAGGAGAAAAATTACCTGTTTGAAAAATGTTATAATAGAAACAAAGAAAAATTTTTTTTGCACTTTTATGTTCATAGTGCAAAAAGTAAAGTGCCCAGTGGCGATTAAATACCACCAAAAGAAAGCTCTATTTGTGAGAAAAAAAATGATAAAAAATTTCATATGGGTACAATCTTGCATGACTGCGCAATTGTCAAAGTGCATCAGCGCTGAAAGCTGAAAATTAGCCTGGTATAGAAGGGGGTATAAGTGCCCGGTAGGAAAGTGGTTAATCAGCATTTTTTTTGGGTAGGGGCGTTTTTTGGCTGGATAAAAAAAGTCCAGAACTAGTGGGTTTCTAGAGGAGTTTTTCAGCTGCAAAAACGTTCCAACATTGGTAAACAAAGGTACAACATGGAAAACCGGCATTTTTGTGAGCAAAAAATTAATTTTTTGTGTAAAAAACACAAACGTGGAAACACACAGTTAAACGCTAATGCAAAAACACAAAAAATGCAGAACATGTGTTTTTAACGTGCCTCTATACGTCTAATGCTACTGGCATTTTTAAAATGCCCAGTGTACATGAGGACTAAGCCTGGGTTCACACTTCTGCAGTGCGGCATAACGCATGTGATTCGCACAGGAACCGCAACGCAATCCTGTGCAAATCACATGCGAATTCTGTGCGGTGCAGGACCCTTTGTGTCTGCACTAGAATCGGATCGCATGGGTATTCACATCCAATTTTGCCCATAGCACCACATTTTTCGAACCTATTTCGGGGTGTAGGTAATGTAACATACACACCTGCAGAGGTTCGCATGAACGGGGTGCGATTATGATGCGGTGCAGAATTCTCACAGTAACCACTGCAAATTCAGCACCGCATCAATGTGAACCAGGGCTAAAGGCTGATATTTTTTTTCTTAAAGTAGTTGTACACCTCAGACATATAATATGAACAAAGCATATCACTCTATAGTGTGTGCTTGTTTCGATCCAGAGCACCAAGTGTCATTTCTCTCTGCAGATTCCTTCCTCTGCTACCAGCATAAATCACTTCTGACAAGGTTTCCTGACACCAAGAGAAAAATGATGACAGGGGAGGGACCTCCAGCAGATGATTGACAGCCTCAGATCTGTTCATGTATGCTCCAGTCAGTCTTTAGCTCTCCTCACGAAGCTCTACAGAGTGTAAAATTTTTTTTTCTGAACTTCGAACAGCTGTAGAGAAGAGAATTCTGCAGATAAACCAGTACAACTTATGTAGGATTTGTTTCATCTCTCTGTATTACCTTCATTGGGTATATGTAAGGATGAATAACCACTTTAATGCATTCCCTGCATTATGGTAAAAAAAAAAAAAAAAACTTTCATGTGCAACTCCTCCCTCCAGCCCACCCCTTATACTCACTTCAGCCCGATATTAATCCAGAGATCCTCATAGGCATAGAGATACCATTGGCTCACACGGTTGTCAATCAAAGCCAGTGATGAGGGAGCAGGAATGGGGCCGAGCCATGTTCTGTGTGTTTTATAAACTCACAGAGCCATCACGGGAATGAGCCCACATGAGTGCCCCCCATAGCAAACGGCTTGCTAATTAGGACACTCAGCAGAGAGGGAGGATCCAGGAGCACTTGCAGGGGACCTGAGAAGAGGAGGATCAGGGCTGCTCTGTGCAAAACCCTTACACAGATCAGTTGACTATAACATGTTATTTATTTAAAAAAAAAAAAAAAAATATGGGTTTACAATCCCTTTAAAGTGAATGCCCTTTCTTCCTTTTTTTGTAAGCAAACGGGTGTTTTTACCACAAGGCAAACAAGGAATTTGCCGAGGCATATTTCAGGAGGCAGTGGCATTCTTTAGGGGGGCAGTGCCGCCCCCCTCAAAGAAGGGATGGAAGAAGGGACACACGCAGCATGGGGACCAGGTTGACTCTTGTTTGCGGGGATGTTAGGGACTGAATGTTGTCAGCTCTGCCCAGTTGTCTTTTTGCTAAAGTACTCAAACCCTCCCACGTTCCCCATCTGAACATAGACACTGCAAGATAAGAACTAGCAGATCTAATTAGAATCTGTGAGAGAACACTGGAAATGTATACAGAACAGCTGTAAGGATGGGCATAGATGCCTTTTTTTTTTTTTCTTTTTTTAAATTAGCCAGCAGGCTGATTGGAAAAAAAAAAAAAAAAGAATGGATTCCCCCATCTACACATGTGAGATGGATGGAGGAATCCTCCCCGCTGTGCCATTGTATTCTGACAGCAGGACTCCTCCGCTTCCGCTGTTAGAATACCTTGATCATCACTGCAGCTACTGGTTGACAAATGTTTTCCAACAATCCCATTTGACAAAAGTTAATCATTAGATTGACTTCTGTTGAGTGAGAACAGCCATAGATGGTTAGACAGTTCCCTGATCCATCAATGGTCTTGATGGACCACTAGATCTTTTTTTATGCCATTACTTTACTATGTTTTTGTACTTATCGACCAGATATAACAAAAGGATTTAATAAGGTATATTTAACTGACCAAAAGCGATAGCGAGTAAGACAAAATCAATGTTAGGGTTTAAAAACACAGACTGCCCCATGAGGATTATATCTCTCTTGTGAATTTTGCACATTTCTAGATTATATATAAAAATGACAGTCCACAAGTATCTAGGAGAACACATCATTTAATTACAACTAGAACTAAAAATACGGTAAGTGCACAGCTTTTTATTGAACCTTTGCAGAAAACACCTTGCAGGATCATAACACTTGTGTATCTGTCTGTGCAAACCCTTCAGACATAAATACCCAGGCATGACTAAATGAAGTCACCAAGGTTTTCTTCTAAATGTCAAGAGGTTCAACGGGTGTTGGAAAAATCGGTTTGCAAAACCGAAAGCAAGTCTAAAGATGGCCAAACACAGATCTAAATTTTGCTTGGCTCAGCAGTATGAGGGCTCCTCCACTTGACAGAAGTTGAATGTTTAAAGCCGAAGTTCTTTAAAAAAAAAAAAAAAAGTCAGCACTTACAGTATATTCCCTTGTGTTAGTGGCTGTTGTCTTAGTTGAAATCGTCATTCCTTCCTTACCAGATACACCCACATCTGTGATCTTTCATTGCTGTGGAAGTAAATATGGAGACCTGTCACAGGCACTCGTCAAAAGCACTGACTATGCCCATCCTTTCTGCCTCCCTCCTCTATTTATAGAAGCTGTACTATTGCTTCCATTAATGAAAATCGATCTGTGAATGGAGGAGGCAGACCTTTAATTCATCTGCTGTATGTGCAGAGCAATTTTCATTAGCAATAGTACCACTTCTATAAATGGAGTGGGGCAGAATGGACAGGCACATAGTTGGCACTCTTGACAAGGACCTGTGGCAGTTCTTGTGGCTGTAATAATATTCGCAGCACCAGAAGATTACGACTGTGGCGGTATACATGGACTAGAGAAGGGAAGATTTCAACTAAGACAGCAACTGCTAGGACAAGAAACACTTCTCATTGAATGTATGTACTGTCTCTCCTGTTGATTTTTGGACAAAACAAATAATAATAATAATAATAATAACTAGAGTTAAGCTTTAATCAGCTTCTTGGAAAATGGTCATTGATTGGTTTATTTTGACAATGGCAGGTGCCACTGCCAGAATACAATGTGCCGGTGGGGGGGGGGGGGGGTGGAGTGTACCTGCTGGCTAAGCCGAAACAGTTCAATCATTTATGTCCAGCTTAAAGCCAGCCATAGATGGGTAAAATCTTTTTCGGTCCAGCAGGAAACTGACCAAGCTTAGAAACCTCTATGGGCAGGCTGATTGTACTCAAGTCTATCCATCAATCAACTTGGGGTCAATCAGCATGTCGTATTTTCACATGCAATTATTGCCAGCTGCTATAGCCGCTAACAGTAATTACTGCGTTCTTCTGGCAGGGATGGTTCCCCGTGAAACCCCACACCTGCCCACCGGGAGAACACAGTAGCTCCATGGAAGGAATTCCCCCAATCAACACCAACTGTGTTAGATGGGGGAATCAAGCGATTTTCTTTCCTGCAACCCATTAGAGGAAAGGTTAGAGGAAAGAAAATCAAATCACCTATAGCCTGGAAAATTTTTCTCCGATTTGGTAACTAAAGCTGGCTAAACTGTTCGAATTTCAAACAATTCCTGCTGATCTGGTCAAAATTCGAGTCTAGAGTGTTCCTGCAAGTACCAGTCGGATCTACAACAGTCCATTTAAAAGTCAATATAGCCAAGTAGAAAATTATTCTATGGTCTCTCTTACAAGGAGTGGACTCCATTAAAATCAGCAGGGGATCTGTTAGCTGATCAAAGCAGAGCGGGTGGATGACAGGTCTGTGTCCGCTCAGTTTATGCAGAGTGGAAATGGACCAAGCCCGCTGTGCTCTATGGACCAGAAGGAGTAAATGGTCTCCACTGTCTGTCACACTCAACTGCCCTCCAATTTGATCCACCTAGACGGAGGGGAACGGATCCCCTTCCATTTTTTTTTTTTAGAGGACTGGAACGGATTGGAAGTAGGCTGGTGTAAACAGACACAAGTCCATTTACACCCATCAGTACATAGGGGTGAATGGAGCGTCCGATCAGGTCTGCATGAAAAACTGACAGATCGACATGATCAGACCCTTTGTGTGAAAAGGGCCTATAGAATGCCTGCATTGTTCAGGTATTCAGGCAATGCTCCATCCACACACTTCAAGATGGGGGACTCAATTGATTTTCACTTCTTCAGTCTGTGGACTGAATGTGTGAAATGTAGCCGTGTATGGCTACCATTAGTACTTGCAGCTTCTTGTTTCAAGCATAGCTTGGATTAACTAATTTCCAATAGTCATCTCTGCATTTCTCATTGGCAGCAAGGAGCTGAAAAGATTCCCTGAGATACAGGTTACATTGTGACAGCTTCAGCAGCTCCATTGTCTCCAGCTTGTTCATTTGCAAATTAGCTGACAGAATCTTGTATTGACCTTGTTCTGTTTTAATATACAAATACAGTCTATTCCATGTGCAATGAATGATAACAAATTTGTCAGCTTGTCCAGAGCACTTTAGCGAAAGTGGTTTTCATGCATATCATGAAATAATTTTCTTGTGGGGGATGATAGTATGCTGGCAGGATATCACATCAAGACAACTTTGAGGGATTAACACTTCCAGATACTTTAAAGTGGAAGAAATACTTGACTATATCTATTCTTAAATGTTCCCTCCTGCTACGTATCCTACCTACCCTGTAAACGACAATGGTTGGGCTACGGGAGCCTATGGCTGAAAACATGGCTCGCAGAATTCAGTCGTCGAGAGATCCCTTACACAGAGCTGTAGGATCATGTGAATGGATTGTAGCAGTAAGTATACAGATCTTTTTCTACTGGATAGGCAGGATAGGTAGGGGGGATGGAAGGGAACATTTTTAAGAATAGGTGTAGTTAGGTTTTTCTCTTTAACCACTTCAGCTCTGGAAGATTTTACCACCTTCATGACTAGGCCATTTTTTGCTATTTGGCACTGCGCTACTTTAGCTGGCAATTGTGCGGTTATGCAATGCAAAAAATAGAGCTTTCTTTTGGTGGTATTTGATCAGCACTGGGTTTTTATTTTTATTATATAAATATTGAAAATTTAAAAAAAAAAAAAAAAAAGAAAAAAAAAAGCAAAACAAAAAAAACATTTTCTATTTTCGGTCATAAAAAAACTTATCCAATTAAAAAAAAACAAAAACAAAAATTCATAAATGTAAGCCAAAATGTATTCCGCTATAGGTCTTTGGTAAAAAAAAAAAAAAAAAAAAAAAATTATATATATATATATATATATATATATATATATATATATATATATATATATCCCAAAAAGGTGTATATTATTTAGTCTGTAGGAAAGTTATAGCATCCACAAAACTATGGGATATAAAATTTGAAAATTGATCAATCCTGTTGTACTGTAATATCCATTTCTGTGACTTGAGTTTTTATGCTTTAAATGTACGACAAAGGATTCCATGAGCATTACAAGTTATCCAAAGAGACAGTTATAGCTGCTTTCAGGGAATGCTGAATCCTACTGAAACCTCAGAAGGGAGGGTGTGAAAGAGGGAGGGATTAGTGCTATGACATTTGTATGCCAAAATTTCAAATTGAGCTACTAAATTCTGTAAACAAAAGTATGTAAAGGGATTCAGGAAGTCAAGTCAGATCTTCTGATGTCCATGTTTGTTCCAGGTAATTAACTTACAAAAGGATTAATAGCAGAAATCCCCCTGCGCCAATAGGAAACCTGAATAAATAAATCCCCCTGCACCAATAGGAAACCTGAATAAATAATAATAAGCATCTGACACCCTATCCTCTACCTATATGTGGACAAGTGCAAATAACAAAAAATGGTGTAGCGCTATAACTGAATATACAAATCACACAATTACAAATCATGATGAAAAATAAAAGATAAATATTAGATATATAACTGATAGATCCTTCAAGATCTAGTGATAAGTGTCTTCAGCAGTGATAATGACATAAAAGTGCATATAATTCACTGGTCCCAATCGTGGGCCTTCATAAAGTGACAACGACCAATCCCAATTGGGAAATATTCCCCCAAACACTAAGTGACGTGAATGGTGAATCCCAAATGCGGGATATGTATACAATAAAGTGACTGGTGCGAAAATACCCAAAACAAATACAATATCATAAATAATCATGAATAAACATTGAACAAATAAAGAAGTGTCCAAAAGATGCAAAAATTGCAATAAATGCAAAGAGGTGCTTCTATCTTCAAACAAGTGCTTCAGTGCCAGTGCAAATGGTACGTAGATATCTTTAAATGGCAGGCATGCCCCCTCACCTCCTGAATGTGACCCAAAACGGGTCAACACGCCTTTTTGGATCACCCTGGATCCTGAACAGGGAACAACTCTCCAGACCACACAGGCTCCTCTGGTTCCACAGACCCTCACTGGTAACTTGCTTCCAGTACTGATCCCTCTTCCATACACGGATAAACGTAGTGCAGGCCAATAAATGAGTACCCCATTAAAGCCATGAAAGGAATCTCTTCTCGGTGGGAAGTTGTGCATCTAAAGTGCAGGGTGTGTGTGAGGGTGTGTGAGTGTGAGTGTGAGTGTGTGTGTGTGTGTGTGTGTGTGTGTGTGCGTGCCAATAGAGGTTCCTTTTAATGGTTCCATTGGTTCACCTGAGAAATCTGAAGCCAGTCATTAGGAATATCATGTCAGCTGTCAAAAGGTTCATGTGCATGTACAGGCGAAACTTGAAAAATTAGAATATCGTGCAAAAGTTCATTTCAGTAATGCAACTTAAAAGGTGAAACTGATATATGAGATAGTTCAAGCCATGATTTGTCATAATTGTGATAATTATGGCTTACAGCTCATGAAAAACCCAAATCCACAATCTCAGAAAATGAGAATATTGTGAAAAGGTGCAATATTCTCGGCTCAAAGTGTCCCACTCTAATCAGCTAATTAAGCCATAACACCTGCAAAGGGTTCATGAGCCTTTACATGGTCTCTCAGTCTGGTTCAGTAGGAATCACAATCATGTGAAAGACTGCTGACCTGACAGTTGTGCAGAAAACCATCATTGACACCCTCCATAAGGAGGGAAAGCGTCAAAAGGTAATTGCAAAAGAAATTGGATGTTCCCAAAGTGCTGTATCAAAGCACATTAATAAAAAGTTATGTGGAAGGGAAAAGTGTGGAAGAAAAAGGTGCACAAGCAGCAGGGATGACCGCAGCCTGGAGAGGATTGTCAGGAAAAGGCCATTCAAAAGTGTTGGGGACTTTCACAAGGAGTGGACTGAGGCTGGAGTCAGTGCATCAAGAGCCACCACACACAGACGGATCCTGGACATGGGCTTCAAATGTCGTATTCCTCGTCAAGCCGCTCCTGAAGAACAAACATCAGAAGCATCTTACCTGGGCTAAAGAAAAACAGACCTGGTCTGTTGCTCAGTGGTCCAAAGTCCTCTTTTCTGATGAGAGCAACTTTTGCATCTCATTTGGAAACCAAGGACCCAGAGTATGGAGGAAGAATGGAGAGGCATACACTGCAAGATGCTTGAAGTCCAGTGAGAAGTTTCTACAGTCTGTGTTGATTTGGGGAGCCATGTCATCTGCTGGTGTTGGTCCACTGTGCTTCATTAAATCCAGGGACAACGCAGCCGTCTACCAGGAGATTTTGGAGCACTTCATGCTTCCTTCCGCAGATGAGCTTTATGGGGATGCTGACTTCATTTTCCAGCAGGACTTGGCACCTGCCCACACTGCCAAAAGCACCAAAACTTGGTTCAATGACCATGGGATTACTGTGCTTGATTGGCCAGCAAACTCACCTGACCTGAACCCCATAGAGAATCTAAGGGGCATTGCCAAGAGAAAGATGAGAGACATGAGACCGAACAATGCAGAAGAGCTGAAGGCCGCGATTGAAGCATCCTGGTCCTCCATAACACCTCAGCAGTGCCACAGGCTGATAGCTTCCATGCCACGCCACATTGAGGCAGTAATTACTGCAAAAGGGGCCCAAACCAAGTACTGAGTACGTATGCATGCTTCTACTTTTCAGAGGTCTGATATTGTTCTATGTGCAATCCTTGTTTTATTGATTGCATGTAATATTCTAATTTTCTGAGATTGTGGATTTGGGATTTTCATGAGCCGTAAGCCATAATCATCACAATTATGACAAATCACGGCTTGAACTATCTTGCTTTGCATGTAATGAGTCTATCTCATATATTAGTTTCACCTTTTAAGTTGCATTACTGAAATAAATGAACTTTTGCACGATATTCTAACTTTTTCGAGTTTGACCTGTACATAAACATGCACATGTTTTTTTGGGTGTGGGAGCTTAAAGTGGGTAACAATGCACATGTGCAGGGAAAGCGTGCACAGCAACAGGCACGTGGATGCACATATACTGGTGTCTAGTGGCATATTTAAACCAGAGCCCTGCATGGGATCATTGTTAAATGGTCTTTCAACTTGAGTTTCTGTTATCCATGATCCTGAATCTGCTTGACCCTGTTATCAACCCAGCTGTATGTTTGCTGTCTACTTTTGTTACTGATCTTGGCCTAGACTCTTGACCAAGATTTTGCCTGATGATTCTATACCTGTACGTTGCCAACTTCTGCTTGTCCCTGACCTTGACCCTACTCGTGATTTGTTGCCTTCTTGCTTGACCGTTACCAAATCCATCTTGTTACCCAGCTTTGCTCTCTACTGGGTTTGGTAAACTCCTGGTGCCCTCACCGTGGTGCTTCTGCTCACCTGACACCACTGCACCACAGTTCAAGCCTTCAGTTCCAGCTTATTGACACCTGTGCCCTTCAATTTCCCTAGTAGCCCCTGCCACACCTACCAAGGGTGCTCGGATGGGAATCGTACCGGAGGCTGCTGGCATCATCTTGAGCTCCTTATACAGGTTTGTGACACTGGTGCAGTATACCCCTTCCGCATATTAATGCATTTGGACTTGTAGGAGTGGTGTTTTCTATAACATCACTTATTTACAATGCAGAATGCATGAAAAGCAAATCTGCAGACAAACATACAAGCACACCACTATTTTAAATGTAAAAGTGTTCCCATATATAAAGAAGCCTATCTAAATCTAATTAATATAATTTAATGGTGCTTAAACTAATTAATTATTCTACACATGGCATATACAGTTGACTAGTTATGCTATGTCAAGGATAATAACTACACCCACACTTTTTTCCCCCCACTATCTTGCTTTGCTCTAATTTATCCCCATTCCCAAGGGCCCTTGGCTTTCTGTGCAACCATTTCTAGATCTATAGTAAGAACACGGAAAATGCAGAGTTGTTAAATATTCATTAAAACGCAAGGAAAATCTGCATATGCCTAACCTGACTTACTAGAACCTGGCTTATGTTAAAGCTTACAGAGGGCAATCCTGACTAGGGACATATGGAATAAAATTACTAGGAAACCAGAGCAAACCAGGTTGAAAGAAATATATATTTTTAAACATTTACTTACCTCTAACAGTCAATCTAAGCTAAAATGTATGGGCAGCCAAATGGTTGTAAATACATTGAAATAGATTTACACCAATCTTATTATAACCTCATAAATTCCTCTAATAGAACACTGCTTTATACAACAGAGAAGCATGATCACAGCATTATAAATGTGAGCTTGCCATAAATGTCAGCAGTATCAACCTGGTCTTAGTTGTGCATTCCATTTGAGCAAAAGGATAAGTTACGTGATGTTACGTCGTCAATGTTATAAGAGGAATCAGGCTTTAACCATGCTGGGGTCAAGCGAGCAAGACCTGACCGAAATCTTTATTATTTTCTAATGGCAGCCTGACAGTTTCACATTACAGAAAATGACACTGATGTGGACTGAGTGAATGGACTAAAATGAGAAGGGGGGCAAAGCTTCAGAGAACACCACACTGTACCATTCTCATCCCCTGTGCCTGGAGTACGTAATGCATCCAATTTAACCCCTTCACACCTAAGGGTAAAACAAATCTGAACGCCCAAGCACAATTTTGCAACCTTGACATGTGTTTGTAAAACCATACATATCATCACAACTATTTTGTACATCCAGGTGAATTATACCTTGTTTTTTTCAGGACAAATTGGGCTTTCATTTGGTGATATATGGTAATGGATATTCTGATTTTTTTTTTTAGCAAAGGAAAAATGGCCCAAAATAGTAAAAAAACAAATATTAAATTTTTATTTAGCTGTGTGGTTCTTGTTACTACCATAATCACCACCAAAGAACAACCCAAAATAAATTATCCAGCTCTTAATCGCAGTGATACCATATATGTGTATGTTATTTGTACCTGTAGTACAGCCCAGAAACAATAGTGCGCATTTTGTTTTTGTCTTTTTTTTTTTTACCTAAAACACTGACACCAATTTTTTTAAAGCCTGACCTTTGGCCCTGACTTTTTGACCTTGATCTTTGACCCTGACCCAAACACTAACCCTGGCACTGGACTAGATCAAACCTTGATCTAGGTATTTATTTTATTTTTTAATATTTATCTTTTTTTTTTTTTTTTACAAACATTTTTTTCCCTCTATGCCAGGAGTTAGAGAGATACAATGCAGCTCTCTCCTACATTCATAGAGAGGAAAAAAAAAAAAACAAGGGGGCGGGCTGTACAGTGACTAATCACTGTGATAGCCAATCATGTGACCCGGAATCGAGAGTCACTGGCCGGCGTTTGCGGTGGCGACGCGGTTGCGGGGCGTTTGCGGAGCGGTAACACCACTCAAACTGCATTATAGGCGTTTGTGGGGCGTTATTAACGCTCGGCAAACGCCTAGCAACCGCCGCTAAACCGCGCATGCGGCGTTTGCGGAGCGTTTGCCGAGCGTTAATAACGCTCCGCAAACGCCGGACCAACGCTTGCCAAAAGCTATAGGGGCGTTTGGCAAGCGTTGGCAAAACAGCCTAGTGTGAACGAGCCCTTACTAAAACTGGTTACTATGTACAGCTGCAGCACATTCTGTGTGCACCAATCAGCTTCTACCTTCACTTTGTTCAACTAAGCTTTGACAATAAAACCTGGAAACTGATTGGTTATTTTGCACAGCTTCACCAGATTCTGTGTGCACCAATTTTCGAAGGTCTCCCCCAAGGAATACAGCCTACATGGTCAAGGCTTTAGTTTTTCATCTTGGTAATGCCTAAGAATACTAGGTTACCCAGCTTAAAAAACAAAAAACAGTCCTGGGAAAACTTAATTTCATAACTGTGATTCCCAACTCTGCCCATCAGAGACTCTCTATAATTTAATATTTTCCCCTGATCACAAGTAACCACCTTGGTCTGCAGAAGACAATGCTAGAAGACAGAAGAAGTTCTCATAAAAGGGAAACCAAATACCCTGGAACTGGCAAGGGGTCTATAGGCCTAAAGACTGAGTTTGAGTTTTGACCTGGTAGAAGGGGATCTTGGGAAATTACATAAAACCCTGGGTAAAGTATACAGCATTACCTGTCATGCTTGCGCATAGCAGTTTTTCCTAAGTAATAATATAAATAATTTGTACTTCGCCCTTGTAAAACGACATTAGGGGTTGAATTACTAAAGGCAAATAGACTACACTTTGCAAGTGCAGTTGTTTCAGGGATTCGTAAATGAGGGGAAGCTATGCAGAATTCCATTATCCAATCATTTGCAAAAAAAAATAAAAAGCAGGTTTTTTTTTTTTTTTTTATTTTCCTTGCATGTGCTTGGGTATTCTTGGTAAAGTGAAGCTTTACCTCAGTTACTAAACTCTGGAGCAACTGCATTTGCCGAGTGCAACTGAACCTGCAAAGTGCAGTCTATTTACCTTTAAGAAATCAACCCCTAAGTGTCAGGCCACTATTTAAGGTCCATGGATGGCATAAAACAACTTTTGTCCCTATTTTAAAACAATGAAATAAAGTCATACCTCCCAAGAAAACAATGCTTATCTGTCCCACTTTACATGACCACCTGGTCTTTGAGGACCCAATCTTTGCTTGAGAATGTTCAGCATTCAGTCCATCCAGAACTTTCAGGTGCTGCCATCTCTATAGCCCTTTGTGGTTTCCTTCCTGTGCAGAAGGAACTACAGAACATAAAAGGGAATCCTGAATCCAATACACATGAAAGCTTAAACCTGCAACAAAGAGGAGTTTTGTGGTATGGGCAGCAGGACAGATATGTATTTAATGCTTTATTTGCAGAGATGGGCTAATTTCCTTTTTTTATAAGTGGCATAGTTCCTTAAAGGAAACTTGTCATAAGAGGAATATGTTAACTGTCAATACTGACTACAGTTTCTGAAAATATTGAATGTCATGCCAAGTCAACCACCAAGAGCACATATGAAGATAGAGTTTTGACTTCAAAGGTTGCACACTTGTACCCGATCTTTGAGTCAAAGTATTGAAACAAGACAATGCATTTTCAGCAGGAGGTCAGCGAAGTCCAGCCTTGTATTGCTTTCAGTACAGTTTTCCTTCTAAATCTGTTCAGGAATTACAGCGCTCACAGAATGCCATAAAAGCAATGTTTTACTGGTGATGGGGCTGTAAACAATATCTAGTACCAGAGGGTCCAGCCCTATAAATGAATAGGCTTTATGTGGCAAAATATCAAAAACATGTTGACAAGAGTGGAGTGTTACCATTAATATTTAAGCATAAGAAGCATCATCCCTTCATTAAAATGTTATTAAATAACCATTTCCCAATGGGAATTTATAGATGCCTCAAATGGTCAGCAGCACTGCTTTTTATAATAAAAATACTTTTTTTACAAATAGATTTCACAAGGATTAAAGCACAACTCTGAGCAAAAACTTCTTTACATGTCCTTGTTGCAGATTTCCTACCTTTACAGAATAGGTCATCCATCTTCTGGTTCACTCAGCAGTTGCTCCAAAGTAGCCTAATCATTTTCAAATCAAAACAGTTAATTCTCTATAGTTTCCTATTTGTAAGGCCGGTGGCTGCTATGCCTTCAATTCCCCCAACCACTGGTCTTGGCACATCCCTTCTGTAGTTCTTTCTCCAGAAAGCAGTGATATAATTTAGCCCCACTTGCAGTGGTGGGTGGACCGAGACTCTCAGATACATTCAACACGTAGAGGCCTAGTGTATCCACCCCCATTCCCTATGGTTGATGTGAACTGTAATTTCCTTTTACTGCAGAGAGAGAGGAGAGGATATGATATAATCCCCGTGGTTACACTTCCTCCTTGGCAGCGCAGTTGCCCCTATCTTTTGAAGTAGAGACAAGACTTCCTGAAAATTCAATTAAACTTTCCTCCTAAGTGGTAAGGTTTTTATTAATGGTTTAGTATTATGAGCAGGGGGGGGGGGTGTAGTACTAATGGGTTATTTTTTTTAGCCTATCCCAGAGTTCTTTGTTAAACATCCAACAAGGCAAATAGCTAAAAATATAGTTTTTTCATAGCTTTCATCTCCAGAGGTCATAACATCAACTAAATTAATCAATTATGGAAATGTAGAAATCGGGTCGATGTGTGTGGGTCAACACATTTTGTGGGTTCTCCGGCTTCCTCAGGACTTTTGACCTCAGGTATTTTCATATATATATTAAGGCAAAGTTAAAAAAAAAAAAAAACACACAAAACAAAGTCAGTTTATATTGGGTCAACGAGTTGAAAACACCCAAATTTATACAATAAAAAGAGGAGAATAGGTTATATTACTTGTTTATAATTATTTATTTTATAAATTTGAGTATTTCCAACTTGTTGAACCGATATAATCTGATGTGTTTTTTGTGTATGTTCTTTTTAGCTTTGTCTCGATATATATATGAAAACACCAAAGATCAAAAAGGTCCTGAGGAAGCGGGAGACCCCACAAAACAGGTTGACCTACACACATAGACCCTATGTCTAAGGTTATTTAATATATGATGAATTTGGTTGATGTTATGACCTCTGGAGATGCAAGTAATGCAAAAATAGTTTTAGGCTATTTGTCTTGATGGATGTATTTTAATCTTTGTGAAATATATTTGTAATAAAGTATTTTTTATTATAAACAGCACTGTGGCTACCCATTTGAGGCATATATAAAGTTCCATTGGGATATGGTTATTCAATAATACTTTATGTGGCAAAAGGACCTAACTGCCCCTTTGAAAAGGCAGTTTTTGTTTCACTTAGCATAGAATACCTCTTTGTTTAAATCTGTAACTCATTTGAGAAACAAATTTAGCACCTAAATATTTTTCCTTGCAATTCAGGAGAACAAGACTGTGTATCCATTGATTGTAAATTGCTACTTAATTTGATCCTTTTGTATAAAATCTGTTCATGTTAGTCTTGCTGAGCATCCAAGGTATCCCAGCTTTTCATGGTTTGGTGTATCGTAAAAAGAATATATTCTTTTTTAAATTTTACCTTTGAGTCAATTTTAAATAAAACACCAAGGATTGTTGAGCAGTTTGTACAAGCACACAAACAGAGACAATGACAGAAAATAAATAGAAACTGTATAAAAATGAGCCATAAACAGCTTCCAATCTTACATTACAGCAACTGAGCATTGCATCTAAAATAAAATGAAATTCAAAAGAAACCCCATGAATTTTTAAGACGATAGGCAAGGATGTTATTCTTTTCAGAAAAAAAGCTTAGACATCGGTGGTAAAGTGGTGCTTTTATTTGGATAACACAAACTGACAATGCAAGTAGAGTGAACAATAGTAGAGTTAATATATAATACTAAAAATATGGAATACAAATCTTATAATTGAAAATATGCAAAAAAAGACTCCATTATTCACTCTATTGAGCCCCAGATGCCAGGAGTCCACACTTTACGAGAGTGCCAACTACCCTTCCCAGGGTAACCTTCAAAGACCTGGTGGACACCTTTGTAATATTACTGTTTTATTGAGGAAATACTATACTTTCATACTAGGAATATGTAACAGGCAACAGATGCACTCAACGGGACTTACAGTAGGAGGAATTTTCCAACGTAGTTTAATCAATTGCAATGTTTCAGTGGGGCAGAGCCTGCCTTTCTCAAGATGGGGCTGTGCCAAACCGAATCACAGACATTGATTAAACAGAGTTGGAAAATTCCTGCTGCTGTAAGTTACTTTGAGTACATCTAGTGCCTACTGCATATTCCATGTACTTTTTCATGGATTACCCCCGGTCCAATACCCCTACAAGCCTGTGTGGTGATCCAGCTCCATACATACTTCCTAGGTTAGATAGCACCTAAGAAGTATACTACCTACTTACTAGGCCACTGATGCAACAAGGGTTGTGTGGTGTTAAATAAGAATCCTGCCAAGTGACCCTGGCCAGGAAAGGAAAGTGAACTGGTGATCCTTTGGACCAATTTACTGGGAGTGAATTGAGTTTGCCAGTGAAATATATTGCTTCCTTTGAGTGAAGTCAGATTCACTTATCCCTAAATGCAAGGCTTCAAACCATGCTAGACTGCATTGCTGGTCACGATTCAACCCTGAACAATGGATTCCTACACAGAAATAAATATTCTCTCCGTGACACACATGGGTTATTATCTGCTGTAAGTGTATGGTGTTTGCTTTCAATATATAGGAAAGTACTGAGTAGCTGATAGATGTCCTGACAAACGAAGGTTGGTAATATGCAGTCTGATTTGACAAAGGCCCCATAAACACGAATAATAAATCATAACATTCTACTTAAAAGACTAACAATGACGGATAGAAGCAGTGGACATTGCTCAAAATGATTTTGCAAATTTGTTGAATCAGCCTTTGTAGACGTATATTTTTGTAGAAAGGTTATCAATATAAGTAATCATGTAGAGTACAGAGCAATTACTAAAATGTATCTGTTGCCGCTCAAAGTGAAAGTGATCTGAAAAAATGACCGATTATCATTCTAAAATTGCATTAGCTGCTTAAAGCCATCACAAATCATATGCGGACGTATTACCATTCATTCACATCGAATCATTCTGCTAATGTGAAGATATTACATTTTCATTGAATGTTGTGAAAAATCAGCCTGTGAAAGTACTTTGAAATTTCTTTCTATATGGTCACGGACTTGAATGTGAAATTAATTCCCAATGCTAACTAACCCCTTCTGCATTATACTCACCATATCCCTTACCAGCTGCACTGCCAAATGCTCTCCGGTCCTGCACTAAAATGATGCCTAAGAACTACAGAGCTGTTCTTGGGCATTAGTAACAATTCAATTAATTAAAAATCAGAGTGCTGTAGAAAATGTATGTCTGTTTTGGTCATAGTCCAGAATTATAAATTCTTCATATTACAATATATTCTTAACCAACAATTTTTTGTTCAGCCAGAGAAATGTTTCAAAACTGGCAGATATAGCAAAAGGGACAGAACTGGAAAGTTGCTGCTTCAGGCATAAGATGATGATCTGGTGATCCAACCTCTGAAAGACATTGGGATTTGTTTACTAATTGGAAATAAGCTGTTCACTTTGCAAAGGGACTTTCCCTTAATTTAGTGAATGAATGAAGCTCTGCTTACTTCCATCATCCAATCATGTGCAAGCAAAAATAGTTTTTTTTTTCAGTTTTTTTTTTAATTATTATCTTCCTTGCATATGATTGGGAATTCATGATATAGTGAATTTTCAGCACATCCACTAAGATAAGGGATGATTCCCTTGCAAATGTGATACATTTCTTTCTAAGGTGAAAATAGACTTGAAAGTGAACAACCCATTTTCCATTTAATGCATTAACCCCATTGTTTAAACAGGATATTAAAGTTTTTATTGGCTAAGCACACAGATTTGCACTATGGATCCCTAGCACTGGGCTTATCGTGAGGCGGGAGGAGGAGGGATATCTTATGTACTCTCCAGCGCCTCAGGAAATGCACAGCCAAAAGGGAAGCCAAGGGAACCAGGACAGTGAAAACCAAAGGAGATGCTTCAGGGGTGCAGCCCTCCTCAGACGGGGAGATCAGCCATCAGATAAAGAACAGGTGGTGCACACACCTAGTGCATTATCCAAGGTTTATTCAAAGTTATAAAGGATAAAAACCATAGTCATAGACGAAGCATGTATCTAAAAAGCATTTGCATTATGAAGATAGCCACAACAGCAAGTAAGGTGTTCCAACTGTCAGTGCGGTCAAATACTAACGCGTTTCGGGGACGAGTCCCTTTCCTCAGAGCTGCTGACCAGCCTCTTGGACTGATGCAGATGTGTAGTGGATATGGTGGACCGATGGTAGGAGCCTTGCTGTTGATGCCTCAAGGAGGAGGAGGGACAATAGTGATTCGCAGGAAAAGACAAACTGCCATTCCACCATCCCATCCCATCTTGGGTGTGGGGGAAGGACAATAGCAATCAGGAAAAGCCAAAATGCCGGAAGACTTTCTAATCCACCTCAAGACCAGCTGTCTGAATGTCACAGAGCATCCAAAATACTACCTACTAATGGTAAGCTGCAGTAACTAGCAGCTTACCATTATTTGACTTGTAAAATTATTTTATGCTCTTAAGCATAAAATACGTTTAATGATTAAAAAGATGGTAGGCTGCCGGTTACTGCTGCCTGCTCCAATGCAGAGGTCAGCCCTACATGCAGCCATTTTGGCTTCTTGAATCTTACATTGGATAAAAAGGTTTGGGGCTTTTTCTGCTGCACAAAAAAAAAAAAAGGGTTGGGTGCTTACCACCTAGTAATGGCTAGTAGATGTTTTTTATTTGAACATTTTTCCCTTTTAATATCTCCTCCAACAGTAACCACTGAAGGTTTTTGTTTTCCTAAATTCGTAATAAGGTTATTCGGTCCTTGTAGATACAAGTGGTGCTTACAGTAAGCATTCTTTAACCAAGAAGCATCACTTTATTAGAACGATATGGGAAACATACTAAACAAATAAAATACAAAAAAGTACATTCAATATTTCAAACACCTCAAGCATCATATTATTCTTTGTCATCATTAAATTATTGCCGCAACTAGAATCTTTAACACTGCTGCAGAATAGAACTTAGTTTTTCAACATAACCCGTGTTTTCTTAAATAGATGTTACTGAGCTAAAGTGTATCACTAAGACTTGTCTATATATCATTGCCTGCAGCAGCCTGTTCTTTTTCTGCACCGTAAGCACTTTCCAAATAGCATTACAAGCTGCAGATGTGACCCACATTATTGATAGTGACCATGCATGCCAACACAAACTACATTCTGTGCATTGAAACTATTCACTACAACCTGCAAGTGGAAGTGCATACAGAAAAAAAAAACATTTGGTTTTCTTCTGGAACAACAGGACTTGTATGCATGCTTCGTATTTCGGCCATGAATATATTTGGGCTTCTTGCCAATTCAGATAAATGGAAATCCATATTTTATTTACTTTTGTATTATATATATATATATATTTTTTTTTTTTTGTTACAAAACACACACACACACACACACACACACACACACAGGTTACAGCACAGTCCATTTATATTTGATTGGTTTGGCGTTTTTTTTTTTTTTGGGGGGGGGGGGGGGAATTCACCTGGCTACTTGAAAAGACAACCAACCATTTTACCTGCTGGTGCTGTCAACCCTCTTAAAAAAATACCCCCCTTCCTGTCCAGGCCACTTTTCGCGTTACGGTGCTGCGTTTCTTTCACAATTGCGCAGTCATGCAACGCTGCACCCAAATGAAATTTACGTCCTTTTTTTCCCACAAATTGAGCTTTCTTTCGGTGGTATTTGATTTTTTGCACTATTAAAAAAAAAAAAAAATTTGGAGGGAAAAAAAAAACAAAAACAAAAAGAAAACAAAAAAAAAAAAACACATTTTTGACTTTTTGCTATTAAACATGTCCAGTAAAATTTTTTTTAAATTCAATTTTGTCATAAATTTAGGCCAAAATTTACTTTGCTGCATGTATTTGCTAAAACAAAATCACAATATGTGTAAATGAATTGGTTTACATGAACGTTATAGCATTTACAAATGGAGGTATAGAAACTGACATTTTTTATTTTTACTAGGAATGGCGGCGATCAGCAACTTATAGCGGGTATTCTGACACTGGGGGGAACTGACTTGGTGTCACTGACATCCCCAGTAACACCAATACAGTGTTCAGTGCTAAAAAATAAATAAATAAATAAAAGGCGGGGTTAACATGAGGGGCAATCAAAGGGTTAACTGTGTGCTGTTTCACTGTAATCACACTGATTTGCATGGCTGTGCTGTGCACAGCCATCCAAAGCAGTGTACACGAGCGGACAGGGAGGAAAACTGTATTGTTTACATACAGTTCTCCTCCCCGTTGGAGATGCTCAACAATCACCGGAACCCGGTGATTGACAGCAAGGGCCGCGAATGGCCTACCCGGAAATGCAAAATCAGGTATATATGTACGTGATTGTGAGTACTGGTGCCACCCTGTAGCAGTGTATCTGCTATAGGGTGGTCGGGAAGCTATTAAACCTGCATTCACACCTGAGCAAAGCATATTACCAATGATTTTGAAGCATTTTTTTCCCAGGTGATTTTGTACATGTATTAGAACTATAGGCAAAACTTGTTTTTTCTCATTTTGGATAGAGTAAGGGAGGGTTATACCCCTGTCAGTTTATATGTTGCCATCTGAGTCCCTTTGGGGAAATTTATCTTCCTTTCCTGTCCCATAGACAAAACAGTAAGTGAGAAATAAACCCTGCAAATTAAAGGAATTCTTTGGGGACCCCAGGTGTCCCCGTTTGAAAATTTTCCCCCTATTACTTTTCTAGGAACAATCCACAATTTCATGTTTTCCTTACCGTCACTTTTGATGATAATGGTAAGCTGGACAAATAAAAAGGCTGAATCTCCCTAACGGGCTAATTAGGTCATCAATTCTTATCCATCTCTGCTCTGTCCCAAAACTAATGAAAAAAAAAGTTTGCCTTTAGTTAAAAGTGGTACTTTACCCATAACTTGATAAAAAAAATAAATATACATTCCACATTAATAATTACGCTACTGAAATTAGTGTGCGCTGTAGTTTGCCTCCAGCATTGTTCTGTTTCTTCTTGCTAGAGGCTGTCATTTTACTGAAGCGCAGAACCCCTGAGCAGCAGAAAATCTTTAGGCTGTCAGCAGATCGGCCTTTACATTTTCTGCAGTGCTGAAAAATAGAGAGCAACTGGGCATGTGCAAATCAGGGTGAGACAGTATATTACTGGATTTTAAACAGTATAGGTACTTATCTTTAATGTTTTGCATAGCTATACCTGTGAAAAGGGGCCAGACTGTAGTGATCTAGCAGAACTTAAACTTTTGAAGCTTAAAGCGGAGTTCCACTCACGCTGTCAAAAAAGTCAGCAGCTACAAAAATTGCGCTGCGCATGCGTGAGTAGCACTGCACTTCGTGAATGGCCTGTAGTCTTCTGGCACCTGTCATGTGTTCCAAAAGACTACAGGGAGGAAGGGAGGACACCTTCCACTTCCGATCGGAGCGGAAACCTGTCAAATTCGGGTACCCACACCCCAAAAGGTGCCAATCAATGGTGAGTGGGGTACCAGTCTTTATAGTGGAACTTCCCCTTTTGGGTGGAGCTCAGCTTTAAAGTATAACTTTAGTCAGAACGTTGTTTCCTGGGCTGGGCAAGTGGAGAATATCAATTCTATAGGAGGAATGGAGTTCTTCAGACATACAACCAAGTACAAAAATGTGCAAAAATGCATATTGAACATTTACAGGCATTCCTATTGAAGTTTATGATACCAAAATCACCCCACACAGACTTTAGCCTCATACAAGTGGGGCTTGCACAACCTAATAACTGTCGGTCTATACAACACTTAAAACCTCTATCTAGGGCTTTAATCTAAATTTGCTGGATGGCCAAATCAATTCTCCTGCAGCCCTCGCCTTCTGATCGACAGTGTGCAAGAAGCTGGTATGCATGCACAGTTCCCATCTCTCTCGGCTCCCAAAGACTTTCACCTGCAATGCAGTATTAAAGTCAGCAGAGAGTTGGTTAACAAGTGCCATATATATCAATACTATAAGTAGAAGGGTCTTTTGAGCAAAATGGCCCCTTGTACAGTAGTTCCCATAGACTCAGGCCTAGAAAGCCTCAAAATAGAAGTATGATTGGAATCACAAAAGGCGGTGATAGGTCATTCATATGAAAAAAAGGCTCAAGCTGCATTTACTTCAGAATTCATGCATTTTGCTGCTGGGATATCATAGGAATCTAAGGCACCAGGTAGACTGAATTTGAAATTTCTCTATAATTTATATTAATGTAACATTTATACAATCCCTGTTGTATAGCTTTCCCTAAGAGGCTTTACATTTATATGGCTCTGCCAGGAATGCTCAATAAAAGCTTTATCATGCCAGTTATACCTGGAATACTGATCAAGTAGAATGCCAGAGAATACATTAAAAGATTTTCTTTAGTACAAGGCCACATAAAACAGGAAACTGGTCTAACAAGAACCTAATACAATTGTAACAATCCCCATTTAGCCCATAAATATGTTCACCAGAAAATACTGTATGCTAACTTGTGCTTTGTGCAATGATGGCTAATCCATGTCGATATTAAAATGTCATCACTGGCACAGCAGCTGTAACACCCACTTGTATATACAGTAAGCCATAGTAGTTTGATTTTTGTTTGTTTTTTTACAATAAAAGGGTAATTAATGCATAGGTGTTTCAGAAATCTCGTTTTTCTTTGAATGTCATCCTCTTTAATTACAGGTAAAGTGACTGCTAAGGGTTTGCTAGTAATGATGAATTGTGACCTTGGTTTAATCATTACAAGAAATACAATTAATTTCTAGTGAAAGGGACAAGGTTCACAAAACAAGACAAACTGATTTGTCTTCACGCAAGATACCATATGCATTTAAAAAAACCTAAGCATCTCCCAGCCCATCCACAAAATCAACCTTCTGTTCACTTATGAAGTCCAAAGTCAAGAAATATATGCACTTTTTTTTTTTTTTAAGATAAGTTGTCATTATCCTGAATCCTAAAAATACAGAATGGAGCACCAGACCAAAACCTGATTTGTTGATGAAAAAAGTCCCATAGAAACAGCCAACATGTTTAACAACACCACTTACCCTTTTCAAGGCTCAACAAAAGGATACAAATTAAGATGGCCATAAAGGGATCGAATCTCAGCCGGATCAGCAGGGATCAGCCAAGATTCGATCCATTTATAGGAAGGCTGATTGTACCCAATTTGATCTATTGATCGACATGGGTACAACCAGCATGTAGGATTTTTAACACATGATTATTGCCAGCGGCTATAGCCGCTAGCAGTAATCACAGTGTTCTCCTCGCCAGGGGTGGCTCCCGGCGCCCCTCCATCTGGGAGAATGCAATAGCTCCACAAGAGGGAAAGCTCCATCAACAGTGACTGTGTTGATGGGGGAAATTTAGCGATACATGCAGACAGCACAGAAATCACAGAAATCACACTCTGTGCTTTGGATTGCAGCAAGTACACACTATAGAAGGATACGTTTTGTTCAGTCTTCATTTCAGAGGTTTACTCTGCTGATTCTTCTGAAAATCATGGTTGCTTGGCTATCCTGTTTGACCCTCTTGCTTCAGTATTTGAGATACTGAATTGAAAAAGGTAAGTAGTTAAAAGTCGTTGTAAACCTCTGAAATGAAAATTGAATAAATTATATCCTTCTACAGTGTCTACTTGCCGCAGTCCAAAGCACGAAGTGTGATTTCTGTCTCTTTCATTCCTGTGCTATCTGCAGATGTCATATATGGCAGTCTATGCCAATGCCAGACAATCCTGGGAGACAGCCTGCCCCCTTCCAGCACACAGTAGGTATTTGACAGCTTTAGCTGTCCCGTTTCCCATCAAACTGTGTAGAAGGGGGTGTTCCATTCATTCCACTTAGGTCACAGATTACACTCAGATCCCTGCTATATGCTTTGCATCATGTAACATATGACCTCCCCCCTGCCCTTATAGAGCTGAGAAATACAGTGTACATTTTATACTTTGAATGACTATAGATAAGAGAGGGCAACAGATCAACAGGTACAACTTATGTAGGAGGAACGCTGTCATCTTTGCCTATCACCTGAGTCTAGTCACTTCATTGGGTATATGGAAGGATTTACAAACACTTTAAATGACCTACAAAACTATACAGTAGGATTGCAATAAGAGGCAGGTAACTATTTATTCAAATGATAAAGCACAGTGGCTAAATGGTGGGCAGCACAGTGGCTAAAAGGTTAGCACTTCCACCTGGCAGTACTGGGGTCGTTGGTTCAAATCCCAACTACGGCACCACCTGCCTGGAGTTTGCATGTTCTCCCTGTTCCTTTCTCGGTTTTCCTCTGGGTACTCCGGTTTCCTCCCACACTCTAAAAACATGCTGGTAGGTTAATTGGATCCTGTCTAAATTGGCCCTAGTATGTGTATGAATGTGAATTAGGGACCTTAGATTGTACACCCCTTGAGGGTTAGGGACTGATGTGAATGTACAATATATGTGAAGCACTGTGTAATTAATAAATAAATAATACATTCAAGAGCTCATTAATGGCTACCTTTGTATTTTTCATGACAGGTTCCGTTTACCACATAAATGTGGTCTATCACTTTCTTTTTCAGTTACTGTGTTTTGCCAATGTCTGGAAGTTTACTTAATCTTTCAGTAGGTTTGGGTAGAGTGATTTTGCCAAAATTGACTTTGCAGTAAAAACATTGTCAAAGCAGAAATTACATTTTACCCACTGAGCTGCTTTAAATACAAAAATATTTTTTTTTGGGGGGGGGGGGGGGCTCTGATTTTCCAAATGAATGGGGCTAATGAGGAGCCATTTTGGCACACGAGGAGGTCAAAGATAGTTAAAGGAGCTTCTGGAAACCTCAGGAGACATTTAAAGTCCACTGATTCCAATGCCTTTTACCACCACGGCAAAGTTTTCACTGTCAATCATTCTGAGGGGTGGGACAAGAGAAGGGGCCGAATCCAGCTCTGCTATGTCTTATAGATGCAGAGAGCAGGGACGAGCAGAAGTTAATAGACCCCTAGAAGCTGATAGTGTTATCCTATGTATCCATGTGCAATATTTTGCTACTAAAATGCTCCTAACAGCTTTTTTGAGCACCTTTTTTCTTCTTCTTCATGTACTGTAAAAATGCTAATAAAAGGCCAACGCTCCTAAAGACTACTAAAACGTTACTACAAGCCGGCACAAAAATGCTATCAACGTTTTTCATCCAGTGTTTCTTTCTAGGGTTTTTGAGCCTATAAAAAATTGCTAGTGTGCATGGAGCCATATCGTTAGGTGGGACACTTGTTGAAGTTTGCCTTTGTCTATGTTCCAATAAAGGTTGGACCAACAAATGGACCTAATTAAACGAGTAAATAAATAACTGTCAGCAGCAGCACACATGCATTATCCAAGGAGACGGCTGACCTTGCTTCGGTTGTGTCTATGATGGATTGTACATAAAATGTACATTGGCAATCATCATTAGAATAACATTTCTTCATATACTGTATATCTTCACTAAGTGTATTTTATGCAGATGGAAAACACAATGACTGAAAGAAGTCGAACATTTATATAGAATATAATTTAAGGGAAGCCAAAAGGTTAGACTGCTGGAATAAGCTAAAAATACATTATATAGGAAACATTGGGGTTGATTTACTAAAGGCACAGACTGCCCACTCTAAGTGCAGTTGCTCCAGAGCTTACCAAGGTGTCCGTTTATGACACGGAGAATAGCAGCGATTCCAAGGATCGCCGCTATTCTCTGGTCATTCACAGTTTATGACACTCAGGAGATCAGCGGAGAACATGTTCAGCCCTTCACTGGCAATCTGTGTTCTCCCTCCAGATTCTCCAGCCCAGAGCTGGAGAATCAGAGGAACTGAAAAGTAAGCAGCGATAATTTACCTCTGTTTAGTAAACTGATCTTTTACTGTAATCTCGCGAGATTATAGTAAAATCAGCCATTTTCCAGCGTTTGTAGACCGTTCTCCCTTCGTTCGGAGAACTGATCTACACCGCTTCATAAAACGGTATTCTCCGAGAATTCCGGAGAACTGAGCAGCGATCATTTACCGATGGTTCATAAAACAGACACCTATATGAGGGGAAGCTTCACTTTGCAAAGAATACTGAATCACATGTAAGAATAAAAAAAAACAAAAAAAACACACACACACACACACACACACACACACACACAAACAGCATTTTTGCTTATATGTGATTGGATGATGGAAGGCAGTAGAGCTCCCCTCATTTGCTAAGCTATGGAGCAGGGGCGGACTGACCATTTGGAAACTTGGGCACTGCCCAAGGGCCCAGGATCAGTAGGGGGCCCCATGAGATGCCCCTAGTACCTTTTTCATAGGCTTTTTTGAGTTTGGCAAGGACACAGGGGCCCCATGATCCCCTATTGCCTGGGGGCCCCATGAGTTGTCAGTCCGCCCCTGCTATGGAGCAACTGTGCTTACAAAGTGCACAGTCTATTTGCCTTTAGTAAATTAACCCCATTGTTTTTCACACATATTAAGAGAGCTATTCTTCCTTCAAAGCTGAAGATGAAGTTGCAATGTGAAGACATTTTGAGAGACAGCTCGTTTTTTTTTTTTTTTAACTCAGAACTTCCAAAACAAACAATTCTTTGTTCCCTTCCATGGAAATAAGCCATGAAATAGGCAAGTATGCCAGCACTCCAAAGTTATTACTGTAAAAAGAACCTTTTATTTAAGAGTGTTTTGGACTGTGAAGCATCATTATTCATAGCCCTAAAACAGCACATTATACAGTGAAGCGCACTCCAATCCACTTCTTATGAAATGTCTTGTGCAAAAAGACAACAGCCTAATGGCATGACTTAGGCAAATAATCCTCCAACATAGCAAAAGTCATCCACACAGAGGACTTGTAAACCACAATACTCAGTCCTGACAATTTATTAAAGTGCAAAGCAGATAGGCACTGTCAACCTAAAACCCATAATCCTTTATAAAGTAATGTGATGTTTTGAGCTGCCAAACAGGCTCTTTCTCAAGCATGCATGCTGTATATCTGCTGTGTACGTTAATACATTGTTAGAGGGACTGAAAATCATGATTTAGACCCCTTGCTATGAGGCCATATAGGTGCAGTGCACCTTGGACCTTCATCTCTGAGTGCACAAAACCTTTCAGATACCAATAGGTACAGCATTCAGTCCTGTCCAGCTGCAGCCTGCCACAGACTTTACAAGTCAGCTGGGCTAGGTGATGCACCTATCCACCCTGGACATACTAAATCACTGGGCGGGATGCACAGCACTCAGATGACCTCATGTGCAAGGGGGCGTAAACGTCCTCTACATGGACAACATTTGATATGTTAGGCCTAAAATGGCTACATGTTAACACCCAATGCACTGGGAGATCCACGTTTTGTTTATGACTTGATTTTCTAAATTAATTGCAATACCTGCTTTGTTAGGCTGCTAGGTACATTTAGTGTTTGGCTTCACTGTAGTGAGTGGAGCAGTGATTGACGGTTTTGGTCTGTTCAGGGTTTTGATTTCTCCCACCTGTTTTTGGAAGAAGCTTCTAGAATATTGAGCATGGTAATGCAGATGACCAGTATTATTATGTAATATCATGCCCGAGTCAAGAAGGCACCCAGAAGGTGGCTGGGAAGGTGATAAATGTTTGGGAAGCTCTAAGTGTGCATCTTTCCTCTTTAAGGAGAGAGAGTTTCAGTCTACTGCCCCTAGGACAGAGATAGCAGGAGATAGTCTGGATCGCAGCAGAAGCTGGGCTGAGGGCCTGGAGAAGACCGTTAAATTAGTATTTGCAGAAGGGCACTGTTCTGAAGTCCTGATGATCTACCTGAGGCTAGGTGGCAGACAGCTCCAGTGACATTGAGAGTAAATCCCCTACAGGGATAGCACTATATAATGAGTGTTAAAATGAGGATTTTTATTGTTACTGAGATGGTTTGGACATTTTACATGAACAGCAGCCATATACATTTTCCCAAGCGTTTGGATTTGTTCCAGAGGGTCCTAGACAAACTGTAAAAAGTTTGTGATATTTTCATCTGGGGTTGCCAGTTTTTCTTCTAAGGTTGTTTCAGAGGGCTAGAAAATGCAAGATGTTCATCTCCTACTGTAACACTATGAATCCCACTGGAAGGAGTTTGCCTTTGTAAAAAGACAAATACGTTGTAGAAGCGGAGACCATATTATTCAGCCATATAATGCATGAAAAAACTAAGGCTAGCAAAAAAAAAAAATGAGACAATGAATTGTTAGATGACCATGTTGGAACTCTAAAACACATTTTTAGGAAACCAGATAGTTCATGTGAAAGGAAACTGAAAAAGAAGAGTATAATTATTTTACTTTTATTGTGTAAAAAGAATCAGGGGCAGTTAGGCTCTCTAAGGCTGAGCTCAGATGGCAGATCTTGTAGCAGTGATTTGATATGGCTACAGAATTGCTCTCCTTTGCGTTTTTTTGCTAGGATAAAAAAAAAAAAAAAAATTTGCAGTCAATGAAAGGTCTGTGTTGCTGAAATTTTAGGTTATTAGTATACTTTTTTCAGAAGTGGAAATTCATGTTCTCGTTAAAGTACTTAGAGACGACAATATAGAAGAAGTGAAAGAAGATCTTTGCCAACAATTGACGGCCAATACATTAGTTGCGTCACTAGCAGTAATAAGTATGGTGTGGTATAGGTTCAGATTGAATTCTGTTTTTTTCTTTCATTGAAATGGAAGTTAAATTAAACATTTTTGTTCTTTTTTGCTTCAGTTAATGGCCCTTTTGCTATAAAAAAAAAAAAAAAAATATGTACCATGTACAATTATCAAATGATGCAAATGTCACTTTCTTTCAATGTGGCAAGCTGGAGTGTTTCCTACACTGCTGGTGTATAGCATGCCCCCAGAAAACTCATTTCCTGCTTGTGTAATTGGTTTGCTGCTTTTCAAAGAAGTCTACACTGAGCTACTGGTCAAATTTCATATATCTCCCAGTAGCAGTTTAATTTTGGTGAGAAACTCTATGACTCGCCCTCATTTAAAGGATAGCAGACACTGCAGCTTCTCTTAGTACGACATAGGATGCTCAGGTGGTGATAATGATTGCATATCCTTCCATTCGGAATTAAGTGATGAAACAAACAGCAATTTAACTCAGAACAAAGAAAAATAAACTGGAAAAGAATGTGAAATTCCTTGCAATGTATATAAAGTGGTTGTACAGGCTGAAGGTTGCTTACCTTTATGCGTTCTATGCATGAAGGCAAAAAAACCTCCTGTGTGCAGCATCCCCCCAGGCTCCCTAATACATACCTGAGCCCCATCGAGATCCAGCGATGTGCACGAGAGCCTCATCTTTCCTGGGACTCTCCCTTCTCATTGGCTGAGACAGCAGCAGCCAATGAGAAGAGAGATGGGGCGGGGCAGAGTCAGGGCTCTGTGTGTGAATGAACAAGCAGAGCAGCATCTTGGGATCGAGTCTGCTATAGACTGAAAAAGGCAAGGTAATTTTTAATAACATTTAATTACAATATGGCTTGTGTTGCAATTGTACATGCTATATTACTTTTTTTCATTCACTATTTTTTTCCCTCGCAAAAGTTGAGTTATCCTTTAAATACTGGTTGAGGTGTCCAATATTACTTTTCTTCATGTGTCTCAATGGATGTGGTGGGCCTGGATCCCCAGGGTTGTGGGGGAGAGGTCCTTGCCCTCATCAACATGAAGACAAGGTGCTTTGCTGGCGAGGGAAGAGATCCTGCCCCCCTGGCACAGTGCCTACCCCCATGCTGAGGGCATTAGACCTGGTGTCGTTTAGGAGAGCTGGCGCTCACTTGCGCCCCCCCTCCCACTTTTCCTGGTCTGCCAGGCTGCATGCTCGGAAAAGGGTCCAGTATGGATTTTGGGTGTTGACCCCATATCACTATTTTGGTGTGGGATTCCTTTAAAATCAATGCCAAAGGGCCTAGTAAGGATTTTGGAGGTACCCTATGTTTTTTTTGAGTGGGGGCCCCCCTTTAAAATCCATACTTCATGTTTTTTTCTCTCTCAACAGCTCCTTGAAAGTGGTTATAAAAGCTGAAGGTTTTTTTTTTTTTTTTTTTTTTTTTTAAACTTTCTTGCATTCTATGCATGAAGGTAAAAAAAAAAAAAAATTCAGTGTGCAGCTCCTCCAATACTTACAGCAATATGCACGAAAGCCGAAGGCTCTCGGGTCGCTCTCTCTCCATTGGCTGAGACACAGCAGCAGGGTCAATTGGCTTCCACTGCTGTCATTCATAGCCAGTGAGGAGGGAGCAGGGGATGGAACTGAGCCATGATCTATGTGTCCCATATGCACTCAGCCAGGGGGAGGGGCTAGAAGCACCAGCAGGGGACCAGAGAAGAGGAATATCAGGGCTGCTCTGTGCAAAACCATTGCACAGAACAGGTAAGTACAACATGTTCTTTATGAAAAAAAAAACAAAAAAACACACACACACCTTTATAACCACTTTAAAATGCCAAAGTTCAAAAACACTTTACAACATACAAGAGTGCTAGAAATGCCAGAAAAACCCTTAAAAACAAGATGCTCAGGTGTGAATGCAGCCTCAGAGACCATCCAGCACCATATTTGTATGAAGCAATCATAGGAGCTGGTTTTTTATCTATTGGTAGGAACTCCAAATCGTACACATCCCCTATAGTGAAAATAGCATTCAGGAAATCAAATTAAAAACTCAAATTCTTCCAGATATCTAAAATAAAACACCTTCCTGTGACAATGCATTGTCTTACATTGGTGCTTTTAGTTTTGTGTTTTTTAGGATTATATATTCTGTGAAAGTTCTCTCTGGCAGGCAGGCTGCTTTTTTCAAGGAGAACGTGTGCACAGACTTCTAAAGTCTTGAAATAATTTTTATTTAATGTCACTCAGGAAAGGCAGTATAATAAGACTCAGCATTTGGAATCAATGACAGGATTTGATTAAAAAGTAGCAGAGAAGGCAACATATTGTGAACAAATTATGTGTGTGTCAATCATTACTCTGGGCTAAGATGAGAAGTGTGACTTTGTTTTAAAATAGGAGAACCCTTCGTTTTGTGAGTGATACACTAGAAATGAAGAATTTGGGGCAGCAGAATAGGAATCTGATTATTAATACACAAGGTGGTCATACTTGAGAGCAATTTAAAAAGTCAAATTAACCAGGGAGGTGTCAATGCTTCTCAGTCAACTCTGTAACCGTGCTTAAAGCTGAACAGGCAGATAATGATTGTATATATACTATATTGCCAAAAGTATTGGGACACCCCTCCAAATCATTGGACTCAGATGTTCCAATCACCTCCATGGCCACAGGTGTATAAAATCAAGCACCTAGGCATGCAGACTGCATCTACAAACCTTTGTGAAAGGATGGGTCGCTCTCAGGAGATCGGTGAATTCAAGCGTGGTACCGTGATAGGTTGCCACCTGTGCAATAAGTCCCTCTGTGACATTTCCTGGCTACTAAATAATCCTCAGTCAGCTGTTAGTGGGATTATAACAAAGTGGAAGCACCTGGGAACAACAGTAACTCAGCCACCAAATGGTAGGCCACGTAAAAATGACAGAGCGGGGCCAGCGCATGCTGAAGCGCACAGTGCGCAGAAGTCACCAACTGTCTGCAGAGTCAATAGCTAAAGATCTCCAAATGTCATGTGGCCTTCAGATTACAACAGTGGGTAGAGAGCTTCATGGAATGGGTTTCCATGGCCGAGCAGCTGCATCCAAGCCTTACATCACCAAGTGCAATGCAAAGCGGCAGATGCAGTGGTGTAAAGCACGCCGCCACCGGACTCTAGAGCAGTGGAGACATGTTCTGTGTCGTCACACACACGCAAAGAAATTAAAGTATAAGATGCAGCTTACCAATCAGATGTGGCTGCTGCATCAATTTTTATTAGGCTTTTTTCCCTGATGATCTGGCCAGTAACACATCTCCAATATAGAGCGCCCCCACTCAGAATGAAGGAGCACAGGGGGCACCTTTGAACAGCAGCATTGTCAGACAGGAAGGAGGGGAGTGTTAGATGGACTAGCAGGTTTAAATGCACTAACAAATTGAAACCAACAGTTTTTTTTCTTGTTTGGGTAAAAGGTTTTCAGAAATAAAAGCTGATCATTGTAAGCACCCATCAGTAGTAAAGTAGTAGTATGTAACTGATACTTTCTGCTGTAGAGCTTGTTCTTTTGAAAAATAAACTTTCTAGCTGGATCATAGAAGAAAATCCCTAAAAAAGAAAACTAATGCAGCCATCACATCTAAAAAAAAAAATGGTAAGCTGCAATATAATAAATGTTTGCTTTGGGTTTATTACCACTTTAATGCAGTTCTGTATTCATCCATAAAAACTTCTAAATGTATTTTAAATGGCACTTCAATTTGACTTGGCATGCACTTCTTGCATTCCTTGTACAGCAAAGATCAAAATATGGGAGGAAGAAGCAGCAAAACAAGAAGCCAAGCAGTTCAAGTGAAGACAAGCAGAGATGAACTCATCACTGTGCTGCTTCTCCTTTCACAGTCAAATCACAGGCTGGGGTGGTTCTGTGACAGCCGGTGCTCACAGGAAGTAGGTGGAATGATGCTGTGGGTCATTCAACCCAGAAGACAGAGGACATCTAGTGGTGAAGTACTGCAGTGACCGTATCAGATTAAAGAGGAGCGCTACAGCAAAGCCAAATTTTCTGGTTTAATAGGCTTTTTCTTTTTAAGTTCTACTTTGAACATCTGTATAGGGAAGATATAATGGTACCTGAAGTTCAACTTTTATTTCTGAAACTGAATTGAATTGTGATTTCTACAAACTACTTCTAGTTAAACATTCAAGCTAGGAGTGTTTCTCCTGAAATAACCTCTTTATGCGTAAACATTCTTTCCCTGTACAGTTTGATTTTTCTAATCTACAACTTGCTCGGCTGTACATTTTAGAGTTCTTCATAAATGCAGTATAACCTTTTTTCCCCCCAAACTTGCTGCTAAGTGTTGACAAGGTCACCTTCTATTCCTCCAGCTGAGCGTATACAGTACTACCATTTTGTGAGTCAGTGTTAACATGTTTATTCTACTGTCACTGTACATTTTTTGGAAGCTTGCCTGTGGTGCATTATGCTGTTAAAAACACCCAGAAGATGCATTTGTCTATGGAAATTGTTTTGATATTAGGGGTCTAAATATTACTCGTAAAAAATATGCATCATCTCCTGCACCATGTATGTAGAGAATAGAAATAGTTGACAAATATGCAGCCGTAAGCATGAAGTTCAAACTCCACATTTTAACCAATTCATAAATATTCTGTTAATGCGGTCATTCCCAATATATGTTTTAGACAACTTATTTTACAGCATTTTTAAAGCTTGTGTTTGTTATGTTTCGTTTTTCGGATGAGAATTTCATTTTCAGAGATTCGGATGTATACAAATCTTGAAAAGGACATAGTAGCGAATCCAAAAAAAAAAAAAAAAAAGTAACAAATGCACTTGTTTTATTTAGATGATGTGACATGATGCAATTGTAGTTCGGGCCCATGGGAAAATAAATGTTCTAATTTGTTCGATAATTCATATAACGAATGGATCTGAATTTCATTCATTTGTTAATCTGGATGCACATGACACCAGTCAATATTGTCCAATCAGCTCATGCCATTTCTCCTGGTGGGTTGGACAAGCGTCTGAAAATATAAAATCCTTCTAACTTGAATCTGTCAGATTTAGTATCATAATCGAATATATAGCAATCTTCTGGAAAAACTGCTACATTTTTCATATCCACCAGGATCAATAAATATACGGAGTGAATGCCGAAGATACAAAATAAATTCCGAAAATGAATTGGTTCAACATAACAAATTTTAGAAAACAACACTTTTCAATGAACGGATACATCCGAGAATAAATGAAGATTTCTGGCATGCACGTCTACTTGCAATCACTTCTTCGAGTACTACAACCACACCTTCTGAACTACAAGTAAAGGGAACAAGAGTCACAAAGAAATCAAGTGCAGTAGCTGTAGTGGAAAAGCTTTCTGAAGGACAATGAAGATTGAGAGTGGAAGAGGCAACTCAAATAAAATGTCTTGAAACAACAACTGGTTTAGAGACAGCCCACCAAGTCCTTTTAATTGTCCATCTAGCTGGTGCTTGCATGGTACCTTAAATATAATAGATGCATGTGTTAACACATGGGCTAATATGCATTGATGTGCATGTTTTGTGAAAGAAGGCAATACATTTAGAGGCCTACCATTACCTGGATTAGTTTCTTCTGCCTCCAGATCACAGCACTGGGCTTGGGAAGAGGCAAGCGTATAAAAAAAGGGTAAAATTAGTTTTAAAAAAGGTGTAGGAGTTAGGCAGTGTCGGATTACCATACAGGCAACGTAGCCACCAGCCTATGGGCCCCACACGGTTTAAAAGGCCACAGCAACGAATCAAAATAATATTGGATTTGATTTTGAAAGATTACAATGAAGCTAGAGAAAATACTGTAATAATATAATGTACCCAACAACTTAAAGTACTAAAACTATAGGCATTAGGTTCACATTACAGTTGGTCTCTTAAAAGCTCATCTTTTTTCAGCTGTCAGTTTTCAAAACATTTTGATGAAACGTATGTACATATGTACAGGGGCAGACTGACAACTCATGGGGCCCCCGGCCAATAGGGGATCATGGGGCCCCTGTGTCCTTGCCCAAACTCAAAAAGCCTATGAAAAAAAAAGGTACCAGGGGCATCTCATGGGGCCCCCTACTGACCCCGGGCCCTCGGGCAGTGCCCGAGTTTCCAAATGGTCAGTCCGACCTTGCACGTGTATGTCGTGATGGTCACCTCTATCTAATGCCCGGCATGCACACGTTATCCCAGTAAAGCATGCATGAGAAACCTCCAGAAACCTGTGAGGGGGGGTCCCCAAGGTTTCGACTGCCTACTGACCTCCAGAGTTTAACCCGGAACTGAGGCTAGGCTACTGTTACACTTACCTTGTAACCCATTCCCCTTTAGAATATCTAAAACGCATAGCTCTAAAAAGGTAACATGTAACTATATATGCAATATACAGCACCACCCAAAAATATATAAAAAAAACCCCTAATATTTCATGGCAAAACAAATAGTCTACAGATATCAAAAGCTCAAAGCTCAATACAATCAATAGGAATGTAAAAATATAAAATAATTCATAAAACAAAATGTGGTGCAAATTAATAAAGGTGCTTTGAATCAATCTATCCAATAAGCAATGCAGTGAGTGTGCAAAATCATTTTTTTTTTCACTGCACAATTTTTTTTTCCCCATTGCATCACTTGTTGGATAGATTATGGATGTATTAAGTTGAAGCACCTCTTTTGATTTACTCAGTTTTTTTTTATTTTTCATTAATTGTTTAAGCTGTTTTGATGCATTGAGGTTTATATTTAGTGTTTTTTTTTTTTATTTGTATAGATCATTTGTTATGGTAGGAATTTTTTTTTTTTTAGGGTAGCGCTGTATGTTGCATATAAAGTGTTATGAAATCTTTCAGATATTTATAGAACAGCTTGGGTTGAGGGGTTTTAGGGTGAATGCTGACGTTTTTGTGTAACTATATCTCCAGTGCAGTGATCTTGGTACATTGGGGACAGATTATCATAAGGGTACAGTTTAGGGTTTAATTGTTAAAGGGACACTTTAGGGGGTTTTTATTGTTAGGAGACAGGATTACAGCCTATTTTCATATAATTGTTCTTTTGTGGGGGGGGTAAACTTAGAAAATACTTATTTCAAATGTTGTCTATGACCCCATTGTAGATATTTTACCTCTCTTCCTGTCCCCACTTTCCCTCCAACAGCATGATATAAAGAAAAATTGTGCCACTGTAACAGAAGTCACAAACAGTTAAAAAAAAAGTTTGAACCCCTCCCCACCTGATTAATAAAAGTGTATTTTTGTAGCATGTATTAGCACTGGAGTTATTGGGGAAAAAAGGATTGTCCCATGGGAAATCCTCCAGTGGGTGTTCTATATCGCAATAAAGCTTAACAGGAGTACTGTATAACTTATATACTCCATACAAAACTAAAAAGGTTTTGTCTCAAGTTAAGTTTAAAGAGTGTTGAGGGATTAGGTGTTAAGAGCTAGAATGTCAGGATCTGACCCAGAGTTTCCTCTGTACCTAGGAGTGGCTCATCCCATTAAGCCACATAAAGTCCAAGATAACTTCCTACCTGATCTCTGGGCCATCATTCACCGATACCAGGTTTCTTGTTGAGCTCTGAACTCTTTTCTCAACTCTTTGCCTTTCCATTTAGGTTATGCCTCTGCACCTCCTGATTGCCATATTGTGCTTTTGTGATCATCTTACTTATTGGTGCTACTGCTACACTGCTTCATTATCTACCGCTACTTATATACTAACCTTTGGCTGACTTATCAACTACTCTTCATTGTTCTCGTCTTCTTTCTGGGTACCTTTGACTACTGACTCCAGTTTGATAATGCTTCTGCCTTGTACCCATCTCTTCTGTAGCTACCTGTGAACTGAACCCAGCCTGTTACCAGTAACTAGATAAGACTTTGATCCAGATCATGATATAGTTGTCAATTGCTCAGGTAATAAAAGGTCAAGTGTTAAGGTGGTGCTTCAAAAGGGATACTTCAGCAGTTATTCAAATACTGGGTAGCTACAGCATTCAAACTCGTTCTCAGTGCTGGAAGTGTCATGATTAACGCATAGATGTGAAAAAGGTTCTTACAATGATAGGACTTCTTTAGGCACCACAGCTCCAACCAAAGACCCCAAATTTAGAGTATTTGGAGTAATCCATTTTTCAGTGTATGGTAGCTGGATAAGGGAACTCTCCTTGATGTGATAAAAAATACCTTTTGTTATGGCTGCATTTTGTGCTGTAGTTAAAAAAAACAAAAACTGAACTTTGGAAGCTGTGTACAAAAAAAGTCAAGCAGAGGGCAAAGTACTATTCACCAGTATTGCCTGTGGTCACTCTCTAGCTGATGTTCTTCTCCATCGTGGATTAAGCATGGCACAGGGGGTGGCCTGTACTGCGGACATGGGCTAGGGGTGGTCTGTATTGGGGGAATATTTATATTGGCAGTAGGAGGTAATTTTTGGTTATATTCTGTACACTAATTAGTGCAATAGTATACACACAATGATCTATTTTCATGCGTTTTTTAAAGTCCAACTTTCAATAATCACACTCCAGTGAACAAAACAACTCGTGCTGATATCCGTGTAAAAACGTGGGTTGATGGCTGTACAAAAGATCATCCAATCACCGGCTGAATTAGCCTCACCTTACAGACTCGACCCTTGCGAGTCAAAGCGTTTTAATAGGATCCCTCTCACAGATCCTCCAGGTTAGTATCACTCCAAACGACAGCTCCCACTATGTGCAGATCTCCCTCTGGGGATCAGAACTCCAATACTGGCTCCTTCTCCAGGCAGGGTCACGTACTGCGCTAACCACTCACATGTAACATAAAACACAAACTTCCATTGTGTAATATGTTTATTGCCAAAAAATGGTAAAATAGAATGCGCACACTTACATCAGATTAATGTAAATCAAGGCTCCCACCACATGCTCTTAAATGTCATTTGCATGGGTGTGCAGAGTACAAAGAGGTGTACCAAGATGGCCGCCACGCCGGACGTACGTCACTACGTCGGGCCGACGCGTTGCGTCACAGTATCATGTGACTTCCTCAGCGCTGGGCAGACAATGGCATCCCTAGCACTACCCATAGATTTGCTGCATTGTGGGCTGCTTGCTTTGGTTTCAAAACAAGCATACGTGTTCATGAAAAAACAGGACATCCAACTTGGATACATTGTGAAATAGGCAAGCAAATGCATTGCATAGGAGTTTCTAAATATTTACAGAAAATAAGTAGGTAAAATAAGATGAGAAGAATAAAAAAAATCCTTCTGCAATTCTTGCAAAGGGTATAGTGGACTCAGAGAATTGGTTTTCTCATTATAATTGGAGATGTACTTTATATTTCAACAGCTACTTATATTACAACATTATCCTGCAGTCCCAGTTCTATCAGAGTTTTACCTTCAAGGTCCTTGGCTGTGATACTGTCAAGTGTTCTTCTCCAGGGTGTCCATAATAGCCGAGGAGCATAGTGACAATCCCTGAGATGATACATTCAGGATAAACAATATATCCTGATAACATTACTCTCCAGCCTCCTTACTCCAAGTGTATATCATTATAGTTCCATCATACAGGTCAGATTCAGTAGAGGAAGCACTGAACACATATTAATGATATTATTTGGCTTTCCCCCCCTCTCGTTGCGAGATTTGACATGAACACAGCTTTGCCATATGGTGAGCAGAAGTTTGCCAGGAATGATGGGTGACTCGTCTTCTGCGTCTACCTATTCATTACTCATCCCAGACATCATCTGCACAAACAGACTGAGCCAAGTAGTCATTTGTATCATGTCCAAAGGTAAAATAACATGACTACATGTAGGACACAAGATACAACATTACCATAATGGATTTTATTAAATCACAAACGCCAGCTGTGCATTCCTATTAGGGCCCATATGGACAATACAAAAAACAGTGTATATTAGAAATATATATATATATACACACACACACACACACACACACACATACACACATACATACACATACATACATATATATATATATACACACACACTATATAAAAACAATATATATCACACATACACACACACAGGGATCTGTAGATTGGAGTATGGCTCCAGGGGAGAAGCTTGTAGAGGTCACAGAGTTATAGGTTGTCCCAAAGGAGCTAGCACAGATGGATACTGGTTTAGGAGGACCACAGCCCACGTCACACTGGCAAATTTGTTGCAGCAATTTTTAGCAGTTAAAGAAATAATTCTCATTTGCATCTTTCTTTCTGAATAAAATGAGTTGCATTCATGGAAAAGTAAGCATCACCAATATTTCAAGAGATTGTGCAATTAACTTTTTGCAGCATTTATACTCCACAGAACTGCCAGTAGCTATACGAGGGGCGACTGAAAATTTCTCAGCCTCCCCATGAAGCATTTGTCTTAGCCCAATTTTATTTTTGCTACTCATAGTACATATCTTTGGAAGGTTCCATACCAAATTTCTCACAAATAGCTTTTTCTTTGTTTCAGTTATTGAAGACTGAAGCACAGAAGGTCATCATTGTCTGAAAGATGGAGAAAGTGAGCAAAGGTGCTGTTATCCAATACCTGCTGAAAAAGGGAATGAGTGGACAGGACATTCACAAGGACATGATGGAAACATTGGGGGGAGGATGCCCCTTCCTATTCCACCATTAAAAAGTGGGTGGTGGAATTCAAGAGGGGGAACCCCTCTGTCCAAGATGTCCCTTGCATTGGAAGGCCAGCAACTGCCTGAACGGAGGAAAACATCACAGAAATCCAGGATCTCGTAATGGCAGACATGAGTGTGACAGAACGTTTCATCGCAGAGAAAGTGGGCATATCCCAGGAACATTTTGGACACATTTTAAACAGTAGTGCTGGACATGCACAAGGTGGGTCCCGAGAATGTTGACTGTTGAAAACAAAACATGACAGACAGCAGGTATTGGATAACAGCACATTTGCTCACTTTCGCCATCTTTCAGACAATGATGGACTTCTGCGCTTCAGTCTTCAATAACTCAAACAAAGAAAAAGCGATTTGTGAGAAACTTGGTATGGAACCTTGCAAAGATATGTACTATGAGTAGCAAAAATAAAATTGGGCTAAGACAAATGCTTCATGGGTAGGCCGAGAACTTTTCAGTCACCCCTGGTACAGCATTCTATAAGGCCCTTTTCACACCTGAGCGCATCGTTTTTGTGCATTTTTCACTCGTTTTGTCACGCATTTGTATGCGCATTTGCAAATGTTTATGCGCAATTTGTTCAAGTGTTTTCAGGCTTTTTGAGTTGTGGTGTTTTTGTATTAGTCAATAGAAAAAAAGATTAATCTGTGGCATCAATTGTTGCCATGTTTTGCCATGCCAGAAAAAAATCTCAGTTGCATGACCAAAATGCGTGAAAGCACATGAAAATGCACGATTGATGTGTTTTTGGCGCATTTTCCTTCCCATAGAAATACATGGAAACGCACAAATCTGCCCGAATGGAGCTACAAAACTTTTTTAAGCTTCAGGCGTTCTGCTTCAGGGGACTTGGAGTGGAGATATGAACCATCTCCATAGAGTAATATTGATTTTTTTTCTCCCTGAGCTTCGAGCTCCAAAATGCTCAGGTGTGAATGGGGCCTTAAGAGAAAGAGATGCTACTAATGGTTGGCCAGTTGGCTTTGTGCCATATTCTTTGAAGCCCAACTCTTTATTAATAATAATACATTGCTTCCCCTCCTCCCCCCAATAATGCAAGGGTTAAAAGCTCAAAGTGTTACTAAACACAGGACCGTGCATTTACTATATCCGGTCTCCCACAGTACACAAAACATGGAAATGCAATTATTTTAGTAAATATAAAATGCTAAATACATTTTCTCTTCAGCAGTTTATAGCAGTCTATCATTGTCTGGCTGACCATTGGTTCTTCTTGTAGGAGGAGTTTTTATTCTTCTTTGACTCTCCTATGAGGCTGTATGACTACTAACTCTTTGTCTGGACAATGCTAATTTGCCACTGCACCTATCACATGCACCCCCCCCCCCCAAAAACAAACAAAACCTAGCAATACACACCAAACAAAAGCATGTGCAGACCTTCCACTGCTTCTCTGTACTGGCAGATGGACTGGGGACAGTAAAACAAGGGGAGGATCAGAGAAGACAGGATTATATAACCTTTACACAAAATGCGGAGGATTAACAGGTTCCTCACTGAGTATAACAAGCATGCTTTACTGTATATACAGACTGATTTTATTGTTGTGGGTTTAGTAATACTAACTTTAGGGAGTAAAGGAAGGAGGTTATATTACTTACTCAATATCTCCTTCAGGCAGTCTGTGCTTCTCCATGACATTTCGAGTTGTGGGAATGCCCTCTGTGCCATCACATAGAATACAGGATAATTAGTCGGTGAGGAGGTAAGCATGCAACCACAGCCTAGACTCTAGGCCCTAGAGCATCTTATAGGGGAGGTTGCAGGAGACCAATAGCACCAGATGTAGTAGGTCTGTCACAGCGAGGAATAGGGGAAGTCGTGAACCCTATTTCTCTACCTCTAGACCGAATAGGCATTTACCTCTTAGCAGTGTTGGCTTTTTTCTTATACCCAGGTTGCGCTTTAACTGGCTGACTCTAAGAGAGCTGCAAGTACATTTGGTGGCCTGATGTTGCCATTACAGAATGTCCCTTTACATTTGAGCAAATGTGTCATATGCCAAGTAGTTCCAAGGCTTTGAATTATCTCGCACTAGATTGAAATAAACAGTTATTTAATCTGAAAGCTGTTCACAACACCAGTGCTGGATGTTAGATTAATTATGGCCTCCAAGTGAATCTCTACTGGGGAAGTTCCATCATTCGACTGTGCTAGTTTTATTAACTTATATTATTGTAAACTCCATTTGTTTGTATGGGGTTAATTTAGTAAAACTGGAGAGTGGTTTCTAGGCAGAGATACACCAGATTTGCAATCAGCTTCAAGGTTTTTTTTGTCAAAGCCCAATTGAACAAGCTGAAGTTAGGAGCCAATTGGTTACCATGCACAACTGCACCAGATCTTGCACTCTCCAGTGCCCTCATTGTGTCTATGCTTTGGCCACTTATCCAAAAGAACCTGAAGGTCATGGAGAGGAGGAACTAAATAGAAAGTCTAAAAGGGCATGTTCACACCATTAGCGTTGAGCTGCTTTTTGTGCACACCACAGCACACGTATGGTGTGAAGAGGACATAGAAAACAATTGTTTTCTATATGTCCTGTTCACACAATACACGTGTGGTGGTAGGCAGAAAAATACAGCTCAATGGTTATGGTGTGAAGCCCTAAAACAAAAAAGCTGATGTACTGAAAGGTCTTCAGTAGTGCATGTGGCATCTGGCAGTAGTGCTTCTGTATACAGTATCTTCCGGTTAAGCGTAGGTTTGCTACCGGAGCAAAAATATTTTCACATCAAAATGTAACAACACTAGTTAGACCCCCATGTAGTTCACTCTCTCTCGTTGCTTTAATTAAGGGCAGAGCATTAATCTACTATGGGTGTGGCTCTACAAGAAGCAAGATAAGTAAAAATGTGTGATGCAAAGTGGGCATATTTAAAATATGCCAAATATTGGGTGTATCTTAAAGGGGGTGAATAGAGTCTGAGATGACTTACATGGATGGAGAGGATTGTGTGTGTACAGTATGGAGATGATTGTGTGCACGTGTGTGTGCAGGATGGAGATGATTGTGTGCATGGATGGAGAAGACTGTGTGCATATGTGTTTGTAGGATGGAGATGACTGTGTGTGTGTGCACAGGATGGAGACAGTAGGATGGAAGTGTGTGTAGAATGGAGATGACAGACAGCGCGGGAGCGATTAGCCATCATGATCTTCCACCATAAATGGAGATGCAGAGAGCCCAAATTGCAGCATTGAGCATATCGCTGCTCGGGTCCACTCCAATCTCACACATGTTGCAGTTCAAGGCTCAAGGTGGGCTGGCATATTCATCTTCACCCCTCCAAAACTGGCTATACCCCCTCTCAGAGTCCAACCAATCACTGAGAGGCAAGCTCCACTTGATCTTGAATTGATGAGCGAGTCCTGAATACCAGAGCTGCCCAAGCCGCTCATCTGCTGGAGGAGGTATGGCCAGGGGAGGGATCCAATCTTTGTCCCCAGCAGTGTGCACCACATCATCTGACGTTTCTTTTATGTGCAATCAGCCCCACAGCTGTCAAATGGTGATTTTTGGAACAAGAACATTTTGTGACAGTTGCTAACAATTCATGAGTGTCCTGGGTGATTTGGGACTGTTGGCAACTATAAATCTGAGGTCTACAACAGCTGTATCCTCTCTGCACAGCATACAATGGCTGCTTTTAGTTTGCCATGATATTCATGTTACGGTAGATCCCTTCAGCGGTGTCCTGCAGATATGACTATGCAGTTAAGTTAAGCAGTGCAAATGCCATAAAATGCTTCCTCAAACCCTTAGTTATTGTTCCCGTGAAATTTTGTATAATAGAATATGATTTAAGCATTGCCCCCTCCCGAACCGGCAACTGATTTAATAAGCAACTAACAAAACTCACTGTGCACCACTCTGACTTTTTCACAATGTGAAATGATATAATAATTGGACATACATCAGTACTTTTCTACACAATTCAGCTGCTTCATAAGGCAGCTTTCAAATGGCATAACCATTATCTTCATTTTCTTCTCACAATGTGAAAGGCATTTCCGAGTAAATGATAAAATAAAGAGGGAACATTATTTAGACTGGCTGAAGGTAACAATTTAATATTCAGCACACAAACATCACTTTGTATTTTCAGAAAGTTAAATGGATTACTCTTGAAGGAATTAATTTATTATCTGCCAACGGCAAGGTTTGTCTAATGTCCAGAAAAACCTTTAATAAAATATCTGGAGGATTATTTTTTCTTTTAACCAGTGATGGCCAACTGTAGGCTTGTTTTTCTCTTTAAATGTTTTTCCAAAAACGGAAACCTATAAACTCATTTCAACTTGCTGAAATACCTGACCTGGTGTTGACTACTCTAAAGAGTCTTTCGGAAACTAGGTTTAGACAGGTTTGTTTTGTTGCGATTAGTTTTTGGAACAAAAATGTCATTTTCGGAGACTTGGATGCATATGAATCTCTAAATGGACATAGTAACGGATGTCAACAAATCCGAAAAAAGTTATAAACAAAGTTAACAAAAATGTATATTCATTTTGATGACGTCACTTGATGAGATAGCAGTTTGGGCCCATGGAAAAATTAATTCAATTTTTACATTTGTTCAATAATTCAGATTTGGATAACAAATAGATCTCAGTTTCATTCCATTTCTTAATTCGGATACACATGATACCAGTTGATATTGTTCAATCAGATCCTGCCATTTCTTTTGGTGGGTTGGACTAGTATTCGAAAATATTGAATCCCGCTGAATCGATAATATAAATTGAATATATAGCAATCTTCTGAATAAACCAACATTTTTCAAAATTCACCCAGACCAACGAATACGAAATGAATGCTGAAGATAGGAAAAAATTCCAGAAATGAATTGGTTCAACAAAATATGATGAAACAAAAATTCTTCAATAAACAAATGCATTCAAAATGAAAAAGAAAATTTCTGGCATGCACATATCTTACTAGGTTGTACTTAACTTTCTATATGTAACCCTAAATATTTCCTGCAGCATTATCTGCTGAAGATATCTGGTCTTGTAGTTCCTGCACTTTCAACTATACTTTTTCAAAGAAAAGCCAACAATGCTTTCTTAATAAACAGTTGCCTGCTTGCTATAAACTTTCTTGATTTTGAAAACCTTGTCATTGAGCTGGATAGGTGACTCAACTTTAAAAGAAAAACCTGAGCAGACAGTGACATTGAAGCAGCTGATGTTTAATATATTTAAAAATATTAATATTCATGAACTATAATACTTTCTATTAAGAAATGACAAACAGGTAGGTTTTGCAATATTTTTTTTCTTTAAATTCAACTGTACCTTTAGAAAAAATATTGTTAAACCCAAAGTACTGCATCACCATCAAGTTCTTCTGTGGCTGGACTCCACCCCACATGCACCTCACAGCCCCATTTACTTAGACATAGAGCTCTCCAATTGTTAAGGAGATTAAGTTTAGTTTTGCTGGTTTATTAGCTCTAGCAGATTATTTCCAATATATATAAAACTTACACGTTAGGATAGGATTATTTGTAGCCGTCTGGGTTTAACTACCGTAGTTCTTTTTCTCCCGAAGGCAAAATTGGGCTTTAAGCAGTGGTCAGTTAGGAGTGACCATTTGGACACATCCAGTTACAGGCCCAGGTATCATTGTACTTACTGTGAATTATCAAATCCTCAAAAGTGACTAGCTCCCCATGAATGAGCCTTCACCTTCATAATATTTCCAAAATATGCCACTTTTTAATTAATGAAACCGCCAAGCTACTAATTTACTTCCTCGTTATTTCATGCCTCAGCTACTGCAACTCCCTTCTTGTTAGCCTACATCTACCCTTTAGTTCACCATGAATGCTGCGGTCAGACTAATCCACCTCCTCAATGGTTCAGTATCTGTCACCCCTCTCTTTCATTCCCACCACTGGCTTCTGTTCAATAACTTTTAAATACGAACATACAAAGTGTCAGGGATCTCCTCGATCCCCGCCGCAATGGTCCCGGCGCAGGCGCAGTGCACCGCCCTGTGCAGGGACACAGGCACTAGGTCCGGGCCGGCCGCGGCGTTCGAGTTCGCGCATGCGCAGTAGAAGCCGCGGCCGCCCGCTGGGCACCAATGGCAGCGCAGGGCGGGATATTTAAATGGCCCTGAGCTGTCATTCAGTGCCTTCTGGTCTTTCCTGCATCCTGTGATTCTGCGTACCTGTGCCCTGTAAGTTATTGACCCGGATTGTACCTGACCTTGCTATTTTCTCCTGTCCTGACCCTTGCTTTGCCTGACCTCTCTTCTGGATGCCCCCTATTGGATTTGACCTGCTGTTGCTGACCTGGTGTGTGACCCGACCATTCTCTGCCCACTGCCTTGTACCTTACCGTCCTCTCTGTTACTGACCCGGCCCGTCTGACCTTGCTCATCCATCCGTCCATCCGCCCATCCCTCGCAGTGGGGTCTTCTGACCTCCTCATATCCCCGTGGGAGCCCTTGGCGCATACCACTACCACTGACGGACGCACCCAGTAGCCACGACCTGGTGTCGGGGGGCTCCAAGTCCATCCCCACCATCAGGGGCCCTGGTGAACAAGCACCCTGGGACTTAGATTCCGTGCACTGGGGACGCCTATTCAGTGGAGTGCTAGTGGTACCGCCGGGCGGTCCCTTACACTGAGCCATCTACAACTCTGCCCTAAGCCACAGCACCAACCTAGCCTAAATATATCATCCAAAATTGCCCTCTCCACTTCACCAAAAACCTTCAGCTCCCCAAATCCCTCATAACCTTTTCCCATGTTCACCTTCAGGACTTTTTCAGAGCCTCTCCCATCCTCTGTAGTTTCCTACCCCAATATTGCTGGCTGTCTTCTACTTTGACTATTAACACTAAATCTACCCCCAGCCCCATTCTAAGCCTAATATATCACCCTGTAAGGAAAAGATTGCTATACTTACCTATTCTGAAGCCACTCATGTATAGTCTCCAGCGATGGCTTCTGTGAAGAGAGAGAAAGCAGACAATAACTGGGAAATGAATAGAAGATGACACGTCCCTAGACTTTCTACAGGGCTTCTGTTGTCGGCTGCCTCTGCTACACATCAAAGCCACCGCTGACAGCTCAGCCTGGGATCTGACTGGAGTGGCTGTAGGTTTTGGCTGGAATTCCACTTTAAGTAATCCTGAAAACTCAACTCTACAGAGAAGCCTATAAAAGCCTTGAAAAAGAAAAAAAAAAAAAAAGTTTTACCTTTTCAGTCAACTTATCCCCCCCTTTTAATTTCTTTTGTATTACTTGCCCCTGCCTTTTACATTGTGAGCTCTCAGGAGAACCCTTCCTAACCCTCGTCTTTTTTTTTTTTTTTTAACTGCATTGTCTACCTTTATTTTGTAAAGCACTGCATAAACTTTTGGTGCTATAAAAATCTTGTATAATAATAGTGTTATTAATCATAATAATCACAGAACATGATTTCTACTTTTTTTTTTTTTTTTAAGATAATGATGCAGCTGACTACCCTTTCTTCTTTGAAGGTGCCAGGGCACAAAAGCTGACAATTACCGTTTTATCTCAAAGCTTTTGGACTACGAAGCATTTCCTTCTTCCACTAAATACTCCTGGGTTTACAGTTTTGTATGCGCTATGCTTTGCCTTATCCTTTTCACTGTCTGTCATCTCTGTATGGAAAGTATTGACCGCATGAAAGTTCTTTACATTGACAGATAGAACCGTGCTGATTTTCTTTCTTCATCCTCAGCTACACGGTCACTGTAAATTGATAATATCCATTAAACTGGTAGTGTTAAAATAATAGTGTACACTGCTCTGCTCTCACAAATACATTAAACCGTGTCACCTTAATATGTTTCCGACAGGATCGGCATTTTTTTTTCAAGAGCTTTATGGGCTGGTTTACTGAAGCACAGCATTGCATCCCAGTTATATTTTTTTTCTTGCTACTTCTATATATGCCCTTGTGTCATAAAACATTGTCCACCATATGTCCACATTCTGTGGACTGACCTATTCAATCCTTTCTACTGCTTTCTGGATTAAAAAAACAAACAAAAAAACACTTTATTAAGCACAAAAAACCTCTGCAATGGTATTTAGCAGGTAAATATTTATTTTTAATTTAAATTTTGTTCTCAATATCCCAGAATGGCATTGACTTGCTTATATTGGATTATTATTATACAGGATTTATATAGCGCCAACAGTTTGCTCAGCGCTAAAGGGAGACAATACAGCAATGATACAGTTCAATACAAGAGGGTTAGGAGGGCCCTGCTCCTTGGAGCTTACAATCTAAGAGGGAGGGGATGGTGGTACAAAAGGTAATATCTGTGGGGGATGAACTGATGGAAGGAATAGAATATTCCGTTATTAACTGAAGGCAGGATAGGCTTCCCTAAAGAGATAGGTTTTCTGAGATTGCCTAAAAGTGGGCAGAGTAGGTAATAGTCGGATAGATTGGGGTACAGATTTCCAGAGGATGGGGAAGGCTCTGGAGAAGTCCTGGAAATGAACATACCAGGAGGAGACATGGAAGCAGGAGGTCATGGCATGAGGGGAGGGACTGATGGTTATATTATTGATCTTAATGGAGAAGTCAGGGGAGGGGGCACGGGCTGGGGGGAATAGTATGAGCTACATTTTAGAAAGATTGAGTTTGAGGAAGTGGAATGAAATCCCTGCTGATAGGTCACTTCGTTGGTTAGTAATGCGAGAGGAGACTGAATGGGTGAGGTGAGGAATAGAAAGATAGATTTGTGTGTCATCATTCATGATGATTATTCGTCTTGTTCTTGCACAAAAAAAAAAAAAAAAAATATGTTACATATTAGGATGATAAATGGAAATTTGATTTATGCAGCTACAAGTGATACCATGGATTGCTCTTTACCTGCCCATTAAATAATTGCTCCTTCTTTATCCTTATGGTTACATTATCTGGAACCTCAATACTGCCAACTGACAAAGCGTTTCCCATTATAACTAATTTCTTTGCATGTGTTTGGTAGCCATCCACTAATGAAAATGTGAGTTTTATATTCATTCCTTATTTTAGAAATTTATTCTTGACACGGTTTTCATTTTTTTGCCATAGCTTGCAATAAACGCATTCAAAACACACACATTGTCATTCATTACTATTTAGAATAAAGACACACATCCAACGCCGCACACATTTCTCCACAAATTACCACAATAAGACTGAAGGATGAGAATGGGTCAAATTAAAAGAATGGCACCCATCTCCAAATCTGTTCTACATTTTTTTTAAAGCAACACTAAAAAAACTCACAACATTAACTATTTTTAAGCCTTATGCTTCTATATTAAAGTGTTACTAAACCCACAACAGTAAAATCAGTCTGTATAGGCAGTAAAGCATGCTTGTTATACTCACTGTGGAACCTAAGGAGTTAATCCTCTGCATTGTGGAAAAAGGCTGTTTGTTCCTGTCTTCTATGAGCCTCCCCTTCTTTTACTGTCCCCCAATCCATCTGCCATAGTACAGAGCAGCAGTGGCAAGTCTGCACATGCTCTGTTTGGTGAATATTGCTAGAGACTTTTTTTCCTTTTTTGAGAGGGTGTATGTGATCAGCACAGGGCCAATAAGCACAGTCTGGACAGAGGGTCAGGGGTTATGCAGCCTCATAGAACAGTCAGAGGTGAATGAAAACCCCTCCTAGATTAACCAGTGCTCGGCTGGATACTGATGGAAGTCACAAGACTACTATATACTGCTGACATGAAAAGGCATTTAGTAGTTTACCACAATAATTGCATTTCCATGTTATGTGTGCTGTGGAAGACTGGATATAGTGAATGCAGGGTCCTGGTGGATTAACACCAAGTAAAAAGATAGGAAGGTATAAATGTATTTTTTGTTTTAACTTTTTTTTTTTTTTACATTTGTTCAATTGCTTCCTTGTTTCTATCCTGGGACAAAATGATGTCATACATTCCAGAGTCTTTATAGGCATTTTCTTTACTTTCAATTTAGGGAAAGGAAGAAGGTGCTTTCTTAGCAAAGCACACCCTCCTGTCTTCATGCCTGAGCTGAGGGAGAATGGATTTCAGGAAGCAGGGTTTTTTTCAGCAGGAACACAGTTACGGTACCTCTAGTACTGGATGGATGCAATGGCAAGGAATGCTTGGGATTTCTGGAGGGCCTATTGATGCTGGCTGCTCTATTCTAATGGGTCTATTGCTGTTGGGGGGGGTCTTGTGTTGTTGGAGGGGGGCAGTTGTTGCTTGGAGGGATCTACTTGAGGGAGGGGTCTACTGTTGCAGGCTGCTGCAGGTTCTATTGATGCTGGGAGATCTGCGGTTGCTGGCGAAGGTCTATTGTAACTGGGGTGGACCCATTGTTGCTGGGGGGGGTCTATTGTTGCTAGCTGCAGGGGATCTATTTTACTGCTTTTCTTGTGATCATTAATAAATTCTGTACATATAGCCTAGCACCACAAAATTATACTTGTTTCTGCATTCTCTAAAAGGGGTAATGCTCAGAGGTGGGCAGGGGGAGGGGGGGGTTGACTCAGAAGGGAAGTTCTTGTACTTATTATCTGTGAAAAAAAAAAGCCCTGCCAGAAGTAAATGCTACATAATCAACTGCCCTTACTTGAGATGGTCACCACTAGAAATGCTAGAGGGGTGTTTTGCAAAGTGATTTCTCAACAAAATAAAGCATGGAGACATGGATGGATGAGTTTGCTGTGAATATTAAAAATTTATTAAATAGCGCCTTCTGTTTGTGGTGCTCACATACAGTTAGGTTCAGCTTTAAACATGAAGATGTATGAACATGCACAGGTGTGCTATGAAGAAAAGTTTTAGAAACATACAGTCAAAGCCATTCTTTTTGTGAGGTCTTGCTGGAGGTGGCTGCCTATGGAAGTGGGATTAGATGAGAACCTCCTTCACCTCCGTTTCCCTAGCTGCTTCCTATGGACATGGAGGGAACGGAGAAGGAGACTTCCACAGGGCAAGCTAAAGCCAACGAATTGAGAATGCATATAAAAAAAAAAAAAAAAAAAAAAAAAAAGTAGGAAAAAAAGGGTAGCAAGTAGCAGTGTCTAAGGTTCTTTTTCAGGTGAAATAGACCTTAGAAATTTTGGGTAAGCATCACAACCCTTTTGTATGAAAATGTTGGCTATGGGACTTTTAATATAGAAATACAAAGGATCACAAGGCATTATGCATTGTTTGGTATTGCTGTATTTCCCAATAAGAGCCAGAGGCGGATATAGTACTGTGCATTTCGGCACGTCAGAGCTTTCCAAGGCCACACCAACTTTACATATGTCTCCAAGCTGGTGCAAACAGCTTCTCTGATACTACATACATCTGGACCCGCTCTACAAACTGAAATTTCTACAGCCTGTTGTCTGCAAATGAAGTGCATACATCAGTCCTGATAAGAGGCTTCGCTATACGTGTACCCATAGTGGCATGGTTATCAGTTTTGTCAGCCAGCATAAAGCAGCATCCAATTACTCCTTACTCATGCAAATTTAAGGGAGCTCACCTATGTTGAGTACTTGCTTTTGCTACAAATGGTGAGGTAAAAAGTTGAAACTCAGCAGTGCAATTTATTTTTTTCCCTCAGATTTCTGACTTTATTTAAACTTAAGTCACAGAGCATTAAACAGCGCAGCTACCTCCTAGGAGTTAGGCTTCACCTTGTATTGATCTGATTTATGTTCCTAAGATCTGATTGGTTGCTATGTGTTACTGCACTTTGTTTTAGAATGATTGCTTTTTGTACTTTTTTACGCCTGCAGAATTCGCATTGGACACTACAGCTTGCCAGCTGAAATCTTGCAGTTAAAAAAAAAAAATAAAAATGTCATGTTTTCCAAGCTGCAGAGAGACTTAAAAATCCTCTACCCATACCCACACAATACCCCCCATTTCAATTATGCTTTAGCTTTAAACACAAGTGCCCAATAATAGCCAAGCAAGAAAAAAGGTAAAAACATTGACCAGTTTTTGCTGCAACCTGAACCTCGCCACTTTAAGTAAATGAAATACTAAGTTATCGGTGCTAGAAACAGTTTTAAATTTGATATATTAAAAGTAAACTCATACATAGCAAGCTAGGTACAAGTTTATTTGAGGCCACAAAGCAACATTTAAATGGATCAGATTTTCTGCATTATTAAGCTGCTGTCTTGTGAAGGTCATTTTGCTGTACATAAAAGTAAGAGGGGGCATTAATATTCTAGGATCTCTCAAGTAATACAGTCAGTGACTCATGCAGAAAAGGATTTTAATATGAAAATCAAATTTACCCAGAAAGGAGCTATTTGCTTGCTTTTAATATAACATTGCAGTTTCTGCAAACATTGGCTTGTATAAAGAGAAAATAATACAACTGAACCATTAAGAACTATAGTGCTTTATGCAAGTGGATTGAAGAATAAATACAAAATAACATTTTCTCTACCCTATTTGCCCTGTTAAAGAACACACAAACAAGAATAAGAAGGGGGCAAAAAAGGAAAGTCCTCCATGACAAATAATATCTACCATACAAGTAAAGTTCTAAAAATAAGGACACTCAGTACATTGGGGCTGATGGCAGTAAGCAATGCAGATGATTAATGTGGATGGAATAGTGGCTAGGACATGAAAAGTGGTGCTATTTGACAAGGCCCTCATGGCCCTGGGAAGTACCAAAGGACAGTAATTTTTATAATTTGTGTTATTTTGCCTTTATTTTTTTATTTATCCCCACACTGTCCTGGTAAACCTAGAAGCTGACCTAAAAAGAACTGAAAATATTGGGCCAGCCATAGGAGTTCTCAGATCAGATAAAGAAATAATAAATGATACGGTAAATGGAGCTTGCAATCAACTGTGCAAACATGGTGATAACAAGGGATGTGACAGAATGTGATAACAAGGATTTATGTCAGAAAAGGCAGCATGAACAGTGCTCTGAAAGAGCATCTGATGGCTTGGGTTTAAAAGTCTAAAGGTCCATTCACTGTGTCTATGGCCAATACCTACCCAGCAGTCCATAAATAATTAGTATTACTTGACGGTCAACAACTCACAAAAACTTTCTTTAAATCAACATGGCTCCCTAGGCAATCCCACTTGGGCTCTACGGTTCTATCTACTGGTATACGCTGCCTGGGAAGATGCCAGAGAAAAACGCAGTTAGGCCCCCTTTCACGCAGGGCATAGTCAGATTTGATCAGCAGGGGATCTGTCTGCTGATCAGAGCAGAGTAGGTGATTGACAAATGTGCCTACCCAGTTTATGCAGAGCAGACGCGGATAGAGCCTGCTCTGCGCATGGCCAGGTATAAGACTCCGCTTTCCATTAACACCCAACTGCCCTCCGATCCAATCTGCCTAGACTAGAAGGGGGACGGATAACTTTCCATTTCTTGTTATTTGACTGGATTGGATTAGAGGTAAGTGGGTGTAAATGGAGACAAGTCTGTTTATACCCACCGGTCCATAGGGATACATGGACCATTCAATCAGGTGGACCTGATCGGATAGCCAATGTGAAAGGGACCTTAGGGTTTTAAAACTAAGGATGTCAACCTTAAGATATTCCCATTAATAACATTGGCAGTAAGGCACCCCAGCCTGGTGGCAACTCTATTCAGGTCCAACGTTGTGAGGATCTGGCTGCAACACTGCTTCAAGCTCAGGTGCCCACTGAAAAATCCCATCAGTGGGATAAGAGCTGTCCTTTTAAAAGCATAAGCACTGTAGACACCTGCCACCACCTCTTGGTTACTAAACTGTATGTGAGTCACATTTCATGAGCTGGGTATACACAACAATTAAACATAGTTTGGCAAGAAACTGAACAGTTGGTTGGTTGTGTAAGCTCTGAATTTGTGTGACACGAGTTAATGTCTTCAGAATCCTGTGTTATTGGTCACGGTCAT